>NC_134356.1:624666199-625024949 GCF_048569485.1 Anomaloglossus baeobatrachus | reverse complement strand
TGATGGAAGAACAAAACCCCATCCTTGCCCCCTTGTAGTGATGTACTCCTTCCTTATTTTCATCCTGTAGTAATATCCCCATCCATCCTTGTCCGTATCTTGTAGTAATATACCCATCCTGGTCCTCATCCTGTAGTAATGTGCCCATCCTTGTCCCTATCTTGTAGTAATATCCCCATCCTGGTCCTCATCCTGTAGTAATGTGCCCATCCTTGTCCCCATCCTGTAGTAATGTGCCCATCCTTAAACCCCATCCTGTAATATTGTGTCGATCCTTGTCCCCATCCTGTAGTAATGTGCTTTATCCTGGTCCTCATCCTGTAGTAATGTGCCCATACATGTCCCCGTTCTGTAGTAATGTCCCCATCCTGGTCCTCATCCTGTAGTAATATGTAGTATTACTAGTATTAATAGTATTACAGCCAGGCCCCATGGCGAGGACCCACGTTACCTGCATACGGGACGGGACACTTAACATGGACAGCGGAGTGCCCAAATTGCTTCAGGCCACGGGGAGCCGCAAGTCAGCGCAAGGAGGAAGGTCTCACGCATTTCCACAGACACTGGTGATTGCCTCTGATTCACACGGGACCAGCTGGAGTCCATCTATGGCGGCAGGAAGCGGCACCTCTAGTGACCTTTAAGAACTGTGAGTAAAAAGAACTTTGAACCGCAGCCCCGGTGTCATCCTTGTCATTGCCGGCACTGCAGAGCCCCGTTCTTTGGCGCCGTCAGCCGTCCCTATCGTCCTCATCCTGCCTAGGGCTCGCTCCACCTGTGGAGAGGTGGACTATCTGGGCTGCGTTAACATCAGCCCCAGAGGAGAGCAACATCTCGCAGTGGCAGCTGATTCCTGGCCACGCACCACGGGTGGTGCTGCAAAGCATTCCCCATTCCCATCCAACACCACTCCTGGCAGAGGAAAAGTCGCAGGAAGGGTCCGCGGCGGAGGAGGCAAGGACCCCCGTCACCACTGCAACCGGTGACACGCTTCCCAGGGACCTTACACCCTCCTTCCATCCCCCTTTACACCGGACACCCTTTCGTTTGTACTTTCGTGTAGCCGACGGGGCCACGGAGCCGGGTCAGGCCAGTCACAGCAACCCCACAAAATCACTGGTCCGGTGTTGAGAAACCACTGAGGCCCCGTGGGTGCTACACCGACACCTAAGAATCCTTACAATGTGGACACTGTGAGCTGTGAGGATTCACAAGTCTGCAGTCACAAAGACGTGCGGCCCCAAGCCTGGACAGCCCCTTTAATCATTTTCTATTTTTCTAGACTCTATTGGGTAGCATGTATCTCTTGAAGAACAAGCACCCATAGCATCACTAGTACAGATGGGTCATGGCTTTTTAGACAAATGGCAAGCTCCAGCTCTTTTTTAATTAAAGAGAATTTGCCAGAGAACTAGGTAATGAGCGACTGATTGCACCATTTGTCTAGGAGAGCAATGCTCCATCTGTAGCGGAATGAAATCAACACTGTTATGGAAGCTATGACACACGAGGCAGCCATACTGACGCCGGGGAACGCTGTCATTGTCATTCGTTTTTGGAAATATGATGCATTCGCTTCGCTCGGGGTCAGGACATAAGTATATTTTCCTTCACCTGTGGAGGTTGTGCAGGAGATCCTTAGCAGGCCACATAGAAGTGTCATTTTAGCTTAGGTTTTAGCTCATATTTTCATAGAAGGGTATAGACGTTCCTCACACCTTGTCGTGCTCACCAGCTGGTGTTTTCATACACATGCAGGCATCAGCTGGGACCTACACATCAGCCAAAGTTGGAATGCAAATCCTATTCCGCTGAAAATGGATGCAGATGCCTGCAGCTTAAAAAGATATTGGAAAACCAAATAGTCATTCAGTTATCAAGAGACCTCTTCCTTGAGTTCTTGGCAATATCCCTGTCTCCTGCGCTTGGCTTAATATCATTTTTTTTTTCCTTATTTTTTTTTTTGTTTATTGCTTAGACTTTGGCTTGTGCATTTTTGATCATTTCAGTTTATTGGCTTTTGGCTTACTTCTAGATTGAGTTATAGGCCGGTGATCACTACGCGAGATATTTGTACTACTTAGAATTCATATTTCTTTGAATATTTCATCTGAGCGTGTATGGAGGGTAAGGATGGCGTCTTTGACATCATCTAGTTTCTTAGCATAAATATAGGGAATCTTTTATAAGGTTTTTGCTGCCTAATCTGAGAGCAGCATAACATAGGGACAGAGATCCTGATTCCATGTCACACTAAGTATGGGGAAGTACCAAGCGAAAAGCGAAAGGGAAGGAAAGAGAAAACTTGTGTCTAGGGAAAGGGAAGATGGGGATCCCTGACCAAACCATCTGTTGGTCCCTGGGGTCCCTCACCACCCTAGAGAGGTTCCTCACTTATGCGCCTAGCTGGATACCTGATTCTAGGTATCCCTAGTGCTGGTTCATGGGGTCCCTCACCACCCTAGATAGGTTCCTCACCTATGCACCTAGCTGGATACCTGATTCTAGGTATCCCTAGTGCTGATTCATGGGGTCCCTCACCACCCTAGATAGGTTCCTCACCTTTGCGCCTACCTGGATACCTGATTCTAGGTATCCCTAGTGCTGGTTCATGGGGTCCCTCACCACCCTAGATAGGTTCCTCACCTATGTGTCTAAATGGATACCTGATTCTAGGTATCCCTAGTGCTGGTTCATGGGGTCCCTCACCACCCTAGATAGGTTCCTCACCTTTGCGCCTACCTGGATACCTGATTCTAGGTATCCCTAGTGCTGGTTCATGGGATCCCTCACCACCCTAGATAGGTTCCTCACCTATGCGTCTAGCTGGATACCTGATTCTAGGTATCCCTAGTGCTGGTTCATGGGGTCCCTCACCACCCTAGATAGGTTCCTCACCTATGCGTCTAGCTGGATACCTGATTCTAGGTATCCCTAGTGCTGGTTCATGGGGTCCCTCACCACCCTAGATAGGTTCCTCACCTATGCGTCTAGCTGGATACCTGATTCTAGGTATCCCTAGTGCTGGTCCATGGGGTCCCTCGCCACTCTAGATAGATTCCGCACTTATGCACTCAGCCGGATGCCTGATTCTAAGTATCCCTACTGCTGGTCCCTGAGTTCCCTCTCCACCCTAGGTAGGTTTCGCACCTATGCGCCGAGCCAGATAAATGACCCTAGGTCCTAAATAGGGAACAGATGGGATGAGCTCTTTGTCAACCCCAATAAATAATATAGACGACACAAGGAGGACATACAGGGGTAAAAATATGAACTACTTATCTACAGATAACTCAGGTAGAAGGTCAGCAAAGTCTTCAGCAACGATAACACAGAGGAGTAAAAGCCACCTGCTTGCAACCTAGGCTTGACTGAGCTGAAAAATATCACTAGCACTAGTCCAAGGAAGGGGTATTTAAGCAGCAAGAGAATACTGATGATCAGCAGCTGGGTGGAAGGCGAGCTCCTGCTGGGTCCAAAACGGAGAGAGATGAATCCAGCAGGAAAGCTACCTATACCAATGAATACTGACAGCAGAAACAATAGACAGTCTGGGAGCATTCTGCGCAGCCAAACGCTGTGACCTTCTAAGGCCAGAATCTACATGACTGTCTGTCACCCGTGACACACTTGTGACATTCCAGTGATGTGTCACTTACTGGGCTGTTTACTGTGATTTTGATAAAAATCACTTTTTTTTTGTCAGCCGGAGATTATCATTAGTGGACTGGTAAAACTGCTGTCATGTAGTCCTAAATATTCATGAGCTCTGTATAACTCTACCTCCACCACTGATTAGCAGTATAGTGTACACAGAAAGCTGCTAAACAGTGGTGTGTGCAGAGTTATACAGAGTTCTGCATTTAAAGAACTGCTAGATCTGCAGCAATAAAACAGGGATTTAATCAAAACTGCATCAAGCAGCCAAGTAATTGACATAAAACTGGAATCGGGGTATCAGTCTCTACATCATACTGCTGTCAAATTTAAAAATCTGGTGACAGATTCCCTTTCTTTAATTAATTTATAAGGCATCTTCCATGTTTGCATAAACACTGGCAACAGATGAAGTCCCATTGATGTTTGGACTCCCAGGCATCGCCAACTGTCATGGAAGTGTCAGGATCCATGGAAGCTATAGATACTGTTACTCTGCCTGCTAACTTCTCTGATGTCTGAGATCAGTGCAGGGAGACGTGGGTGTCGATCCACAGACTTAAAAAGGTTAGCAAGAGTTAATTTCTGCTGGGCTGGTTGTTAGTCTCTTTGATCACATGTGTCATGTTTTCTCCCTTTCTATATATAGTATGTTGGCTGAACTATTCCATTACTGCCAGCTATAGATCACCTATATTGGTCTGGTTAGTTGTTGTGAGTAGAGCTGAGCAAGGTTCGGAGTTTGGGTACGGAAACTGACGTCTTAAAAAAGCAAAGTTCGGGTTTGAAGTTCGAGTGCAAACCACTCAAGCGAGCAGGGCTGTGCTTGGGTATGAATGATGCTCAGTCCTGTGTAATATGCATGCAGTCTTTTAATTTCTCACACTGGGGGTACAATCAGCATGATCAGATGTAGTGTGCACACACAAAATAAAAAAAAATATTTGAAAAACCTCACCTACCCTACCCTGGAAGTGTTCTGCTTACGGTTGGCTGCATCTGGGCGGAGACATGAATTGCCCAATTACTGACTTCCATTGGAGTTTGATTCAAGTCAGGGTCACAAACCAAACCCTATCTAAGGTTCAAATGTGCCCTGCGAACCGAACCTCCAAAGGGTCACTCATCTCTAGTTGTGACCCAGATTTTCTGCTGGTTGTTGTGCATTATTGCTCTGAATGGTTGTGTTGTAAACCCTTGTTGTCTTTTTGTTGCTGCCTTCCTGCTCTTGCTTTTCTCATTTATCTCTTACTGTTTATTCCTGTAACTTTGCAGTGTGTCTAAGGTTTGGTTTTCCCCTGTCTTAATCTGGATTTCTGTGGCTCCCCTGGGCTTCAGGCGCCACATGGTAGTACACCACTTTTAAGGGGTAATATCTATCCTGGGTTAGGAGGGGATTAACTGCCGGTGCCTTCACAAAACCACACACATACAATAGTAAGGTGCTTTCCCACAGGGGGTTGGATTAGGCCAGACAGAGTGGTTAGCCATCACGAAGCATGGGACTTCCCCAGTCGCTAGGACAACCACCGGGGGCAGGCACCCCTTGGGGTCGAAGTAGGCGCAACCATCTCACTAGAGCAGGCAGTGGAAAATAGATGGAACAATGATGCACACTGCTTACCACGCAACCGTCGGTAACAACGCCGTCTTATGGATCAGGTCCGTCCTGTATGGAACAGCCACGTTAGCTCATACAATCCTGCAGTGTGGTCTGTGAGTCTTCACCTTTGTAAACCCGGCTAGAGGGAGTCCGACAGATCTGGAGGTGCTGTTGCCAAAGATCAGAATATGTCCATCCGACAAAGAAAGATTGGCAGCACTTGGCGGTGAAAGAAAACTTGAATAGTGCTTCATGCAGACAGGTGAAACAACGACAGAAGGGGGAGGTACGGGGGAGGGATCACGTAGGACGACGCTACCGTTTCGCACCTCTAGGGGCGCTTTCACCTGTCTGCATGAAGCACGATTAAAGTTATCTTTCACCACCGAGTGCTGCCAATCTTTCTTTGTTGAATGGACATCTTACTAGAGCAGATCTTCCCGGGCAGAGCTTGGGATAACATCTAGAACAGACAACGGGAGTTTAGTGTTCCTCTCTCTTCGTGCGACCCATGGCTTGGAGCTGGAGGCTCGGCCGGGGTTCCAGATAGCAACTGAGGGACTGCTCTGGTAATCCCCTTTACCATGCCCTACCTTCCAGGAGCAAACTGGCTGCCACAGTATTCTGGAGAAGCCTACACTTTGTCTGACTTCAAGGAGCGACTATATGGCTTGTTCCGTATCTACACTCTAACGCAGAGCCAGAAAGCTAACGTCCTCATTGCTCAGTTAACCGGAGCAGCCAGAAGAGATGTCAAGTCTTGGCCGGAAGCTGACAAAAGGGTGGCGAAGGACATTTTCGCTAAGCTGAAAGTAACCTTTGATACCCGTACATCGTCTGATATAAAAATGCGGTTTTATGGATGCAAGCAAAGGGATCAGCAGAGCATATGGGATTATGCCTTAAATCTACAGGAGGCAATGAGAGCAGTCAAGCAGGTGGAACCAGCAGAGGTGGGGGATGAAAATCGCCTACTGATCGACCAGTTTCTGGACGAACTGCTGTCTGATGCCCACCGGATCCAGCTGCGCATTATGGCCATGCAACACCCAGACATCAGCTTTGCCGAATTTAAAGACCGGGCCATCTGAGTTCTGCGTGAACCATCTCGGCCCAATTCTGTGTCCGCGACCAAGCTAAAGGTGGATACTAAAGAGCAGGCCATGGAAAAGGATCTCCCCGATGATTGGTGACTCCAGATTCAGGAACTGCTCTAGTGTGTGTCTGCCTTAACCCATGCAGTGCAGTCCAAGCAGGTGAAACAGCAACCAGTATCCATTGAACTGACTTCCAGTGCTGATGACCTTCCCTGGTGACGACTCGGAAAGGACCCGTTGTCCCAAGTTCCTGATTGGTATACTGCCTACGGGCAGTCCATCTGTCGTCGTTTATTGTAAAGCGGGACACTTTGCAAGGAGCTGTGCCATGAGTGTCCAGAACCAGGGAGCCAGGACCGGTTCCCTGGTACAGCCATCTTCACCAGAAGGAGCAGTAAAAAAAGAGTAACACTAAATGTTTTCTTACATAAGAAAAAGTTTAAGTTAATGTTGATTTACTATGCTGTACTTTGAAAAATTGATATGACCAGTTTATCTGTCTGAAAAAGTTGTTTAAAATATTTTATTTGCTGTGTCTTCCAAAAAGAGAAGAAATGTTTGGTTAAATGTGTCGCGGGCGGAGGAGGGGACGCCGCGCTCTCCACTGCTCGGGTCCGGCTGCCGCGGCTGCTGCGGCCTGCCGCTGCTCGGTGGCTCGAGCGATGGGCCAGATCCCGGGGACTCGAGCGGCGCTCCTCGCCCGTGAGTGAAAGGGGATTGGGTTTTGGGATAGTTTATTGTCCGTGATGCCACCCACGGCTGTTGTGATTGAGTGGACACCACCGCTGCTCTGCTTGGGGAGCCCGGGAGTGATGGTACGGAGCAGCCAGTTGTTGATTTGCCCCTCCGTGGGTAGGGGTCTTGGTGCTCCCGGGGCCCGGTGATGGGATTGGAATGGTGGACAGGCAGGTCTGGGGCCTGTGGAGGTGCAGGGGCGCAGGGGCAGCGCTGTGCCGCACGGCTCGGAGGTACTCACTCAGCCAGTAAACACGACACAGTTCTCGGTAAACAAACGGCTGGTTGGACGGGTCCCTCGGACGGTTCACGGTGCTGATGTTCCCTGCAGTTAGCGGTGACGGTCTCTTCCCTGCACCTATGAAAGTCTCTTTGGTAGCGATGGGTCCCCACCGGTTACCCACTCCTCGGCTTCAAGCTGGGCCGAAGGAGCTCTACTTTGCCCGCAGGCGCTGGCCCTGAGAAACTGGTGCCCTGGCGGTGGCGGTGTCTCCCCTTCACGGTCGGGCTGTTGCCTTCAATCGGGACTTGGTTGTTAGGAGACAGACGTCCCCTTCACTGACGGATTTGGCAAATTATGGCGACTCCTAGCCTTGCCGGGATCCGAAAGGCCCCTGCCCTGGTGCTGACTGTTCTTCGTATACTGCTCCGGTACCGCCGGGTCACCACCCGTCCGCGGTCCTTCCAGCAACCTCCGAGCAGTCCGCCTGCAGACTATCACCGCCGTCTGCTGACCTTGCTGTCTCAGTCCGGGGCACACACCCGGACCAACTTCAGGCTTTCAACTGTCACTTTCCCTTTCTTTAGTTTCTCTCCTTTGCTCCTCTCCCACTTCCTTCTACTTCCTCCTCCAAACTGCACTCTTTGGTTCTCCTGCCTCCAGGGCTGTGAACTCCTCGGTGGGCGGAGCCAACCGCCTGGCCCACCCACTGGTGTGGACATCAGCCCCTGGAGGAAGGCAACAAGGATTTTGGGTTAGCTTGGTCTACCTGCAGGGAATGTGGGGTGCGTGTGGTGTTATGACCTGTGACCCCTGGCTTGCTCAGGGCGTCACAAATGCATAACAAAATGCGGTGATCCTTGTAAAATGTTGCATCCCCGAAGTGCTGCCATTTGCCACCGGGGAATGTGGCACCCCTGGGCTTCAGGTGCCACAGGGTATTACACCACTTTTAAGGTGTAATATCTATCCCGGGTTAGGAGGGGATTAACTGTCGGTGCCTTTACAAAACCACATACATACAACAGTAAGGTGCTTTACCACAGGGGTTTGGATTAGGGCAGAAAGGGTGGTTAGCCATCACAAAGCATGGGACTTCCTCAATCGCTAGGACAACCACCGGGGGCGGGCACAACTTGGGGTAGAAGTAGGCGCAACCATCTCACTAGAGCAGACCTTCCCAGTCACAGCTTGGGATAACATCTCACATAGACAACGGGAGTTTAGTGTTCCTCTCTCTTCATGGGACCCGTGGCTTGGAGCTGGAGGCTCGGCCCGGGTTTCGGATAGCAACTGAGGGACACTTCACTAGAAAGACTTTCACGGGCACTGGCGGTGACTGCCGATTATCCGGGATCGGCTGGAGTCCATCGTGGCGGAGATCGATACTCTGGGGCAGCGCCTGAACTATCTGTGAGTAAAAGACCTGGAACTGCAGCCACTGCTTCTCATTTGCCGGTGCCATCGCCCAGCTCTGCGGCGCCAACAGGGACTACCACCATCCCTGTCCATCCTCCATCATTCTCCCTGGGGTAATCCTACTCCGCTTGAGGGGAGCAACATCATGCCAGCTGCGACCTTCACCATCAGCTCCGGAGAACAGCACCCACAGCGGCGGCCCATCCCTGGATGTGTACCACAGGTGGTGTCAAGCTCATAAAAGACTTTCCTAACCGTCACTACCACCGCCATCTTCCATCCTGCCTCCTGTCCACCGCCTTCCCTCCCTTCTGTATGTCTCGGGGTCACGACACCGGGCCGGGCCAGACCAGCCCATGACGACGCAGAGGATCTGCACCCCTGGCCCGGCGACGTGTCGGGTGAAAACCCCCTCTACCCCGGAGTGTTATATTTCCATAACACTCCTGCCCCTTCCTTCCCTGGGAGGGGGTAACAGATTAGGTCTGGTCAGCAGAATAGTAGGGCATGGGAATCCAGCATCTCCACCTTCAGGGATAATCCGGATGTCAGGGATAACCTAGGGTCCCCTAGTGTGAAGGACAGTATGGGAGACCCCGTCCCTCTCTATCCATAGAAATAAGCAAATAATTTTGCAGGGTCCTAGTACAATATCCAAGCCACTATGGCCACTAGAAGGAAGCTCATTGAACCGCCTTTTACTTGCCAGCATACTTGGCTTTGCTTTTCATTAGTTGGCCAGCTAATCAAATGCACACCTACAGTTAGGTCCAGAAATATTTGGACAGTGACACAAGTTTTGTTATTTTAGCTGTTTACAAAAACATGTTCAGAAATACAATTATATATATAATATGGGCTGAAAGTGCACACTCCCAGCTGGAATATGAGAGTTTTCACATCCAAATCGGAGAAAGGGTTTAGGAATCATAGCTCTGTAATGCATAGCCTCCTCTTTTTCAAGGGACCAAAAGTAATTGGACAAGGGACTCTAAGGGCTGCAATTAACTCTGAAGGCATCTCCCTCGTTAACCTGTAATCAATGAAGTAGTTAAAAGGTCTGGGGTTGATTACAGGTGTGTGGTTTTGCATTTGGAAGCTGTTGCTGTGACCAGACAACATGCGGTCTAAGGAATTCTCAATTGAGGTGAAGCAGAACATCCTGAGGCTGAAAAAAAAGAAAAAATCCATCAGAGAGATAGCAGACATGCTTGGAGTAGCAAAATCAACAGTCGGGTACATTCTGAGAAAAAAGGAATTGACTGGTGAGCTTGGGAACTCAAAAAGGCCTGGGCGTCCACGGATGACAACAGTGGTGGATGATCGCCGCATACTTTCTTTGGTGAAGAAGAACCCATTCACAACATCAACTGAAGTCCAGAACACTCTCAGTGAAGTAGGTGTATCTGTCTCTAAGTCAACTGTAAAGAGAAGACTATGAAAGTAAATACAAAGGGTTCACATCTAGATGCAAACCATTCATCAATTCCAAAAATAGACAGGCCAGAGTTAAATTTGCTGAAAAACACCTCATGAAGCCAGCTGAGTTCTGAAAAAGTATTCTATGGACAGATGAGACAATGATCAACCTGTACCAGAATAATGGGAAGAAAAAAGTTTAGCGAAGAAAGGGAACGGCACATGATCCAAGGCACACCACATCCTCTGTAAAACATGGTGGAGGCAACGTGATGGCATGGGCATGCATGGCTTCCAATGGCACTGGGTCACTTGTGTTTATTGATGACATAACAGCAGACAAGAGTAGCCGGATGAATTCTGAAGTGTACCGGGATATACTTTCAGCCCAGTTTCAGCCAAATGCCGCAAAGTTGATCGGACGGCGCTTCATAGTACAGATGGACAATGATCCCAAGCATACAGCCAAAGCTACCCAGGAGTTCATGAGTGCAAAAAAGTGGAACATTCTGCAATGGCCAAGTCAATCACCAGATCTTAACCCAATTGAGCATGCATTTCACTTGCTCAAATCCAGACTTAAGACGGAAAGACCCACAAACAAGCAAGACCTGAAGGCTGCGGCTGTAAAGGCCTGGCAAAGCATTAAGAAGGAGGAAACCCAGCGTTTGGTGATGTCCATGGGTTCCAGACTTAAGGCAGTGATTACCTCCAAAGGATTCGCAACAAAATATTGAAAATAAAAATATTTTGTTTGGGTATGGTTTATTTGTCCAATTACTTTTGACCTCCTAAAATGTGGAGTGTTTGTAAAGGAATGTGTACAATTCCTACAATTTCTATCAGATATTTTTGTTCAAACCTTCAAATTAAACGTTACAATCTGCACTTGAATTCTGTTGTAGAGGTTTCATTTCAAATCCAATGTGGTGGCATGCAGAGCCCAACTCGCGAAAATTGTGTCACTGTCCAAATATTTCTGGACCTAACTGTATGTGTACCATCAGGTAGGAGGCAGTTCGTACGGCTGCCCTCTTGTTCCTCCACAGAATACTGGCCTGGATGCTGGATTTTCTCAATTCTAATTTTAAGGTTTGGGTTTATCAGGTGAGATAAGGGAAGGGGACACAACAGCCCTCATCTAATTGCTAAGCATCTCAATCACATTTGATGGTGATCTCTAAAATTTAATAACTTTCGATATAACTTTATATTCTTATTATTGTTCTCCTCCTACTTTCTAGTAGTATGTGGCCTGCACCGTTCCAGAAAAAGTCATATCAGTCCGCGATCGGCCTCTGTTTCAGGTAGCATGAAAGTATTCTAGGTTCCCTTTATCATACGTAGGTCGGAGGTTCTGCCAACCTCCATACTATCATATAATACAAAAAAACTGAAAATCAAGGGTTTTACAAAAATGAAAAGATGTAAAGCAAGTGTAGCTACCATTAGCATTCCCATAATTAGTAATTACAGCTTTTTACACAATATTTGATATGACATGGTCAATGGCGATGTCACTAAAACTCCTGATTTTCAGGGTGCTCATGCATCGCCTCTTCAGTAACAGGCTGTTCCTAAACCTAAACATAGTAATCTGCTGCAGAGCGAAAGCCTGATGGACATATTAAGATACACATAGCCCTTCAGCTTTATAAGTATATTATTCATCTCAGTAGTGTACAGCCTTCCATGTGTATTATTGTCAAATGGAGAATTACTGTTTTCTCCAACTGCTGCTGCAAAAAAGGAAACACAAAGCACTACATTTAAAGCAGGCCTGTCTCTGACATTGAGCCATTTCTGTCCACAAGTTTCTTCTGATGGTGCCTGTCAGTACTATCTTATTTGCTAAGACAGAACACAAGCCAGAATCTACGGCAAATATCCTCAATGTGTTGGGTACAGGTCAATGTCATAGTGCTAATATCACGGCCGGAGATAGAACTTATACGTACCGGCCTACCGGCCGTAAAGGACAACAGACAGGAAGGGAGAAGGAATGCCTTATAGCTAAGGAATGGGGGAAGTGGTGACCCCTGACTATGACCAGCAGCTCACCCTCACAGTCCTAACAGACCCTATACAGGTTCCGCACCTGTTGCCGAGCTGGAATATCTGGGGCCCTATTTCACCCTAGCAAATGGGCACTAAGTAAGGATGGAGGATATGAGCTCTTCGTCAACCCCACTATCACTAAAGGAGGACCCAGGGGAGCAATTGTGGCGCCCTGGACAAGCCAGGTCGTGACAGAACAACACCAACACACCCCACACTCCCGGTCAGGCACACCGAAGTCAGACAAAAACCCTTGTTGCCTTCCTCCAGGGGGCTGATGTTCACACCAGGGGGTGGACCAGGTGGTTGGCCCCGCCCACCGAGGAGTTCACAGTCCTGGAGGCGGGAAAAGTAGGGAGTTGAGTTTGGAAGTGAAAGTGAGAGGAAGGAAAGTGGTAGAGGAGCAGACTGAAGTTGGTCCGTGTGTGTGGCCCGGACGGATCAGCAAGGTTGGTGACCGTCTGCAGGAGAGGCCTATTGGAGCCAGCCGTAAGGACCATGGACGGGCGGTGGCCCGGCGGTACCGGACCGGTACCCAAAGAGAAGCCAGCACCATCCGGTAGGGGCTTACGGACCCCGGCAAGGCTAGGAGTCGCCGTGAATTTGCCAAATCTGTTAGCGAAGGGAACCTCCTGGGTTTCCCAGCAGTCAAGTCCCGACAGAAGGCAACAGTCCAACCGAGAGAGGTAAACACAGTCACCGCCAAGGCTAAAGTTCCCAGGGCCAGAGCCTGTGGGCAAAAAGGGCTCCTTCAGCAACCTTCAAGCTGGGGAGCGGGTTACCGGTGGGAACCCATTGGAACCGTGCACACTACACAGGTGCAGGAAAAGGCAGTCACCATCAACCTGCCGGGAGGAGAAACACCGCAGCCGTCTGTGGGACCCGTCCATCCAGCCGTTTGTTTGACCAGAGACTCTGTGTACATCATTGGCTGAGTGAGTACCACCGTGCCGTGCGGCACAGCGCTGCCCCCGCGACCCTGCACCTCGCCAGGCCCCGTAACCCGCCTGCAATCCATCCCTACCCCATCACCGGGCCCTGGGACAACCAACCCCCCTACCCACGGAGGGCAGAACTAACACCCAGGCTGCTCCCTGTCATCGCTCCCGGGATCCCCGTCCAGAGCAGCGGTGGTGTCACAACCTCACCACAACCGTGGGTGGCGTCACGGACAATCTCAAATCCCCACAATCAATCCCCACCCTTTTCACTCACGGGCGAGGAACGCCGCTCGAGTCCCCGGGATCCGGCCCACCGCTTGAGCCACCACCGAGCAGCAGCAGCCGCAGCAGCAGCGTCCGGACCCGAGCAGTGGGAGAGCGCAGCGTCCCCTCCTCCGCCCGCGACAACTTGGCGTCACGAACAGGATCTTACCGCTCTGCCGTCTGGTAGAGGTGCGCCTTGTGACCGCCGGAGGTGTCCGGCCGAAAATTTGGAGAAGCCGCCATCTTGGGCGCGAAAAATTCCTGCTCGAGCGTCTCCTCTAGCAGTGGAGGCGCGAAGGCCTAAACCCCGCCCCTGCAGAGGAGGAGCTGGAAGGAAACTAAGGGGGATGGAAGATGTCGGCTCCCGAGTTTGATGCTAGCCCCGAACCGCCCGATGGAGCGGCGACGCTCGCGGGGGCAGAGGATGGTGAGATGGCTGCAGCCCCTGCTCCGGTCACAGGAGCTGCGGGCCCCGAGAATGCGGTAGTAATTCCCCGCGCGGCAGCTGACAGCGGCCCACCTGCCGCGGGGAGGACGTCTGCCCCGGCAACCTGATCGTCACCGGGCCCTGGGACAACCAACCCCCCTACCCACGGAGGGGAGAACTAACACCCAGGCTGCTCCCTGTCATCGCTCCCGGGATCCCCGTCCAGAGCAGCGGTGGTGTCACAACCTCACCACAACCATGGGCGGCGTCAGGACAATCTCAAATCCCCACAATCAATCCCCACCCTTTTCACTCACGGGCGAGGAACGCCGCTCGAGTCCCCGGGATCCGGCCCACCGCTCGAGCCACCACCGAGCAGCAGCGGCCGGACTCGAGTAGTGGGAGAGCGCAGCGTCCCCTCCTCCGCCCGCGACACAATACTGGGGAAACACAACAGCTATCATCAGAGTTATGGTAGATGACACAGACAAACACTTATCTGAACTTATCCGAACTGCAGCAACCACGGGAGTCTGGAGCAACAGAACAACATGACTTCTCCACAGCTCAGTCAGGAACAAACTATAAACCGCACCCAAATGTCCCCAGAGTGAGGTTTATAAAGGGAGTCAGAGGCTGGCAACAGAGAGGAAAAACCGAGAGATTCCCAGGGTCCTAGAGTCCACAGCTGCAGAAAAAGGGACCTGTCAAATAACAACACGTGGTGCCAATCTCTGGGATTTCCTTACACTTGATGCCACAGGATTGTTAGCCAGCCTTGACACATCCGTGATAGCTAAGACATAGTTGGGTTTCCGACTTAGCATGTGGCTTTTTTTATCACTTGGCCAATTGATTTTTTTTTGTAGTTGTCACATCACCCTATTTCCAATTGGTACTAGGGTGTGATTTTGTGCCAATGTAGTCAGCTTCAATTTTCATATCTGAATGTTTCCAACTCTTCTGGAATGTCTTAGAGTCTTCCAGAAAAAGGGGTGATCTCCTATATTTCCAGAGGAGTTGGCAAATCTAAAAGGCATTAGAGAAGATTCCAAGAAGTTTTCAAAAGAAGTATTTTTGTCTTAATATGAAGGCCAGCATCTGAGAACTGCTTGATCTTCAAAAGGGGTGTGACAATGTAAAAAACACATTTCTGCACTTTAGGAATCCCTGACCAGTATTGATAACGGTCTTTATTATTATTTTGTCCCATTTTCCTAGAAACTGTTACAAACATTGGGGTATAATTCTGTACCTGCTACATTTAGAGCCTCTAGTATTTGGAAGGCATAGTAATTGGAAAAACTGGTTCACTTCCACTGGTACATGCTGAGTGACTCTAAGTAGTCTTGTGTCATGAGTGTGTCTCACTCTGGGGAGACCTTTGACCAGTCTAGGACCAGAAGGTCACAGCACCTTATTTTTCACAGGTCTACATTTGGTATTTGAATGTATCTACTTTCTTTTAGTGCTGTAGGGGTTAAGGATTCTTTCATATCTGGCTATTCTTTGTAGTCTAAGGGCGGCGTCACATGCTACGATATATTGGGCGATATGTCGTCGGGGTCACGGATTCCGTGACGCACAATCAGCATCGTTTGAGATATCGTAGCGTGTGACAGCTACGAACGACTGTGAACGAGCAAAAATACTCACCTTATCGTTGCTCGTTGACACGTCGTTCATTTTCATAAAGTCGTTCCTCCTTCTGTGCGCCGGTTGTTCGTCGTTCCCGTGGCAGCACACGTTGCTCTGTGTGACACCCCGGGAACGACGAATACAGCTTACCTCCGTCCCGCCGGGAATGCGGAAGGAAGGAGGTGGGCAGGATGTTACGTCCCGCTCCTCTCCGCCCCTCCGCTTCTATTGGGCGGCCGCTATGTGACGTCGCTATGACGCCAAACATCCCTCCCCCTTCAGGAAGAGAATGTTCGCCGCCCACAGCGAGGTCGTTCGGGAGATAAGTACGTGTAACGGGGGTTAACGACTTTGTGTGCCACGGGCAACAAATTGCCCGTGACGCACAAATGATGGGGCGGGTGCGATCGCTCATGCGATCGCACGATATATCGTCCCGTGTGACGCTGGCCTTAATCTAATGCGGGTGTCACACGATACGATCTATCGTGCGATCGCACGAGCGATCGTACCCGCCCCGTCGTTTGTGCGTCAGGGGCAGTTAGTTGCCCGTGGCACACAAAGTCGTTAAACCCCCGTCACACGCACTTATCTGCTGAGCGACGTAGCTGTGGGCAGCGAACATCCACTTCCTGAAGGGGGAGGGACGTTCGACATCACAGCGACGTCACACAGCGGCTGGCCAATAGAAGCGGAGGGGCGGAGATGAGCGGGACGTAAACATCCCGCCCACCTCCTTCCTTCAGTATTGCCGGCAGGACGCAGGTAAGCTGTGTTCATCATTCCCGGGGTGTCACACGGAGCGACGTGTGCTGCCCCAGGAACGATCAACAACAGGACGTGCGATTTTTAGAAAATGAGCGACGTGTCAGCGATGAACAAGAAGGTGAGTATTTCTGCTTGTTCATAGCCGTCACACGCTACGATATATCAAGCGATGCCGGATGTGCATCACTTATGATGTGACCCCGCCGACATATCGCACGATATATCCTCTCGTGTGACGCCCGCATTAGGTTTGGCTCTTTTGTGACCACTCTCTTTCGTTATAAAAAGTCAAGTGTCTTACCATCTGATGTTAGTTATATAATATCATATCATATCATATCATAGTTTAAGGTTGAAGGGAGACTCTAAGTCCATCTAGTTCAACCCGTAGCCTAACATGTTGATCCAGAGGAAGGCAAAAAAAACCCCAATGTGGCAAACAAGTGAGTAATCTCATTCTTATGCTGACCACTTTGGAAGGAGTCTGTCTCTGGAAGAAGCTGAGGGGTCGTGACCATTGCAGCTATGGTGTTTTGCTGTATAGAAGAAACTTGGAGTATTTTCCATTTATCTCTATTCCTCCAATCTGTCTCCCTTACCTTGTGTTGTATTATTACAGTGGTGAGACTAGTGCTCTTGCTAGCCTTCACACTAGCCAGGGTGAGTTCAGGGCAAGCGAGGGCCTAGGCATGTGATGGCAACGGGGGAAGGAGCTGTATAGGGATGTTAGGTGGCTTAGGGTAGAGACTCAGGGGAGTTTCAGGAGGTGTCCCCTCTCCCCTATTGCCAGGGCATTCCCTCTATATCATCCCTGTTGTTACCTTTGTGTTGCACTGGATGCTGACCTTCTGTACGCTCTGTCATGACATCTTGGGACTGTTTGGTGGACACCAGGTTTGCTGAGAAGATTGAGCCAATGTCAAGTTTGGTGTACTGATTTTTTATCTTTTTCAACAAAGTTCCTGTAATTAAGATAATTTTGCCAACTCTCTCAGAATGTGTGGGAGTTTAGTGAAAAAGGAGAGATCTATCGAACTCTGAAGAAGTGGTCTTCTAACCTTTTCCATTGCATGATTCTGAGCCTATTCAAGGGGCAAAACAGGGGTGTGTGTTGGGAGTATGTTGCCTGAAAAAAGGCATCAAATAACGGAATATTATTTGGCGGTGTGCATTGTGTGACATAATCCCCCACCTCCTAAGGGGCTTTAGGTAAAGTGTGTATGACTAAAAAGTCATAGTAGCTTTCATGCCTCACTATTTTGACATAGAAGTTTGTCATAAAAGGATCCTGGACACAGTTAATAGTCTCCCCTTATAATCATTAGCGACACCCCCTAAGGGGAGCACAAACTAGTACCCGAAGGAGTTTCCACTTATGAGCCCTTGGCAAAACTTGCAGCTTTAGCAGCATGAACAGACTAGATCTGGGTAGAATTGCATTTTTAAACACTGCCTGTAAAAATTCGCAGCACTCACCCACAGAGATAATTCCAAATTTAGAGCCTTAATTTATAACATTTACATCAAAACAGTTAAACGGACGTGACCATCCGAGGGTTTATCTCTGCGGGGGAATGCTCCAGACCTCCTCACTACTTACTTGTTTATGGATACTTTCCTTCTTATTGGTCGTGAATCCATGAGAAAAATATAATCTTCAACAAACACTAACAAAGACAAAGTTCACATTTATGCTGTGACTTCTGGTTTTGTCCTAGTGGCAGAAAACCAAAATTGATCTGGGAAATCACGGACACCAAGAGCAGTCAACAAACTAAAAATGGGGTCCATCAAGTTCCATCGTGGTGTTTGTCATTTGTGCAATTTGTCCTTTCAAATATGACAGAATCCACAACAGAAGATCCTTACGAGGCCCCAGACACAGATGTGAACAGAGCACAAGATGGTCATTTATGCTGGCCTTGTATTTATGAAGCAGGGAACATACAGTCATATGAAAAAGTTTGGGCACCCCTATTAATGTTAACCTTTTTTCTTTATAACAGTTTGGGTTTTTGCAACAGCTATTTCAGTTTCATATATCTAATAACTGATGAAATGAGTAATATTTCTGGATTGAAATGAGATTTATTGTACTAACAGAAAATGTGCAATCCGCATTTAAACAAAATTTGACCGGTGCAAAAGTATAAGCACCCTTATCAATTTCTTGATTTGAACACTCCTAACTACTTTTTACTGACTTACTAAAGCACTAAATTGGTTTTGTAACCTCATTGAGCTTTGAACTTCATAGGCAGGTGTATCCAATCATGATAAAAGGTATTTAAGGTGGCCACTTGCAAGTTGTTCTCCTATTTGAATCTCCTATGAAGAGTGGCATCATGGGCTCCTCAAAACAACTCTCAAATGATCTGAGAACAAAGATTATTCAACATAGTTGTTCAGGGGAAAGATACAAAAAGTTGTCTCAAAGATTTAAACTGTCAGTTTCCACTGTGAGGAACATAGTAAGGAAATGGAAGAACACAGGTACAGTTCTTGTTACGCCCAGAAATGGCAGGCCAAGAAAAATATCAGAAAGGCAGAGAAGAAGAATGGTGAGAACAGTCAAGGACAATCAACAGACCACCTCCAAAGACCTGCAGCATCATCTTGCTGCAGATGGTGTCAATGTACATTGGTCAACAATACAGCACACTTTGCACAAGGAGAAGCTGTATGGGAGAGTGATGCGAAAGAAGCCGTTTCTGCAAGCACGCCACAAACAGAGTCGCCTGAGGTATGCAAAAGCACATTTGGACAAGCCAGTTACAATTTGGAAGAAGGTCCTGTGAACTAATGAAACAAAGATTGAGTTATTTGGTCATACAAAAAGGCGTTATGCATGGAGGCAAAAAAACACGGCATTCCAAGAAAAGCACTTGCTACCTACAATAAAATTTGGTAGAGGTTCCGTCATACTTTGGGGCTGTGTGGCCAGTGCCGGCACCGGGAATCTTGTTAAAGTTGAGGGTCGCATGGATTCAACTCAGTATCAGCAGATTCTTGACAATAATGTGCAAGAATCAGTGACGAAGTTGAAGTTACGCAGGGGATGGATATTTCAGCAAGACAATGATCCAAAACACCGCTCCAAATCTACTCAGGCATTCATGCAGAGGAACAATTACAATGTTCTGGAATGGCCATCCCAGTCCCCAGACCTGAATATCATTGAAAATCTGTGGGATGATTTGAAGCGTGCTGCCCATGCTCGGCAACCATCAAACTTAACTGAACTGGAATTGTTTTATAAACAAGAATGGTCAAATATACAGTTAGGTCCAGAAATATTTGGACAGTGACACAATTTTCGCGAGTTGGGCTCTGCATGCCACCACATTGGATTTGAAATTAAACCTCTACAACAGAATTCAAGTGCAGATTGTAACGTTTAATTTGAAGGTTTGAACAAAAATATCTGATAGAAATTGTAGGAATTGTACACATTTCTTTACAAACACTCCACATTTTAGGAGGTCAAAAGTAATTGGACAAATAAACCAAACCCAAACAAAATATTTTTTTTTTCAATATTTTGTTGCGAATCCTTTGGAGGCAATCACTGCCTTAAGTCTGGAACCCATGGACATCACCAAACGCTGGGTTTCCTCCTTCTTAATGCTTTGCCAGGCCTTTACAGCCGCAGCCTTCAGGTCTTGCTTGTTTGTGGGTCTTTCCGTCTTAAGTCTGGATTTGAGCAAGTGAAATGCATGCTCAATTGGGTTAAGATCTGGTGATTGACTTGGCCATTGCAGAATGTTCCACTTTTTTGCACTCATGAACTCCTGGGTAGCTTTGGCTGTATGCTTGGGGTCATTGTCCATCTGTACTATGAAGCGCCATCCGATCAACTTTGCGGCATTTGGCTGAATCTGGGCTGAAAGTGTATCCCGGTACACTTCAGAATTCATCCGGCTACTCTTGTCTGCTGTTATGTCATCAATAAACACAAGTGACCCAGTGCCATTGAAAGCCATGCATGCCCATGCCATCACGTTGCCTCCACCATGTTTTACAGAGGATGTGGTGTGCCTTGGATCATGTGCCGTTCCCTTTCTTCTCCAAACTTTTTTCTTCCCATCATTCTGGTACAGGTTGATCTTTGTCTCATCTGTCCATAGAATACTTTTCCAGAACTGAGCTGGCTTCATTAGGTGTTTTTCAGCAAATTTAACTCTGGCCTGTCTATTTTTGGAATTGATGAATGGTTTGCATCTAGATGTGAACCCTTTGTATTTACTTTCATGGAGTCTTCTCTTTACTGTTGACTTAGAGACAGATACACCTACTTCACTGAGAGTGTTATGGACTTCAGTTGATGTTGTGAACGGGTTCTTCTTCACCAAAGAAAGTATGCGGCGATCATCCACCACTGTTGTCATCCGTGGACGCCCAGGCCTTTTTGAGTTCCCAAGCTCACCAGTCAATTCCTTTTTTCTCAGAATGTACCCGACTGTTGATTTTGCTACTCCAAGCATGTCTGCTATCTCTCTGATGGATTTTTTCTTTTTTTTCAGCCTCAGGATGTTCTGCTTCACCTCAATTGAGAGTTCCTTAGACCGCATGTTGTCTGGTCACAGCAACAGCTTCCAAATGCAAAACCACACACCTGTAATCGACCCCAGACCTTTTAACTACTTCATTGATTACAGGTTAATGAGGGAGACGCCTTCAGAGTTAATTGCAGCCCTTAGAGTCTTTTGTCCAATTACTTTTGGTCCCTTTAAAAAGAGGAGGCTATGCATTACAGAGCTATGATTCCTAAACCCTTTCTCCGATTTGGATGTGAAAACTCTCATATTGCAGCTGAGAGTGTGCACTTTCAGCCCATATTATATATATATAATTGTATTTCTGAACATGTTTTTGTAAACAGCTAAAATAACAAAACTTGTGTCACTGTCCAAATATTTCTGGACCTAACTGTACCTTCATCCAGGATCCAGAAACTCCTTAAAAGCTACAGGAAGCGACTAGAGGCTGTTATTTTTGCAAAAGGAGGATCTACAAAATATTAATGTCACTTTTATGTTGAGGTGCCCATACTTTTGCACCGGTCAAATTTTGTTTAAATGCGGATTGCACATTTTTTGTTAGTACAATAAACCTCATTTCAATAAAGAAATATTACTGAGTCCATCAGTTATTAGATATATGAAACTGAAATAGCTGTTGCAAAAAGCCAAATTGTTATGAACAAAAAAGGTTAACATTAATAGGGGTGCCCAAACTTTTTCATATGACTGTAAGTCTATCTGCTGGGTTGGTGTAACTCTCGTGGCCAGTGTAGGGTCAGCGAGTGGGGTTAGTTGACCCACTGGACTACAGGGGGACCCGAGCTTACCCTTTAGTGGGAAGGGCTTAACTAAACAAACGCCATGTACCACTCCCAGGGCAGTGACTGGGACTGTGGCAGTTTACCCCCAGAACAAGAGACGGGCCCAGTTATAGACACAGGTGCAGACAAGTACAGGCGGGGTGACAGACGCAGACAGTCAGGCAGGTACGGACAGGTATGGTGGGCACAGCAGGGACAGATAGGTATGAGAAGGCAGGTACAGGTGACAGACACAGTGATAAGAGGACAGGAGCTCAGGACCTGACAACTAACTAGCTAGCAGACTAAAGACTGACTAACTGAAAGCGTTGCGCAGGCACTTCCCCTAATTGGAGGGTGCCTTAAATAATTAGTGCCTCTCAGCTAAGTACTGAGGGTCATTTCCTTGAAAAGGCGCATTAGTCCTTTAAGAGGATAGCTAGTGTGCGTGCCCATGTACTAAGCACATTCCGGGAGACCTGGGCTGCGTGCACGGGCCCCAGGTGGAGAAGGAGGAAGGCGCACAAGTTGACCACTGAAGGAGTGCGGGAGAGTACGCGACCTGGCTGGGGTTGGTGAGTAAGTCGGCGTGCCTTCGCCGGCGTTACAGTGGGTTATCTATTTGTCTATATTGGATAGGGTATTTGGCCAAGACAGCTCCACTTTTTTGCACTTTAGTTTTGGGTGTATAAACAGGTCCTATATACCACATAGACAAATTATAACCTTGCATGGGCCATGAAGGGAATCTAAATTGTTGGTGGCTCTAATGCGGGTGTGGCGCCCTGGACAAGCCAGGACGTCACAGGTACTGCAACAACACACCCCACACCCCGGTTAGGAACATCTAAGTCAGACACAAATCCTTGTTGCCTCCCTCCAGGGGCTGATGTCCCCACCAGATGGGGTGGAGCCAGGCGGTTGATTCCACCCACCGAGGAGTTCACAGTCCTGGAGGCGGGAAAAGGAGAGGGAGTGTAGTGGAGTTGAGAGAGGAAGGAGGGAAGTGGTAGTAGAGGAGCAGACTGACCATGTCCGGGTACGTGGCCCGGGCACCTGAGAGCAAGGTTGGCAGACGCTGGTGACCGTCTGCAGGAGAGGCCGATTGACGCACAACCGTAAGGACCGGGGACGGGCGGTGGCCCGCCGATACCGCATCAAAGAGCGAAGAGAAGCCAGCACCATCCGGCAGGGCCTACGAACCCCGACCAGGCTTGGAGTCGCCGTTAAACCGGTCAAATCCGTCAGCGACGTGAACCTCCGGGGTTTCCCAGCAGTAAAGACCCGACTAAAGGCAACCGCTCAACCGTGAAGGGAAATACAGCTACCGCCACAGCTAGAGTTCCCAGGGCCAGCGCCTGCGGGCAAAAGGGGCTCCTCCGGCAAACATACCGCTGGGGAGCGGGTTACCAGTGGGAAGCCATCGGGGCCGAGAACATAACACCGGTGCAGGGAGAGACAGTTATCGCCAACCTACCGGGAGTGACCGTCGCAGCCGTCTGTGAGACTCGTCCATTCAGCCGTTTGTTTTACCAGAGACTCCGTGTACGTTACTGGCTGAGTAAGTACCACCGTGCCGTCTGGCACTGCGCTGCCCCGCGTCCTGCACCTGGCCAAGCCCCGCAATCCACCAAACAGACAACAACTCCGGGCCCCGGGACTACCAAAATCCCCCTACCCACGGAGGGGAGAGAAACATCCCAGCTGCTCCCTGTCATCGCTCCCGGGATCCCCGTACAGAGCAGCGGTGGTGCCCCAACCTTACCACACACCGTGGGTGGCGTCACAAACCGACATCCCAAACACCAACAAACCACCCCTTTCACTCAAGGGTGAGGAGTGCCGCTCGAGTCCCCGGATCCGGCCCACCGCTTGAGCCACCGAGCAGCAGCAGCGCCGGACTCGAGCGTGGTGAGCGCAGCGCCCCGCCGCCCGCGACACGGGCGTCACACGGTACAATCTATCGTGCAATCACACGAGCGATCGTACCCGCCCCCGTCGTTTGTTCGTCACAGGCAAATCACTGCCCGTATTGCACAAAGTCGTTAAACCACGGTCACACGTACTTACCTGCTGAGCGACCTCGCTGTGGGCGGCGAACATCCTCTTCCTGAAGGGGGAGGGGCGTTCGGCGTCACAGCGACATCACACAGCCGCTGGCCAATAGAAGCAGAGCGTCGGAGATGAGCAGGACGTAAACATCCCGCCCACCTCCTTCCTTCCGCATAGCCGGCAGGTAAGCGGTGTTCATCGTTCCCGGGGTGTCTCACGGAGCGATGTGTGCTGCCCCGGGTTCGATAAACAACCGGCGCCATGAAAAATAAACAATTTTCTTAAAATAAGCGATGTGTACACGACTCACAATTTGTGACCGATTCAGTGTCGCTCGGAGGTGTCACACGAAACGATGTTGCAAACAATGCCGGATGTGCGTCACGAAAACCGTGACCCCGACGATGCATCGCACGATAGATCGTCTCGTGTGACGCCCGCATTAGCCTTATCCGATGGGTTTTGTAAAACATCTCTACAGGCCACACAATATTAGTAAGTAAGTTAAGGATAGTCTTACTCAAGGCCTCAAAAGCCTTTTCTTTAGAAGAAATATTTTCCCAATACATCCTTTAAACTCAGAAACCCAACAAGTTTTTCAAGATAAAGAAATTTACAAAACTTTTGTGTGTTTTTCTCTTAAGTGCCTTTTGTGCTGTTTTTTTGGTCACTTCCTTGGAAGTTTTTGAAGACTTTGTCCACCAGTGTCTTTTTTAAGGGTTTTCCAAAGGTTTTTATGAAATCTTTTTTCCTGTCGTTTTTGGGCATTTTTTTTTCACTCCATTGAATAATGAAGAAGCTGCTAATGATTTTTTTAGGCAAAACATGCCAAAAATCATCCGGTCGTCTTCCAGACGTCTTTTCAACTTCCACACTGACTTGTATTGCAATGTATAGAACATCTACCAGTCAGAAAACATATTACTTATGTTTGACCACTTGGCATGTTTAGATCCCTGAAGTGGTTAAAGACATTCCAAAACCTGAACATGTGAACAGCAAGTAGTTTTAGAAATGTAGTGGAATCTGCCAGAAAAAGACATCATATGCACACAGAGGTTTTGGAGAAATTTTTGGTTCAGAAACTGGCTATGTGCACATGACAACTTTTAGACACCGATGCAACTGCCAGAGTTTTTAGTCTCCACAAACGGCTTAATGTAAAAGCTGTGGGCTTTTTCATGACGAGTTCCATCAACAGTTTTGTCATTGTTCCCTCGGCGGCTCCGCTACAGGCGTCTTTTTACTCTCTCTTCTATTAAGAGAGCGGTCAACTTCCGATAGGAAGCCACCTAAAAAGTGAACATGTTACTTTTAACTCCTCCAAGATTTCCAAAACTTGAAGTGGTTAAAAGAAGTAATAAATGATTGAACACCTTCACAACAATGTTGTTTTTCCATAGACAAATATATGTATACTCTTTTTATCACTTTTTGTGGCCCGAAAAAGATGTTGTGTGCACACAGCCACTGAGGGGAAACGCTCAAAATCTTGCTCAAAATTTGAGTTTCCACTCACCTTCTGCTCTAAAATCTCATCAAAAAGACTCTGTGTGCACATTTATAGTATAGTTAAAAGAAAAAGGTTTTGGTACCGTGTTAGCCAGTTGAAAAATTACTGATTGCTCTCAGTGAGAGAAACAAAATTATTATTATTTTTTTTTAATTTTGTAGTTGTGATACCTTTTAATGGCTAACTAAAAAAAAAATAAAATATGATGTTATAAAGCAAGCTTTCGAGACATCTCAGGTCTCTTCCTCAGGCATGGTATGACAAAATATCTGAAGAAACACAAATGTATACACAAACAGGGCAGAGGGATGCATAGTAAAAGGACATTTAAATAAACAAACACTGAGCTTAGAAAGTGAATCCTTAATTAGCTTTGATTAGTGGTGTGAGTTTGATTGTTCCAATGTCCATGTAGGATCAGAGGCATGGTACCCTAGCAGTCTCTGGAGCTGACCTCTCAGATTTTGTAATGAGTCATAAATCTTCCTGAGAGGTTGAGTCCTGTGTCCACAGAGTTAAACATTGTGATGAATTTGTATTCCCAGACCCTGAGATGGCTCTGTGATCTGAAGTTGCCTTTTAATATGACGACTTTCATATGGTTTATATTGTGTCCTGAAGAACAGAAATGTTTGGCCACAGGTAAATGGATTTTTTGTCTGTAATTGTGTGGCGGTGAAATCTCATCCTTGTGTGGCGCCCACTAGCCCACTAGCCAGGTCGTCACAGGTAACACACAAACACCCCCACTAGACAGTAACATTAGCCAAACATAAAATCCTTGTTGCCTCCCTCCAGGGTCTGATGTCCACACCAGGTGGGGCGGAGCCAAGCAGTTGGCCCCTCCCACCGAGGAGTTCACAGGCCTGGAGGCGGGAAAAGTGACAGTTGAGTTGAGGAGTTCAGTGGAGGAGGTTGAAGTGAGAGGAGAGTGTCTGGGTTTGGGGCCCAGGCACTGACAACAAGGTTGGCAGACGGTGGTGGCCGTCTGCAGGAGTGGTGAATCAACGCGGAACCATAGGACCGGGGTTGGGCGTTGGCCCGCCGGTACCGACCGGGCATCGAAGTGAAGCCAGCGCACACAGGCAGGGCCATCGGGCCCCGGCTAGGCTTGGAGTCGCCGTCAACAGTCAAATCCGAGTGTGACAGGAACCCCAGGGGTTTCCTAACAGCCAAAGACCCGTTAGAAGGCAACTGTCCACACCGCGAGGGTATACAGCTACCGCCTAAGGCTAGAGACCCAAGGGCCAGCGCCTGCGGGCAAACGGGCTCCTCCGGCATCCATACACCGGGGAGCGGACTACCGTTGGGGATCCATCGTAGTCAAACAAGTACACAAAGGTGCAGGGAAAGACAGCCGCCATCACCTGTCCGGGGAGAGATACTGCAGCCAGCTGCGGGACCCGTCCATCCAGCCGTTTGGTTTACCGAGGACTTTGTGCATCAATTACTGAGTGAGTACAACCGTGCCATCCGGCACCGCGCCGCACTGTCCCTGCAACCCTGCACCTCACCAACCCTGCCTCCCCGTCACACCACCGGACCCCAGGACCACCGACCCCTACCCACGGAGGGGGAAAACAACATCCCAGCTGCTCCCCATCATCGCTCCCGGGATCCCCGTCACCAGCAGCGGTGGTGCCCATCTTCACCACAACCCGTGGGTGGCGTCACGGACTAAATCCCCCAAACCAACCACCCTTTTCACTCACGAGCGAGGAGCGCCGCTCGAGTCCCCGGATCTGGCCCACCGCTCGAGCCACCGAGCAGCAGCCGCAGCAGCGCCGGACCCGAGCGTTAGCGAGAGCGCAGAGGCGGCGTACCTCCCCGCCCGCGACACTTGCTCTCCGTCTCTGTCCTGTTTCTCCAACATTGAGTCCCCCAATAGGACATATAGTGCACAGGATTAAGTACACCACGTTGGATGAGGAACATGTGAATGTCCCAGGAATTTTATAGTCCTGCTGTGTGTTAGGGATCTGTATCCGGTCTTTGGTCTGTACGTGAGTGCAGGTTTTGCAGCTCTTTACATTGCAAGGATAACTTCCTCTTGGTGTGTCTGAGAGCATTGAGCTTTGGATCATGATGCTCCTTAAATTAGGAGGTTGCCTGTAGCACAGCAACAGAGGATCTTTGAATATTGTTTTTAACCGGTCATCCTTGTGTAGAATGTGGTGAAGTTTCTTGGCCATACTTCTCAGTACCTCAAGCTGTGGGTTGTAGGTCACCACCAGGGGTACTCGACTATTTTCCTCTTTTTGTTTGTATTGAAGCAGTTCACTTCTAGGGGTCATTGTGGCTCTAATGATCTGATCATCAATGGAGGTGGGGTGGTAGCCTTGGTTTAAAAATGTCTTTTTAAGATGGGTTAAGTGTTCATCCCTGTCTGCTGGCCTGGAACAAATACGATTATATCTGAGGGCCTGGCTGTAAACAATGGACTTTTTTGGAAACTGTCCCATCTGAGGTATGTGGGACGCTCAATAGGCTTCCGATACACTGATGTCTGGATTGAGCCATTTTGAATTTTTATGGTAGTATCCAAGAAGTTGATTTCTGTTTTTTCTATATTTGTGTTTCTTCAGATATTTTGTCATACCATGCCTGAGGAAGAGACCTTAGATGTCTCGAAAGCTTGCTTTATAAAATCATATTTTATTTTTATTTCAGTTAGCCATTAAAAGGTATCACAACTACAAAATTTTAATTTTGTTTCTCTCACTGAGAGCAATCAATCATTTATAGTTTATTTACTGTTTTTTTTTGTGGATTTTGAAGCTGATCTGGTTCAAATTCCTGGTACAAAAAAACTTAGTGTGATCATAGCTGAAGGGATTTTTATGTTAAAGGAAAAGAAGATTCATTGTTAAGAATCCAAATTCTGTTGATGCATTTTACAGATTATGACTAGTGATGAGCGAGCATGCTTGTAACTACTCGGTACTCGCACGAGTATCGCTGTACTCGGGCTGCTCGGCGGGGACCGAGTAATCTCGCGATACTCGTGCTGTACTCGTGGTCTTCATTTCTGCATGTTGGCGCTCTTTTGAGAGCCAGCCCTCATGCAGGGATTGGCTGGCAGACCACTGCAATGCCACAGCCCTGTTAGTTGTGGAATTGCAGTGATTGGCCGGCCTGCACAGCGTGACCGAGCCTTTATACCGGCCGGCGCGCTGTGCTCTGCTCACAGCTATCCAGACAGTCAGTGCAGGGAGAGTGTCGCTGATTCAGGGAAAGCTTTGCGGCCCTTTATAGTTAGTTCCGGAGCAGGGCTGCAAACAGTGTGACCAGAAGTCCTTCTCAGGACTATTCTAGTTGTATACAGGCAGGCAGGGTATAGCCAGGTCGGAGTACAGTAGCAGAGTCCTTCTCAGGACTATTGTTGCTATATACAGGCAGGGTATAGCCAGGTCGGAATACAGGCTAGTGACCAGAAGAGTCCTTGTCAGGACTATTGTAGCAGTATACAGGCAGGCAGGCAGGCAGGGTATATAGCCATTCCTAGTGGTGACCGTATACCAGCCTTCATCATATCTGGGGCTGGTGTACACAGTCTAAAACAGTCCAGATAGTGTCAGACTTCTCAGTAATTGTCGCTCCTAAAAACCAGTTAGGTTCTTATTGCGTCCGTGCTTGCATTTAAAAACAGCACGTGTGTGTCTGTCGGTGGCAGCGTACAGGTGCACGTTTTGCACAAACTATTATATAACGCACAAGTCTAGTGTATAATACACGTCAGTCAGCAGTGTCTGATAGTGTCAGACTTCTCAGTAATTGTCGCTCCTAAAAACCAGTTAGGTTCTTATTGCGTCCGTGCTTGCATTTAAAAACCGCACGTGTGTGGCAGTCGGTGGCAGCGTCAGGCTCCATATTGTCCCTGGATAGAGACGTGCATGATGGCCTGTAAACATGAAGTGCCCATTGTAAGGAAGTGGGTCTATTGTAGTATAGCCCTTAGGCAGGGCAGCCAAAAATTTGGAGGCTCCACATTGTCCCTGGATAGAGATGTGCATGAGGGCCTCAAAACATTGTTCCCATTGCAAAGGAGCGGGTCTCCTGTCGTTGTAATGCCCATTCAGAAAGAATGGGCGAAAAAATTTACCACTGGGGGTATACCTGAAACAACGGCTTAACTATTGTAACGGTCACCATGATGGCGCATGAGGAGAAGGAGGAGCAGTCCAGCGATTAGCCAAAGTCCAGAAGTGTGTTACCATGGGTGAGTGGAGGTACATGGCAAATTCCCGTTACAAACTTTAAATTCCGCTGTCATTTGCTGGTGGTGTGTGGTGAAATCTGGCCAAATCCAACCCTTGTTCATCTTGATCAGAGTCAGCCTGTCAGCATTTACAGTTGACAGGCGGGTGCGTTTATCTGTAATGATTCCACCTGCGGCACTAAAAACACGCTCTGACAAAACGCTAGCGGCAGGGCAGGCCAGGACTTCCAAGGCGTAGAGAGCCAATTCATGCCACGTGTCCAGCTTGGATACACATTAATTGTAAGGCACAGAGGAATGTCGGAGTACAGTTGTTTGATCTGCAAGGTACTCCTTGAGCATCTGGCCAAACTTAGGATTTCTTGTGGAACTACCCCTCACCTCAGGGGCTGTGGTATGTGAGGGGCTGAGAAAACTGTCCCACATCTTAAAGACTGTTCCCCTACCTCTGGCGGATTGGACTTGTGCCCCTCTCGGCTGTACGCCTTGGTTGTCCACTGATTCCTGACCTATGCCGCTAGCGTTTTGTGAGGGGAATGCTTTGCCTACTTCCGTGACTATGGCCTTCTGGAACTGCTGCATTTTGCCTGACCTCTCCGCCTCGGGAATAAGAGACATAAAGTTCTCCTTTTAGCGTGGGTCTAACAGTGTTACCAACCAGTAATGATTGTCGGCCAAGATGTTCTTAACGCGAGGGTCACGAGACAGGCAGCTTACCATAAAGTCAGCCATGTGTGCCAGACTCTTAACAGCCATCACTTCAGTATCCTGACCAACACGATGACTGAACATGCTGTCCTCCTCCTCCTCATCATCTACCCTGTCCTCTGGCCAGCCACGCTGAACCGAGGATATGACTGCATGTCATATCCTCAATTTGGCCAGAGAGTTGCTCCATGTCTTCATCCTCCTCCTCGTCATAGTCCTCCACTGAACGTTGTGATGAGACGAGGCTGGGCTGTGTGTTATCACCCACACCCACTACTGTTTCTTGCTCAAACTCATCGCGCTCCGCCTGCAATGCATCATGGTTGTTTTTTGAGCAGAGACCATTTTAGAAGGCAGAGAAGCGGTATGGTGACGCTAATAATGTCGTCATCGCCGCTCACCATCTTGGTGGAGTCCTCAAAGTTTTGGCGGATGGTGCATAGGTCGGACATCCATCTCCACTCCTCAGGTGTTATGTGTGGAGTTTGACCCATTTCCCGACGGCTTAGGTGATGCAGGTACTCAACAACTGCCCTCTTCTGCTCACATATCCTCACCAACTTGTGCAGAGTTGAATTCCAACGCGTGGGGACATCACACACCAGTCTGTGTGCCGGAAGATGCAAACGGCGTCTTAAGCCGGCAAGGCCGGCTGAAGCAGTAGGTGACTTTCGAAAATGTGCAGACAGGCGGCGAACTTTTACCAGCAGATCAGACAGCTCTGAGTATGACTTTAGAAACCGCTGAACCACGAGGTTGAGCACATGGGCCACGCATGGAACATGTGTCAGCTGGCCTCGCCTCAAAGCCGCCACCAGGTTCCGGCCATTGTCACACACGACCTTTCCTGGCTTTAGGTTCAGAGTTGTGAGCCAGTGATCTGCCTGCTGTTTCAGAGCTGTCCACACCTCTTCTGCATTGTGGGGTTTGTCACCTATGCAGATTAGCTTCAGCACTGCCTGTTGCCGCTTCGCCGAGGCAGTGCTGCAGTGCTTCTGTGTCGCCCTGGACAAGCCAGGGGCCACAGAGCACAACACTTAAACACCCCACACTCCCTGCAGGCATATCATAGTCAAAACACAAAATCCTTGTTGCCTTCCCCAGGGGCTGTTGTCCACACCAGGGTGTGGAGCCAGGCGGTTGGTCTCCACCCACCGAGGAGGAGGGAAAACACAGGCAGTGAGAGTTAAGCTAAGGAAGTGGAAGGAGGAAAGTAGTAGAGAGGAGAAAAGTGACAGCAAAGAGCCTGAAGTTGGTCCGGGTGTGTGGCCCGGACAGGACAGCAAGGTTGGCAGGATGTGGTGACCGTCTGCAGTGGAGGCCGATTGGAGTCTGCCATAAGGACCGTGGACGGGTGGTGACCCGGCCGTACCGGACCGGTATACAAAGAGAAGCCAGCACCATTGGCAGAGGACTTTCGGATCCCGGCAAGGCTTGGTGTCGCCGTGAATTTGCCAAATCCGTTAGTGAAGGGGACCTCAGGGTTTCCAAACAGCCAAGTCCAGATAGAAGGCAACCGTCCAACCGTGAAGGGGAGACACCGCCACCGCCAAGGGCAACCGTCTCCCAGGGCCAGCGCCTGTGGGCAAAAGGGGCTCCTCCGGCCCATATCCAGGTCGGGGAGCGGGTTACCGTTGGGAAACCATCACTACCAACACTTAACTTAGGTGCAGGGAGAGACATCACTAACCTGCAGGGAGGAACAACCGCAGCCGTCCGAGGGACCCGTCCATCCAGCCACTTGTTTTACCGTGAACTGTGTCATCATCATTGGGCTGAGTGAGTACCTCCGTGCCGTGCGGCACAGCGCTGCCCCTGCGACCCTGCACCTCATCAGGCCCCGCAACCCGCCTGTCATCCATCTCTGAAGAAAAAACAAAAAGCCAGCACCAAATGTGCACTACAGCACTAAACATTCCAAACTGTACTTATTATAAAAAATTTTTTGAGATTTTTGGCAAAAAATTGCAATTTCTTGAGCTGCTTCGCCACGTCACGGCAAATCTCATTTGAAGCAGTCCTACACTAAAATATTTTTATAAAATGTGCCATACGGCCTCACATATGAATAGTAGAACTGCTCTTAGCAGCACTCACCTGGTCTATTTCAATCCCGTACCCATGACTGAGTCATGGCTGTGGGCGGGACAGGTCCAAGCAAATGCTGCATGAAGTAAATAGCCTGTGGACAAAGCCTGATGACTTAATGTGAACAGTCACCAACCGCCAAAATCCAGACAGATGGAATACATCCCAAATTGGGGTGCATAGCAAGGTGGAGGTCAACCACCGACCAATTCTCTGAAGAAAAAACAAAAAGCCAGCACCAAATGTGCACTACAGCACTAAACATTCCAAACTGTACTTATTATAAAAAAATTTTTGAGATTTTTGGCAAAAAATTGCAATTTCTTGAGCTGCTTCGCCACGTCACGGCAAATCTCATTTGAAGCAGTCCTACACTAAAATATTTTTATAAAATGTGCCATACGGCCTCACATATGAATAGTAGAACTGCTCTTAGCAGCACTCACCTGGTCTATTTCAATCCCGTACCCATGACTGAGTCATGGCTGTGGGCGGGACAGGTCCAAGCAAATGCTGCATGAAGTAAATAGCCTGTGGACAAAGCCTGATGACTTAATGTGAACAGTCACCAACCGCCAAAATCCAGACAGATGGAATACATCCCAAATTGGGGTGCATAGCAAGGTGGAGGTCAACCACCGACCAATTCTCTGAAGAAAAAACAAAAAGCCAGCACCAAATGTGCACTACAGCACTAAACATTCCAAACTGTACTTATTATAAAAAATTTTTTGAGATTTTTGGCAAAAAATTGCAATTTCTTGAGCTGCTTCGCCACGTCACGGCAAATCTCATTTGAAGCAGTCGTACACTAAAATATTTTTATAAAATGTGCCATACGGCCTCACATATGAATAGTAGAACTGCTCTTAGCAGCACTCACCTGGTCTATTTCAATCCCGTACCCATGACTGAGTCATGGCTGTGGGCGGGACAGGTCCAAGCAAATGCTGCATGAAGTAAATAGCCTGTGGACAAAGCCTGATGACTTAATGTGAACAGTCACCAACCGCCAAAATCCAGACAGATGGAATACATCCCAAATTGGGGTGCATAGCAAGGTGGAGGTCAACCACCGACCAATTCTCTGAAGAAAAAACAAAAAGCCAGCACCAAATGTGCACTACAGCACTAAACATTCCAAACTGTACTTATTATAAAAAAAATTTTGAGATTTTTGGCAAAAAATTGCAATTTCTTGAGCTGCTTCGCCACGTCACGGCAAATCTCATTTGAAGCAGTCCTACACTAAAATATTTTTATAAAATGTGCCATACGGCCTCACATATGAATAGTAGAACTGCTCTTAGCAGCACTCACCTGGTCTATTTCAATCCCGTACCCATGACTGAGTCATGGCTGTGGGCGGGACAGGTCCAAGCAAATGCTGCATGAAGTAAATAGCCTGTGGACAAAGCCTGATGACTTAATGTGAACAGTCACCAACCGCCAAAATCCAGACAGATGGAATACATCCCAAATTGGGGTGCATAGCAAGGTGGAGGTCAACCACCGACCAATTCTCTGAAGAAAAAACAAAAAGCCAGCACCAAATGTGCACTACAGCACTAAACATTCCAAACTGTACTTATTATAAAAAAAAATTTGAGATTTTTGGCAAAAAATTGCAATTTCTTGAGCTGCTTCGCCACGTCACGGCAAATCTCATTTGAAGCAGTCCTACACTAAAATATTTTTATAAAATGTGCCATACGGCCTCACATATGAATAGCAGAACTGCTCTTAGCAGCACTCACCTGGTCTATTTCAATCCCGTACCCATGACTGAGTCATGGCTGTGGGCGGGACAGGTCCAAGCAAATGCTGCATGAAGTAAATAGCCTGTGGACAAAGCCTGATGACTTAATGTGAACAGTCACCAACCGCCAAAATCCAGACAGATGGAATACATCCCAAATTGGGGTGCATAGCAAGGTGGAGGTCAACCACCGACCAATTCTCTGAAGAAAAAACAAAAAGCCAGCACCAAATGTGCACTACAGCACTAAACATTCCAAACTGTACTTATTATAAAAAAATTTTTGAGATTTTTGGCAAAAAATTGCAATTTCTTGAGCTGCTTCGCCACGTCACGGCAAATCTCATTTGAAGCAGTCCTACACTAAAATATTTTTATAAAATGTGCCATACGGCCTCACATATGAATAGTAGAACTGCTCTTAGCAGCACTCACCTGGTCTATTTCAATCCCGTACCCATGACTGAGTCATGGCTGTGGGCGGGACAGGTCCAAGCAAATGCTGCATGAAGTAAATAGCCTGTGGACAAAGCCTGATGACTTAATGTGAACAGTCACCAACCGCCAAAATCCAGACAGATGGAATACATCCCAAATTGGGGTGCATAGCAAGGTGGAGGTCAACCACCGACCAATTCTCTGAAGAAAAAACAAAAAGCCAGCACCAAATGTGCACTACAGCACTAAACATTCCAAACTGTACTTATTATAAAAAAAACCCTACCCCATCACCAGGCCCCGGGACAACCAACCCCCCTACCCACGGAGGGGAGAAATAACAACAAAGCTGCTCCCTGTCACAGGCTCCCGGGATCCCCGTCCAGAGCAGCGGTGGTGTCCACACAATCACCACAACCGTGGGTGGCGTCACGGACAATATCCCCAAAACCCAAACCACCCCTTTTCACTCACGGGCGAGTAGCGCCGCTCGAGTCCCCGGGATCCGGCCATCGCTCGAGCCAACGAGCAGCAGCAGCCGTAGAGCAGCGTCAGCCGGACCCGAGCAGTGGGAGAGCGCACCGTCCCCTCCTCCGCCCGCGACACTTCCAGCTTGGGACTGGTGTGGAGGGTAAAGTGGATCAGGATGCACAGGAGGAGGAGGAGGCTGAGGAGCATGACATTCCGGAGCTGTAGAGTGTGTGTGAAACCCTGACTGAGGTAGGGCCTGCAAAACTTGGTGTGTGAAGGACGTGTTCCGTCCCTCGCTCAGACTGGGTCCCAGCTTGCACAATATTAACCCAGTGTGACGTCAACGAGATGTAGCGGCCTTGCCCACATGCACTTGTCCACGTGTCTGTGGTTAGGTGGACTTTGGCTGAAACAGCGTTGTTCAGGGCACGTGTGATGTTTTGTGACACGTGGTTATGCAATGCGGGGACGGCACACCGGGAGAAATAGTGGCGGCTGTGGACCGAGTAACGTGGGACAGCTGCCACCATCAGGTCGCGGAATGCTTCTGTCTCAACCAGCCTAAAAGGCAACATTTCCAGCGCAAGCAGTCGCGAAAAGTTAGCATTTAGAAGTGTGGCATGTGGGGCGTTGGCAGTGTATTTGCACCTGCGTTCAAAGGTTTGCTGAATGGATAACTGAACGCTGCGCTGGGACAAGGACGTGCTTGATGATGGTGTTATTTCAGCGTGGGTAACTGCAGGTGCATGGCCGGAGGAGGCTTGTTCGCAGGCAGCATGGACAGGGGATTGGCTCGCATGCACAACCAGCGAAGACGTAGCAGTGACATCAGCAAGCACTGCTCCTCGACTCTGTTGTACTTCCCACAAAGTCGGGTGCTTGGCTGACATGTGCCTGATCATGCTGGTGGTGGTCAGGCTGCTAGTTTTGGTACCCCTGCTGATGCTGGCATGGCAGGTGTTGCAAATGGCCTTTTTAGAATCATCTGGAGCCAACTTAAAAAACTGCCAGTGTCAGAGTTCCGGGTTTTCCAGTTTTCTTTTGAAAGAGCTTGCCCTTTGTTAACATGGAGTTTTCTGTTCTGTTGCCCTACTTCCTGTCCATCTGTTTAAAAGCCGCCCCTAAAGCTTAGTCCAGTGCCTGAGTATACTGCTTCCTGTGTGCTCCTGCCCTGCTGCTTTTGGTTCCTGATTGTTATTCGGATCCTCTTGGAAAACAACCGACACCGACTCTGGACTTCATCTGGTATCATCTAGCTGTGCCCGGACTCCGGTTGCCGTCTTTGGTCGGCACTTCTGCCCGGTTCCTTCCGTTTAATACCACTCTGGACTCACATCACGTACGGACATTTTTGGACTTACCTATTGCCCTTTTGTGTCCCAGCTGCTGCGCATTTAGGGCTTCTGGGGTGATTGCCAGACAGTCCCTGTATAGGGGTTCGCTCTTGGTGGTCTCCCTGGGGTAGTTCGGTGCGCGGTCCCGGGAATTCCCTTTCGCTCCGTCCCTGGAAGGTATTTCCTGTATTTATGTTCTACTGTGTTTTTGTTCCGTTTTATGTACATATTTGCTGGTTGCATATTATAAACGTCTTGCACCAAGAACTCGTCTCTGGTTGTCATTGCCCTAACGCAATCGAAATCCTCAATACATACAATAGTATTACAGCCAGACTCGGGAAGACCTAACATTTGTACAGGCACCTTGTGTCGTGTTGTTCCGGGGAACAGTTGCCTGACGTCTGCCTGGGGCCACCACTCTGCTTCTTACTGCCTGTTGGGATGCTACGCCTCCCTCCCCCTGTGCACTGCTGTCCTCGCTCTGCATATCCTCCTGCCAGGTTGGGTCAGTTACTGGATCATCCACCACGTCGTCTTCCTCTTCCGCACCCTGCTCCTCCTCCTGACTTCCTGACAATTGTGTCTCATCATCGTCCACCCCTTGTTGAGACACGTTGCCAACTTCGTGAGAACGTGGCTGCTCAAATATTTGGGCATCTGTACATACAATCTCGTCATGGCCCACTTCAACAGGAGCTGGCGAGAGGCCAGAATTTGTGAATGGAAACGTGAACGAACAGCTCTTCCGAGTGTCCAAGTGTGGGATCAGTAATGTCCGTGGACGTGTACTCGGCCTGGTGGTAGGAAGGAGGATCAGGTTCTGAAATGTGCGGTGCAGTATCACGGCTACTGACACTTGACCGTGTGGAAGACAGAGTGTTTGTGGTGGTGCCAATCTGACTGGAAGCATTATCCGCTATCCAACTAACAACCTGTTGACACTGGTCTTGGTTCAAGAGCGGTGTACTGCTGCGGTCCCCAAGAATTTGGGACAGGACGTGCGAGCGACTAGATGTGGCCCTTTGTTGTGGCGAAATTAGAGCTTGCACACAACCTCGGTCTCTGCCTGCACCACCATCACGTCCACTTCCTTGTTCGTTGACAATGCCCTTGCGCATTTTGCAATGCTGTGCTGATGTGTATTCACTAGACTTGTGCGTTATATCCAAGTTTTTGCAAAACTCACACAAATGCAGCGGAAAGCTGCCACCAACAGGCACACACGTGCAGTTTTTAAATGCAAGCACGGAGGCACTAAGAACCTAACAGGTCTCTATCCAGGGACAACGTGGAGCCTCCCAATTTTTGGCTGCCCTGCCTAAGGGCTATACTATAATACACCCACTTCCTGACAATGGGTGTGTCGCCCTGGGCAAGCCAGGGGACACGGGTCACACACCACTACACCCCACACTCCAGGTAGGCACATCACAGCTAACCACAAATCCTTGTTGCCTTCCTCCAGAGGTTGATGATGCACACCAGGGGGTGGGCCAGGCGGTTGGCTCCGCCCACCAAGGAGCTCACAACTCTGGAGGCAGGAAGTAACCAGGCAGTCCAGCTAGGGACATGAAAGAGTGAACAGCAGAAAGCCCAGGCAGGGCAAGTGTGAGGAGCTAAGTGAAGGAGTAAACAAGCAGGGAAAGGAAGGAAAGTAGAAAAGGAGGAAAAGCAAGTAAAGTGACAGAAGAGAAAGACAGCCTGAAGGGTCCAGCTTTGTGCAGGGCCAGAACAGCAAGGTCAGCAACGGCGGTGACTGTCTGGAGGGGGACAGTTTGGAAGTTCCTGGAAGGACCCCGTTGGCTGTGTGCCCGGTGGTCTGGAGCAGTGTTCTGAAGGACAGTCAGCACCAGGGCAGGGGCCTCTCGGACCCCGGCAAGGCTAGGAGTCGCCAGATTTGCCAAATCCGTCAGTGACGGGGACGCAGCTCCCCCAACAACCAAGTCCCGATTGAAGGCAACAGCCCAACCCGTATTGGAGAGACACCGCCACCGCCACGGCACAAGTTTCTCAGGGCCAGCGCCTGCGGGCAAAGTGTAGAGCTCCTCCGGCCCAGATTGCAGCCGGGGAGCGGGTAACCGGAGGGAATCCACCGCTACCATCAGTCAACACAGGTGCAAGGAAGAGGGACATCACCGTCACCTACCGGGAGTGAAGGTGCAGCCGTCTGTGGGACCGTCCTACCAGCCGTTGGTTTACCGTACAAACTGTGTCCGTGTGTCAGGCTGAGTGAGTACCATAGTGCCGCAAGGCACAGCGCTGCCCCCGCGTCCCTGCGCCCTCCAGGCCCTACACTTCACATCTCATCACCGGGCCCCGGGATCACCAACCCCTACCCACGGAGGGGCAACACAACACCTGGCTGCTCCGCAACACCATCCCCGGGACCCCCACACTGAGCAGCGGTGGTGCAATCACCACCACCGTGGGTGGCGTCACGAACTATAACAATCCCCACACCCAACAAACACCCCCTTTCACTCACGGGCGAGGAGTGTCGCTCGGGAAACCCCGGGATCCGGCCCACGGCTCGAGCCACCAGGAGCAGCTGCCGGACCCGAGCAGAAGGGGTGAGCGCGGTGTGCTGACACCCTCCTCCCCGCCCGCGACAACTTGGCGTCACGAACAGGATCTTACCGCTCTGCCGTCAGGTAGAGGTGCGCCTTGTTACCGCCGGAGGCATCCGGCAGAAAAATTTCAGAAGCCGCCATCTTTGGCGCGAAAAGTTCCCGCTCGAGCGTCTTCTCGAGCAGTAGAGGCGCGAAGGCCAAAACCCCGCCCCGAGAGAGGAGGGGCCGGAAAGAGCTAAGGGGGACGGAAACAAGATGTCTGCGCCCGACGGAGCCGCTGGAGGAGCGGTGGTCGCAGCCGCAGCGGCACCCGCGGATGGGAATGGGCCTGCCCAGGTCCCGGTCGTACCGGCGGGAGGTGCCGCGGCCCCCGCGCTTGCTCAGGTCATGCCGTTTTCCTTGCCCTATGCGCCCGGAGCTGCCTGGCTACCGCGGTATGACGGGAAACCGGATGCCCTACAGGTCTTCCGGAAAAAGCTTAACCCGTTGCTAGAGCTGTACCCCCTAACTGATAAGCAACGTGCAACGATAGTGCTAGGCCAGTTAACCGGTGCGGCGGAGCAGGAAGCGGAGACCTGGGCTGAGGGGGACCGGCTCTCTGTAGCCACCATCTTCGAGAAGCTACAGACTGCCTTCGAGACCCGGACTGAAGCGGAGCTGAGGATGCAGTTTTACCAGTGCCGGCAACGAGCTGGGGATAGCATTCGGGACTATGCTCTACGTCTGCAGACCGCCCTCCGCACGCTGAAGCGGGTGAGCTCTATTAATGAGGCGGATAGCAACAAGATGTTAGTGGAGCAATTTGCGCAGGGGATGAGGTCCCCTGAGGATCGTAAACAACTCCGGCTGTGGGCCCTGGAACACCCTGATGTGGACTTTGCTGTGTTAAAGGAGCGGGCCATTAAAGCACTACAGCCCCCAGCTGCAGAAGTTCTGGAAACCGCCCCGTGGCCCGTCGAAACGGCTCCCGTTGTGGCGGCCTCTGCCATACCAACCTCACCAATACCTACAGCCCCGAGCAGTACAGTGGAAGAACTGGCAGCCCAGGTACGTCGCCTGGACGGAGACCTTGCCAAGATCCTTGCTGCGCTACAACCTCTGACCAGATCTCAGCCTCCAGCGCAGATACAGCTTGCTGACAGTCCCGAAGATGTTCCCTGGATGCAGCGGAGAAGCGCTAACAACCCGCGGAGCAGACCCCCAATCTGCTACAAGTGCCGTAAGCCGGGACATTATTACCGACAGTGCCCGTTAAACGAGCAACCCCTGGGGCCCCGGGCCAATCCTCAGGAGTAGAACACCGTGGCCCCCCGGACTGGCGAGACCGATATGTCGGGGCCCGCCCTATCATCCCCGTGGCTGTGGACGGCATACCAGTGATGGCTCTCTTGGACACTGGATCACAGGTAACTACCATACCGTACACGTTGTATCGGCAGTATTGGGCCACAGACGAGCTGGCGCCTCCAGACGATAGTATAAATTTGATTGCCGCTAATGGACTTCCATTGACCCAGGTGGGGTATAAACAAGTGGCTATGACAGTGGGGCAAGCTGAACTGCAACACCAGGGTATGATTGTGATCATGAATGAACCCAGTGATCATAACCCGAAAATAGTGCTGGGAACCAATGTGATGGAACACTGCATGGCTGATGTGTTGAACCTATTGCAACAGCTAGCCGCCACAGCGGCGGGGAGCCGGCAGAGGGCTGTGCAGCGTGAGATCCGCGCCCTGATGTACCGCCAGCATGTAAGCTCAACAGGAGGGGAGATTGGTGGAGTGAGAGTGATGGATATTGCTCCATTGACTGTGCCCCCTAGGAGTGAGATGATGATCTGGTGCAGGGCAGCAGTAGGGCCTCAGGGGCGTGACTACCCTGCGATGATGGAGCCCATGCCCTCCGAGCACTGGCCCACTGTAGTGGCCGCCCGAGGGGTGGTAGATGTGAAGAAAGGGAGAGTGCCCGTGAGAGTGTTGAACTGTGGGGAGGAAGAAGTCAGGCTCCCCCGGTATGCCATCATTGCCAAGCTGCTCACCCTGGACCCTCACACTATCCAGGAAGCCAGTTCATCCACACTCCCACCTAACCCCAGCACTTCCCCACCCCAGGGGGACACAAAGGAGTGGCACCAACAGCTACATGTAGGCACTGATGATACCCCTACACATCACAGGGCCGGGGTACACAGGGTGGTGCAGGAGTACGAACAGGTTTTCAGTAAGCACCCCCTAGACTTTGGGCGGATCAAGGGGGTTCAACACCACATTCCCACAGGTGAACATCCCCCTATCAAAGAGAGGTATAGACCTATTCCCCCTGCACATTACCAGTGTGCCAAAGATATGTTGAGGAATATGAAGGAGGCAGGGGTTATTCGGGACAGCTGTAGTCCCTGGGCCGCTCCGTTGGTACTGGTCAAGAAGAAGGATGGTACCATGCGGATGTGTGTGGACTACCGGAAGATCAACCAGATAACCCATAAAGATGCCTATCCCTTACCTCGAATTGAAGAGTCTTTGGCTGCACTGAGAACCGCAAACTACTTCTCGACCCTTGACCTCACCAGCGGATACTGGCAAGTGGCCGTGGCCCCAGAGGACCGGGAGAAGACCGCCTTCACCACCCCGATGGGACTCTGCGAATTCAATAGCATGCCGTTTGGGCTGTGCAATGCCCCTGGGACCTTCCAACGGTTGATGGAGTGCTGTCTGGGACATTTAAACTTCGAGACCGTCCTGCTGTATTTGGATGATGTGATTGTTTATTCCCAGACGTATGAAGCCCATCTGGAGCACCTGGCCGAGGTGTTCGCGTCCCTTGCCCAGTACGGGATGAAGTTGAAGCCCTCAAAATGCCACCTGCTGAAACCCAGAGTGCAGTATCTAGGGCATGTGGTGAGTGCGGATGGTGTCGCCCCCGACCCTGAGAAGATTACTGCCATCCAGAGCTGGCCGAGACCAACTACAGTGAGGGAAGTAAGGCAGTTCCTGGGTCTGGTGGGGTACTATCGGCGCTTTATAAAGGGATACACGAAGATGGCTGCCCCCATGCAAAATCTCCTCGTGGGACAGACCAAAGGTGGTAGACCCATTGGAGCCCCACTGTCGTGGGAGGACAAGCATGAGGAGTCCTTTTGCCAGTTGAAGGCGGCCTTGACCGGAGAAGAGGTCCTGGCGTACCCTGACTATGGGAGCCCGTTCATCCTCCACACGGACGCCAGTAATGTGGGGCTAGGAGCGGTCTTATCCCAGGTCCAGGATGGAAAGGAGAAGGTGATTGCCTACGCTAGCCGAAAACTCCGGCCGACCGAAAGGAACCCTGAGAACTATAGCTCCTTCAAGCTTGAGCTATTGGCGTTGGTGTGGGCTATCACGGAGCGGTTCCGCCACTACTTGGCGGCAGCCAAATTCACAGCGTTTACGGACAACAACCCGCTGACTCACCTGAACACGGCCAAGTTGGGCGCGCTGGAGCAGCGGTGGGTAGCCCGGCTAGCCAACTATGATTTAACCATAAAGTACCGAGCTGGTCGTGTAAACATAAATGCTGATGCACTCTCCCGGATGCCCCATCTGTCAGAAGAGGGGTGCGAGGATGACGACCTCGAGGAGATCGAGTTGCCTGCGTTTCACCAGCTGCCTACTGAGAGGGTACAAGTCTGTCAGCAAAGGGTGGATCTGGACCCGCGGCCCAGTCAAGAGTGGCAGGACGCCCAGGACCAAGCGCCGGCTGTCCGCCTTGTCAAGACTCTGGTGGAACAAGGTGCTATGGGAATAGACCCTGCCGCTCCAGCCGAAGCTCAACGCTTGTGGAAAGAACGAAAACGGCTTTACCTAAACCAAGGGAGGCTGTACCGTGAGCTGATCAACCCGAAGACCCATGAGAAGATATGCCAGTTGATCGTTCCTCAAGCTGAGGTCGCTACTGTCCTGCGGGCATACCATGATGGTGCTGGCCACTTCGGGTGGAAGAAGCTGGAGATGCTGTTGAGGGAGCGGTTCTATTGGAGTGGGATGCGTGAATCGGTGGAAGCCTGGTGTCGAGAATGTGGTCCTTGTACACTGAGGAGAAAGGACGAGACTAGCCAGAGGGCACCGTTACATCCCATAGTCACCCATCAGCCGCTGGAGCTGGTCGCCCTGGACCATGTCAAGCTCACCCCTAGCCGAAGTGGGTACACCTACGCATTGACCATGGTAGACCACTACTCAAGATTTATGGTGGTAGTCCCCGTTAAGGACCTAACTGGTCGAACCGCTGCTCGAGCGTTCCAGGCTTATTTCTGCCGACCCCATGGGTACCCCGAGAAGGTGCTGACTGACCAAGGCCCGGCTTTTGAAGCAGAGGTGTTTCACGAATTCTGCCAGTTGTACGGCTGCAAGAAGATCCGGACCACTCCGTACCACGCCCAAACCAACGGCATGTGCGAGAAAATGAATCACTTGGTCCTGGGGCTCCTCAAGACGCTACCGCTGGAAGAACGGAACATGTGGCCGGAAAAGCTACCTGACTTGGTCGACATGTATAATAATATCCCGTCCAGCTCGACGAAGTGCACCCCAGCGTATCTGATGAGGGCTCGGCCTGGCCGCCTGCCGGTGGATCTGGAGATGGGGTTGGAAGCCCCAGAAGCACTCCCTTCAACGGCAGAGTGGGAAAGTCGGAGGAGGGCACAGTACCGGCAAATCCAGGAGTATGTGGAGAAGAACCTCAGTCGAAGCCGAGAGCAGCAGGAGCACCGGTTCAACCAAAAGGCGCCCGCAGGTCCTTTCCAGCCAGGGGATGCGGTGCTGAAACGGAAGAGGAAAACCCACAAGCTGGATGATCAGTGGGAGCAAGTCCCTTATGTCATACAACCCACAGAATGGGGAGACGGGAAGACTTACCAGATCAGTCGTGACCAAGGGGACACCCTAGCCACAGTTTCCCGGGACCATCTAAAGAAATGCCCCCCAGCGCTGAAGGCAGAGGCCGAAGTACCGGTTCCTCCACCAGTGGAGAAGGCAGCAGAGGTAATCCACACTGTAATGGGTGACTTCCCAGCAGACTGGCCTACACAGGACGGCGCGGTGATTCTTCCAGTGATACTGTTCCCACAACCCGTGGATGAAGAAGTAGTGGAAGCGGTCAACCGTGAGCCAGAACTAGTGCCAGTGCCCAGGGATGAACCTGTACCCAGCTCCCCTGCACCTCCGCCTGCCCCACACTGTAGCAGGGAGGAGGAACCGATTGTTCCCTCTACCCCACTGTCTAGTACCACTGACACCGGGCCCCGAAGGTCCACCCGTTCCAACCTAGGTAGACCCCCACTTAGGTACAGGGAGACCGTTCTATGAATGAAAGGGGTCCGCAAACGTAAGAGTGTTGCTGTTTGTTTGAAAAAGTTTGAAAGTTTGAAATGATGAAAATGAAAATGACCGAGTACTTCACCAGATTTGTTTGTGATTTGCAACCGGCTGGAGCCGGCACCGTTGTCCCCGTGGGGACCGTTTAAGTAATGGCATGGGAACTATCCATGGACAAGCCCGTGAACTTGCAGGGCACCACAAACGTTAAGTGGCTTGTAAATATGTTGGGTACCGTTACCGTTTCCGCAATACCGCCTCCGGAGAGGCAGGTTGGAGGGAGGGCCCTGAGCAGAGCAGGCCAGGGCCCAGCCACCAAAGGAACCGGTGGCCACCCTCTGGAGGGGAAAGACAGATCCCGCTCGGGTAACTTGTGCTGGACTGTGGGTCAAGGGGTGCTGCCTGGGTTTTAGGGGCAGCATCAGGGCCAGGTTGCTTGGGTGGGAGAGAGCGGAAACCGTGACCGTATACCGTTGCAACGTTTAAGTAAATGTGCCTCCCGTCTTGGGAAGAGTTATTAAAAATGTTATTTATGTTTTGCTTAACCCTGTTATCCCCTTTTACAGAAAAATAAAACCGGTGTAGGACGGCAGCCCGCGGACGGTCTGCATTTTGCTAAGGGGGAATGTGTCGCCCTGGGCAAGCCAGGGGACACGGGTCACACACCACTACACCCCACACTCCAGGTAGGCACATCACAGCTAACCACAAATCTTTGTTGCCTTCCTCCAGAGGTTGATGATGCACACCAGGGGGTGGGCCAGGCGGTTGGCTCCGCCCACCAAGGAGCTCACAACTCTGGAGGCAGGAAGTAACCAGGCAGTCCAGCTAGGGACATGAAAGAGTGAACAGCAGAAAGCCCAGGCAGGGCAAGTGTGAGGAGCTAAGTGAAGGAGTAAACAAGCAGGGAAAGGAAGGAAAGTAGAAAAGGAGGAAAAGCAAGTAAAGTGACAGAAGAGAAAGACAGCCTGAAGGGTCCAGCTTTGTGCAGGGCCAGAACAGCAAGGTCAGCAACGGCGGTGACTGTCTGGAGGGGGACAGTTTGGAAGTTCCTGGACGGACCCCGTTGGCTGTGTGCCCGGTGGTCTGGAGCAGTGTTCCGAAGGACAGTCAGCACCAGGGCAGGGGCCTCTCGGACCCCGGCAAGGCTAGGAGTCGCCAGATTTGCCAAATCCGTCAGTGACGGGGACGCAGCTCCCCCAACAACCAAGTCCCGATTGAAGGCAACAGCCCAACCCGTATTGGAGAGACACCGCCACCGCCACGGCACAAGTTTCTCAGGGCCAGCGCCTGCGGGCAAAGTGTAGAGCTCCTCCGGCCCAGATTGCAGCCGGGGAGCGGGTAACCGGAGGGAATCCACCGCTACCATCAGTCAACACAGGTGCAAGGAAGAGGGACATCACCGTCACCTACCGGGAGTGCAGGTGCAGCCGTCTGTGGGACCGTCCTACCAGCCGTTGGTTTACCGTACAAACTGTGTCCGTGTGTCAGGCTGAGTGAGTACCATAGTGCCGCAAGGCACAGCGCTGCCCCCGCGTCCCTGCGCCCTCCAGGCCCTACACTTCCCATCTCATCACCGGGCCCCGGGATCACCAACCCCTACCCACGGAGGGGCAACACAACACCTGGCTGCTCCGCAACACCATCCCCGGGACCCCCACACTGAGCAGCGGTGGTGCAATCACCACCACCGTGGGTGGCGTCACGAACTATAACAATCCCCACACCCAACAAACACCCCCTTTCACTCACGGGCGAGGAGTGTCGCTCGAGAAACCCCGGGATCCGGCCCACGGCTCGAGCCACCAGGAGCAGCTGCCGGACCCGAGCAGAAGGGGTGAGCGCGGTGTGCTGACACCCTCCTCCCCGCCCGCGACATGGGCACTTCAGGTTTACAGGCCCTCATGCACGTCTCTATCCAGGGACAACGTGGAGCCTCCCAATTTTTGGCTGCCCTGCCTAAGGGCTATACTACAATAGACCCACTTCCTTACAATGGGCACTTCAGGTTTACAGGCCATCATGCACGTCTCTATCCAGGGACAATGTGGAGCCTCCCAATTTTTGGCTGCCCTGCCTAAGGGCTATACTATAATACACCCACTTCCTGACAATGGGCACTTCAGGTTTACAGGCCCTCATGCACGTCTCTATCCAGGGACAACGTGGAGCCTCCCAATTTTTGGCTGCCCTGCCTAAGGGCTATACTACAATAGACCCACTTCCTTCCAATGGGCACTTCAGGTTTACAGGCCCTCATGCACGTCTCTATCCAGGGACAACGTGGAGCCTCCCAATTTTTGGCTGCCCTGCCTAAGGGCTATACTACAATAGACCCACTTCCTTCCAATGGGCACTTCAGGTTTACAGGCCCTCATACACGTCTCTATCCAGGGACAACGTGGAGCCTCCCAATTTTTGGCTGCCCTGCCTAAGGGCTATACTACAATAGACCCACTTCCTTACAATGGGCACTTCAGGTTTACAGGCCATCATGCACGTCTCTATCCAGGGACAATGTGGAGCCTCCCAATTTTTGGCTGCCCTGCCTAAGGGCTATACTATAATACACCCACTTCCTGACAATGGGCACTTCAGGTTTACAGGCCCTCATGCACGTCTCTATCCAGGGACAACGTGGAGCCTCCCAATTTTTGGCTGCCCTGCCTAAGGGCTATACTACAATAGACCCACTTCCTTACAATGGGCACTTCAGGTTTACAGGCCATCATGCACGTCTCTATCCAGGGACAATGTGGAGCCTCCCAATTTTTGGCTGCCCTGCCTAAGGGCTATACTATAATACACCCACTTCCTGACAATGGGCACTTCAGGTTTACAGGCCCTCATGCACGTCTCTATCCAGGGACAACGTGGAGCCTCCCAATTTTTGGCTGCCCTGCCTAAGGGCTATACTACAATAGACCCACTTCCTTCCAATGGGCACTTCAGGTTTACAGGCCCTCATGCACGTCTCTATCCAGGGACAACGTGGAGCCTCCCAATTTTTGGCTGCCCTGCCTAAGGGCTATACTACAATAGACCCACTTCCTTACAATGGGCACTTCAGGTTTACAGGCCCTCATGCACGTCTCTATCCAGGGACAACGTGGAGCCTCCCAATTTTTGGCTGCCCTGCCTAAGGGCTATACTACAATAGACCCACTTCCTTACAATGGGCACTTCAGGTTTACAGGCCATCATGCACGTCTCTATCCAGGGACAATGTGGAGCCTCCCAATTTTTGGCTGCCCTGCCTAAGGGCTATACTATAATACACCCACTTCCTGACAATGGGCACTTCAGGTTTACAGGCCCTCATGCACGTCTCTATCCAGGGACAACGTGGAGCCTCCCAATTTTTGGCTGCCCTGCCTAAGGGCTATACTACAATAGACCCACTTCCTTACAATGGGCACTTCAGGTTTACAGGCCATCATGCACGTCTCTATCCAGGGACAATGTGGAGCCTCCCAATTTTTGGCTGCCCTGCCTAAGGGCTATACTATAATACACCCACTTCCTGACAATGGGCACTTCAGGTTTACAGGCCCTCATGCACGTCTCTATCCATTGACAACGTGGAGCCTCCCAATTTTTGGCTGCCCTGCCTAAGGGCTATACTACAATAGACCCACTTCCTTCCAATGGGCACTTCAGGTTTACAGGCCCTCATGCACGTCTCTATCCAGGGACAACGTGGAGCCTCCCAATTTTTGGCTGCCCTGCCTAAGGGCTATACTACAATAGACCCACTTCCTTACAATGGGCACTTCAGGTTTACAGGCCCTCATGCACGTCTCTATCCAGGGACAACGTGGAGCCTCCCAATTTTTGGCTGCCCTGCCTAAGGGCTATACTACAATAGACCCACTTCCTTCCAATGGGCACTTCAGGTTTACAGGCCCTCATGCACGTCTCTATCCAGGGACAACGTGGAGCCTCCCAATTTTTGGCTGCCCTGCCTAAGGGCTATACTACAATAGACCCACTTCCTTACAATGGGCACTTCAGGTTTACAGGCCCTCATGCACGTCTGTATGCAGGGGCATTGGTGAACCTCACAATTTTGGACTGCCCTGGCAAAGGAAAATACTACAAAGACTCACTTCCTCAAAATGGGCACATTAGACTCAAGAGGCCTTCATGTACGTCTCTTCTCAGGGACATCGGAGTGCCACACAATGTTTTCACGTAAAATCTTTCATGTATTAATCTCAAAAAGTAACATACACCAGCTCTATCTCACTATTGGGTATGTGCCCTTAACATTTCCGCCATGAAAAATAATTTTGGGGTCATTTTGGAAGGTTTTCTGGTGAGTCCGTAAAAATGGCGTAAAACGCAGACAAAATTGTTCACAGCTGTGACTTTTCAGTGATAAATGCTTCAAGGGGTCTTCCCCATGCTGTTGCCATGTCATTTGAGCACTCTTCTGAGACTTTTGTGACATTTTTAGGGTTTCTCCATGCTGCCGGGGGGTCATTTCACAAAAATACTCGGGTCTCCCATAGGATAACATTGGGCTCGTTGCTCGGGCCGAGTACACGAGTATCTTGGGAGGCTCGGCCCGAGCTTCGAGCACCCGAGCTTTTTAGTACTCGCTCATCACTAATTATGACTAGAGATGAGCGGACCCATGGAAGTTGTGGTTCGCCTGGTTGAACCAAACTTGACCCCATACTCCATATAAGTCAATGGAGTCCTGAAATTTTGTCCTCTAAAATGGCTGTAAAATGTTTGTAGTAAAGGCTAGGGCCCGCAGTTTCGACACCACTTTTCTAGGGTCATGCCCACCCAGTAGAATCTTTCTTTAAGTAGTGCCTCCAGTGTCTTCCAACCAAAGTGGCCTGCGCCATTGTGATAGGCTTCTAGCACCACCCGTGTATCCTTTTGTGGTACAATCATCTGCCACACCTTCTCGTGCGTCTTCGGGTCAATGATGCTCCTGTAGAGTTTGTCTTGGTAGATGAATAATCGACCCCTGTCTTTCCATAGATACTGTGCCTTAGGTGGGGCTCCTGGGTCAAGGCTGGCGCCAGGTTGGGTGATCAGCTTCTTTACCAAGCCTACCGCTGAATCATTTGCCTGTGTCTCCTTCCAGTTGTAGTGAGGTAGCGGATTCAGGGTCACCTCTTGGTGGCTGGTACGTGACTGCCGACACTGTTTGGCTCCATGGCGATGGAACGCTGGCAGCTCAATCTCTTCAAGGTCATCTACATCTTCACCCTCATCTGCTAGGTGAGGCATCCTGGACAGAGCATATGCGTTGCCATTCTTGCGGCCAGCTCGATACTTGACAGTGAAATCATAGTTTGCTAGCCGGGCTTCCCAACGTTGCTCCATGGCAGCCAATTTAGCAGTATCCAAGTTGGTCAGGGGGTTGTTATCCGTGAAGGTGGTGAATTTGGTGGCTGCCAGGTAGTGCTTGAATCGCTCTGTGATGGCCCAGACCATGGCCAGGAACTCTAATTTAAAAGAACTGTAGTTTTCTGGATTTCTCTCAGTAGGCCGGAGTTTCCTGCTAGCGTAAGCAATCACACATTCCTTGCCCTTCTGTACCTGTGAAAGCACTGCTCCCAGTCCCACATTACTGGCATCTGTATACAGTACAAAGGGTAGACTGTAATCAGGGTAGGCTAGAATCTCTTCACCCGTCAAGGCCCCTTTCATTTGTCTGAAGGAGTGTTCTTCTGCTTCTCCCCAATGAAACGGTGGGCCGTAGGTCTTTCCCTTCTTTGCTTGGCCTACCAGGAGCTCTTGCAGGGGCGCTGCCATCTTCGTATAGCCCTTGATGAACCTTCTGTAGTAGCCTACCAAGCCAAGGAACTGACGTACCTCCCGGATGGTGGTGGGTGAGGGCCATTCCTGGATGACTGTGACCTTCTCTGGGTCCGGTGCTACTCCTTCTGCACTGACCACATGACCTAGGTACTGGACCTTTGGCTTCAGTAAATGGCACTTGGATGGCTTCAGCTTCATCCCATATCGAGATAGTGCTTCAAAGACTTCAGCCAGGTGTTTCATGTGGTCCTCATAGGTCTTGGAATACACGATGATGTCATCCAGGTAGAGCAGGTCGGTTTCAAAGTTGAGGTGCCCCAGGCAGCACTCCATCAACCTCTGGAAGGTCCCGGGGGCGTTGCAGAGTCCAAATGGCATGCTGTTGAACTCACAGAGTCCCATGGGGGTGGTGAAGGCTGTCTTCTCCCGATCTTCCTGTGCTACAGATACTTGCCAGTAGCCACTAGTGAGATCTAGGGTAGAAAAGTAGTTAGAAGCTTTTAAGGCAACGAGGGATTCCTCTATCCGTGGCAAAGGGTAGGCATCCTTGTGTGTTATCTGATTTATCCGTCTGTAGTCTACACACATCCTCATTGTGCCATCTTTCTTTTTTACCAGGACCAGGGGAGCTGCCCAAGGGCTGAAACTGTCCCTGATGACTCCTGCTTCTTTCATGACCTTCAGCATGTCCTTTGTGCACTGGTAATGGGCTGGTGGTATATGCCTATGTCTTTCCTTAAAGGGAGGATGATTGCCTGTGGGTATGTGATGTTGCACCTAATTCTACCAAAGTCTAGTGGGTTCTTACTAAAGACCTGCTCATATTCCTGCACGACCCGGTGAACCCCGTGTTTCTGGTAGGTGGGTGTAGAGTCAGTCCCCACATGGAGTTTCTGGCACCAGTCCTCTAACTGCTTTTGGGAGGTCTCGTCCTCTTTTGAGTCAGCTTGTGTCATGGGACCTACAGGGTGTATAGTATCATTTGGGCAAGTCAACAATTTGGCAATGATAGCGTATCTTGGTAGTCTGGCTTCCTCCTCCCCACAGTTCAGCACTCGTACAGGTACTCGTCCCTTTTGTACGTCTACTACCCCCCTGGCTGTCAGAATCGTGGGCCAGTGTTCTGAATGAGTGGGCTCTACTACAGCCTGGTAATCCCGTCCTCTGAGACCTACCGCTGCTCTACACCACATCATCATCTCACTCCGTGGGGGTATCACAATGGGGTTAGCATCTATTACACATACATTACCAATTTCACTGCCAATCTGGTTTACCTGCTGCTTTCTCAGGATGACTCGGATCTCTTTTTGCAAGGCTCTCCGTGGTCCGCCCTCAACACCTTCAGCAATCTGGTGGAGCAAGAACAACACTTCCCCTAGGCAATTTTCTATGACATTTGTGCCTAAAATCATTTGTGGGTTCCTTTCTCTAACAGCATTATCCACAACAATCAGTCCTTGTCCCTTCATTTCCTGCCTTCCCACCTTAATGGTTACCTCTTTGACCCCAATCTGGTCTATAGGTAGTCCATTGGCTGCATAGATGGTGAGGTCAGGATCCGGTTGTCGGAGATCATCATCCGACCAAAACCTGCGATAAAGGACATACGGGATTGTGGTTACCTGGGAACCGGTGTCCAATAATGCTGGGGTAGGGATCCCATCCAGGATGATGGACAGGACCGGTCGTCCACCCACATATTGATCACGGCAGTCAACTGGGCCTGATCTTCTTAATCCTGGGGACTGGCCCTTGGCCCCAGGTTCGGCCCGTTTAAAGGACAGGCCATTGCATTGTGGCCTGCCTCCTGGCAACGACGGCAGATGGGTTGCTCAGACGAGTCATAGCGATTGCTGCTCCTCCATTGGTTTGAGGGACCTCTTCTCCCCCGCATCCAAGGGACGTCCTCAGGGCAATCAGCTAGCAGGATCCTAGGAGGGGCTTTGGATTCTGAGGGAAGTTGCATGGCGTTCAGGAGCTGGGCGACATTCTTGCTGAGCTGTTGCACCTGGGAGGATAAGGTATCTACGGCCTCTGCTGGGGTGTTGAGTCCTTTTGCAGCTACCAGGGCCTGCGAGAAGGATTCTGCTCCGGCAGCTGGGGGGCTGGTAGACCATACTGGTAAGATGGGGTCTGTGTCCATAGGGATTTGAAGTGCTTCACTGCCCTGTCTTTCAGAATGCAAAGTCCACATCAGGGTGTTCCATGGACCACAGCCTCATCTGTTTTCTATCCTCAGGGGAGTGCAGGCCCTGCAAGAATTGTTCGGCCATCATCCGGTTTCCTTCCTGATCACTGACAGGATCCACAAGCTTGAGAGTCCGTAGTACAGCTTGCAACCTGAGGGCATAGTCTCTTATGCTATCTTGGGGCTTCTGGCGGCAGCTATAGAAATCCTTCCTCAGCTCTCCCTCGGTGCGGTTTTCAAAAGCAGCTATTAGTTTGGCAAAAATAGTTTCTACAGAGCTCCGGTCATCATTGGTCCAGGCCTCAGCCTCCAATTCTGCTGCTCCAGTCAATTGCCCCAGCATCACGGCGGCCCTCTGCTTACCGGTCATTGCGTACATGTCCAGCAGGGTGCTGATCTTCTTCTTGAATCCAGTCAGTGTGTCTACTTTGCTGGCATAATGGGGCAGCCAGGTCGCCCCGGGGACGTACGGCAAGGAGATCGGCATAATCAAGGAGACTTTGGCTGGAGCAGCTGCGACTGCCGCACCGGTACTAGGTGCTGCTGCATTCACTGCGCCGGGACCTGGCATCGCTTGAGCTGCATTGCCCTGGCCGGGGGCATTAGCACTCACGGCGTCCGTCATTCTCAGAGTCCCGCTTCTTTTTCTGCAGGTTACTCCCTTTTCCTCCCGGGGTCAGCACGATCCAGCGGTTTCTGGGCAACCCCACACCTTTCGTGTGCGGTACTCTTCTCTTTCGCGCGGGCTGCAGCTTTCAACTTCGCGTGCTTTTGATGATGACAATATGGCGGCGGACCTCTGAGGCGCACGGTCACCTGCCTAACAGGTCTAGTCCTTATCCTGTTCATGACGCCAAAAGCTGAGACGCCCCAGGAGCGATGATCCTGTTCGGGGACGCCACAGTGCTCGTTCAGCGGAACAACAGGTAGGTTGGTTTTATTATTCTAGTCGTGACGCCACTCTCGGTATTTGCGGTCAGGGGTAGATAACCACCACTGCCGTTTAACGAACGTCTGGGGGTGGTGGTATCGGCAGTAAGGTGGTATTGCCTCTCGAGAGTGAGGCTGCCGCCAGATGCTCGGATGTGTGGGTGTCGAGCCACGGGTTGCAAAATAATACAGGCAGAGTCCAGAATGTCTTTTAACTGCTTTACTCACTTTTTGCTGGTCGGTGAGATACCCGGGCGATGCTGAGATTGTACCAGGAGTTACCAGGAACTCCGTCAGGCCAGGCTAGCTCGCCTTTCTAGCACTCCTTTTGTTTGGGAGGTCCCCTTACTTGTAGTATGGTGGGATTCCTCCAGGGAAGATGCTTCTGACTTCACTCCCCTCCCTGGCCAGTCTGCCGGCAGCGTAGACCTTGGTGAGATGGCTTCTGGCACTGTCTCCTTGTGGGTCCCCCTGTTGCTGCTTGGGCTCGGACTCTGTGTTTCTGGTGAGGTACCTCAAGTACCCTCACCAGCAGGTTGAGCAGCACCAGTAAATAGATTTCTGCTCTGGGGACCTGTATCCCCGTGCGTGCCGGAATACCAGCAGTCCCCGTATTCGGCCACCTCTCTGCAGGTGTCTTTCAGGATGACTCACAGGTACCTGTTCTCCCCTGCCAGCTGCTACTACACTTGCAGTGTCTCTCTCTTGCTTCCTCCCTTCAGACTCTCCTGCAACAACTAACCTGCAGCCTCTCCACTCCACCCCCTGACAAAAAATTCTAAGCCCGCCCCCTGATTGGGGACTGCCCAAGGGTCCCATCTAGTGGTGTAGGACAGGGTTCCACAACTCCAGTCCTCAAGGCCCACCAACAGTGCATGTTTTCAGGATTTCCTTAGCATTGCACTGCTGTTGGAACCAGCACCTGGACAGGTAATTACATTAACACCTGTGCAATACTAAGGAAATCCCAAAAACCTGCACTGTTGGTGGGCCTTGAGGACTGGAGTTAGGGACCTCTGGTGTAGGAGACCTGGTTGCTGTGTGTCTGTGTGTACACACCCCATTCTGGCCTTTGGAGTTTACCTGGAAGCAATGCCCCAGCCTGGGTGCAGTACTCAGTAGCGCCTGAGTAGGTCAGGGGTGCCACACAGACATTGGTAGTCATGTATACAGGGGTTGCCAGACCGCAGCGCAGTCGCTCAGTAACCACTTGCCTCCCAGTCGCTGCTCCACTAAAAGGATGACTTCGCCACAGTCCATTCTTCAATTAATTCTCTCTTTGAGACGATAAAGTGCACACCAGAGTATTCTCTTTCAACAACGGAACTTTACTATTCTTCTTTACAGTATCTGTCTTCACTTGCACTACATGGGCACAACTGCTGGTCCCGATGGGGTTCTCTCCAGACTCCACTGCCACAAATAATTTAATGGCCGACCGCTCCCCTGGCACCTGGGCTCCATTACATACCACTAGGCACCTCATTCTCCCTTCTGACAACATGCTGCATGAACCGATTGAAATAGTCCTTAAGTCTATCTGTTGCACCCACTGGGATTAGCATGCGCTTTGGAAGGGCTACGTGCGACAGCACTCCTCTGCTCGTGCTTAGGCCAGGACCTACCCTTGTCTGTTCAGGGCCCTATGACCTTCAGTTTCGCAGGAGTTTTCTTAGGGTTTTCGTATCCAGGAAAAAAACACATGCCCCCCTGACCGACCGGACTAAATTCCACTTCTGGGGATGCAGTTCAATAGTCCTCTTAGTAGCAGGACCCCGCGTGTCCGGGATCAAAGGGGTGACCCCTAGGATCGTAATTTGGTACAATAAATGGCTTCTTCTTTCTATCTCCTTCTGGGGACTCTCCTCCCTCCTACTATCTCCTGTCCTATATATATATATGCTACTCTCCTCCTCTTACTTAACCCTTTATCTGCCTACCCAGGTGCCAGGACTTCCGTCACTAAGTCACACTGGCACCTGGTGGCCATATACAAAATACACCATACATTACATTGCATTACACTAAACCTTAGGTGTGTCGGCTACTTCTAAAGGGGGATGGAGTAGCCTTTACCCCCCTACACTTGCAGGAGAAGAGAGGCAGGGACACAGCGTTACAGTCATAAGGTGGAATATGATGAAATCTGTGAATAATAAAGGACCATGGCAGGATGATACAGATTGAGGGTTAATGATGAAGGATATGGCCTGTTGACAATGGTAGAGCATTGTCCAAAAGGAAATTCTGAGCCTTAGGACAAAGTAAAAAAAAAAATGAATGATGCTTCAATGTTCCATAGGTTCCAGGCTCCAGGCGATGTGATGGGATAATAGAGGGGCACTGTTAAAAGCTGTTTATACTGCTTAAGGGTCTTAGAATTATGTGATTGTGTGGAATAAATAGTTGTTATATCCAAGATCCATATACGCCATACAACAGCAGTAATTTACAGATCAGAAACACCCAGTATAGCTCCCAGCTAGAATTGGAGGATATCCCTGAAGATGACATGTTATCCTCCATATTGAGCTCTCTAGGAAAAGAGATTTTCCACTTGAACACAGATCATTGCATCTTTTCAGGTCTGGACAATGACTGGAAAGTTATTATAGCTGACTTAAAAGACTACAGTACATGACCACAATATGTTTTCAATTACTGAAGGGATACAGATGGCGTATGGGGAGTAAGCTCACCACCCGGTAGCTGGGGTGAAGGAATAAGTAAGTGCTTTCTACGGCTAGAATAGGATAATCTGTGTAATATGTGGACATAGAAGATAGCGGAGAGGGGAGATTCAGCCTTCTCTTTCTCCTTCCATCGTATTCAGCTGATATTGATGTCTGAACCTTCTGATCCAAATATTTTGTTACTCTCATTATTATTATATATTTCTCATTACATACTTATTCCTCGACACTCTACACTATGTATCATAATGCCACGTCCCCAACTGTGACCTATAATGTAATTTTCATATCTCAAACACACTGTTCCAGTTCCGTTGGAAGCCAAAATAACCATCATATTTTTGGATTGAAGAAACCCAAAGAGACACCAGGAAAATATACAAAATACTGGGTTTCTTATCATCCAACAGCTTTTTTTTTTTTACAATATATCCGCTTCCTGACACTTAATGTAAAGATGTCACTACAGGTGTCACGCCAGGTACAAGTGGTCTCCCAGCACAATGTGACGCCCTGGGCAAGCCAGGGGTCACAAGTCACAACACCACACGCACCCCACATTCCCTGCAGGTACACACAAGGTCAAAACTAAAATCCTTGTTGCCTTCCTCCAGGAGCTGGTGTCCACACCAGGGGGTGGGTCAGGCGGTTGGCTCCACCCACCGAGGAGTTCACGGCTCTGGAGGCGGGAAAAACTGGGCAGATTAGCTTGAGAGTTGAAGTCTAGCTGAGGGCTAGAGTGGAGTCCAGCTAGGGCAGTGAAAGTGAAAGGAAGTGAAGTGAAGTGAAGTGAAGTGGTAAAGGAGGAAAGTAGGAGTAGTGACAGCAAGAAGCCTGAAGTTAGTCCGGGTGTGTGCCCCGGACTGAGACAGCAAGGTTGGCAGACAGCGGTGACCGTCTGCAGGCAAGACTGATTGGAGGTTGCCGAAAGGACCGTGGACGGGTGGTGACCCGGCGGTACCGGAGCGGTATACGAAGATTAGTCAGCACCAGGGCAGGGGCCTTTCGGATCCCGGCAAGGCTAGGAGTCGCCATAATTTTTCCAAATCCGTCAGTGAAGGGGACGACTGTCTCCCAACAACCAAGTCCCGATTGAAGGCAACAGTCCGACCATAGAGGGGAGACACCGCCACCGCCAAGGCACCAGTTTCCCAGGGCCAGCGCCTGCGGGCAAGAGTGCAGCTCCTCCGGCTCATATCCAAGCTGGGGAGCGGGTTACCGGTGGGAACCCATCGCAACCAACAACAACACATAGGTGCAGGAAAGAGACCGTCACCGTCGCCTGCAGGGGATATCAACAGTGCAACCATCTGAGGGACCCGTCCAACCAGCCGTTTGTTTACCGAGAACTGTGTCGTGTTTACTGGCTGAGTGAGTACCTCCGTGCCATGCGGCACAGCGCTGCCCCTGCGCCCCTGCACCTCCACAGGCCCCATAACCCGCCTGTCCACCACCCTAACCCCCACCGTCATCGGGCCCCGGGACCACCAAACCCCCTACCCACGGAGGGGCAACACAACAACTGGCTGCTCCACACCATCACTCCCGGGATCCCCAGCCAGAGCAGCGGTGGTGTACACTCAATCACCACAACCGTGGGTGGCGTCACGGACAATAAACAATCCCCACACCCAAACCCCCTTTCACTCACGGGCGAGGAGCGCCGCTAGAGTCCCCGGGATCCGGCCCATCGCTCGAGCCACCGAGCGGCAGCAGGCCGCGGCAGCAGCGGCAGCCGGATCCGAGCAGTGGGAGAGCGCGGCGTCCCCTCCTCCGCCCGCAACAACTTGGCGTCACGAACAGGATCTTACCGCTCTGCCGTCAGGTAGAGGTGCGCCTTGTTACCGCCGGAGGTGTCCGGCCGAAAAATTTCAGAAGCCGCCATCTTTGGCGCGAAGAGTTCCCGCTCGAGCGTCTTCTCGAGTAGCAGAGGCGCGAAGGCCAAAACCCCGCCCCGATAGAGGAGGGGCCGGAAAGAAGCTAAGGGGGATGGAAACAAGATGTCTGCGCCCGACAGAGCCGCGGGAGGAGCGGCGGTCGCAGCCGCTGGGGCACCCGTGGATGGGAATGGGCCTGCCCAGGTCCCGGCCGCGCTGGCGGGAGGTGCCGCGGCCCCCGCTCTCGCCCAGGTGATGCCGTTCTCCTTGCCCTATGCGCCCGGAGCTACCTGGCTACCGCAGTATGACGGAAAACCTGATGCTTTACAGGTCTTCCGGAAAAAGCTTAATCCGCTTTTAGAATTGTACCCCCTAACTGATAAGCAACGTGCAGCGGTAGTGCTGGGCCAGCTAACCGGCGCGGCTGAGCAGGAAGTGGAGACCTGGGCCGAGGGGGACCGGCTCTCTGTAGCCACCATATTTGAGAAGCTACAGACTGCCTTTGAGACCCGTACCGAAGCTGAGCTGAGGATGCAGTTTTACCAGTGCCGGCAACGGCCTGTGGATAGCATTCGGGACTACACTTTACGCCTGCAAACCGCTCTTCGCACCCTAAAGCGGGTAGATACCATCAATGAGGCGGACAGCAACAAGATGCTGGTAGAGCAATTCGTGCAGGGGATGAAGTCCTCTGAGGATCGCAAGCAGCTCCGGCTGTGGGCCCTGGAACACCCTGATGTTGACTTTGCTGTATTAAAGGAACGGGCCATTAAAGCACTGCAACCCCCAGCTTCGGAAATCTCGGAGCCAGCCTCGTGGCCCATTGAGACAGCCCCCGTCGTGGTGGCCCCTGCTCCACCAGCCTCTTCAAGACCTGCAGCTTCCAGCAGCACAATGGAGGAACTAGCAGCCCAGGTCCGCCGCATGGACGGAGACCTCGCCAAGATTCTCGCTGCACTCCAACCTTTGACCAGATCCCAGCCTCCACCCAGGATACAGCTAGCCGACAGCCCTGAGGATGTTCCCTGGATGCAGCGGAGAAGTGCTAACAACCCACGGAACAGACCTCCAACCTGCTACAAGTACAACAAGCCTGGCCATTACTTCCGACAGTGCCCATTAAACGAGCAACCCCTGGGGCCACGGGCCAATCCTCAGGAGTAGAACCCCGTGGCCCTCCAAACTGGCGGGACCGGTATATAGGTGCCCGTCCCATCATTCCCGTGGCTGTGGACGGCATCCCGGTGATGGCTCTCTTGGACACTGGATCACAGGTAACCACCATACCATACACCTTATACCAGCAGTATTGGGGGACAGACGAGCTGGCACCCCCAGATACTAGTATAACATTGATTGCCGCTGATGGACTCCCATTGACCCAAGTGGGGTATAAACCAGTGGCTATGACTGTGGGGCGAGCTGAACTGCAACACCAGGGTATGATTGTGATTATGAACGAACCCAGTGACCATAACCCGAAGATAGTGCTAGGAACCAATGTGATGGAGCACTGCATGGGTGATGTGTTGGCCCTACTGCAGCAGTTGGCCGCCACGGCGGCGGGGAACCGGCAGAGAGCTGTGCAGCGTGAGATCCGAGCCCTGATGTACCGCCAACATGTGAACTCAACAGGAGCAGAGATTGGTGGAGTGAGAGTGATGGATGCTGCCCCATTGATTGTACCCCCTAGGAGTAAAATGATGATTTGGTGTAGAGCGGCGGTAGGGCCTCAGGGGCGTGACTACCCTGCCATGATAGAGCCCATGCCCTCTGAACACTGGCCCACCGTAATGGCCGCCCAAGGGGTGGTAGATGTAAAGAAGGGGAGAGTGCCTGTGAGGGTGCTGAATTGTGGGGAGAAAGAAGTCAGGCTTCCCCGGTATGCCACCCTTGCCAAACTGCTCACCCTAGATCCCCACACGATTCACGAGGCAGCTCCCCCGGTCTCTCCACCTACTGCCAGCCCTCACCCGCCTCAAGGGGAGTTAAATGAATGGCACCAACAGCTACATGTGGGCACTGATGATACCCCTACACATCACAAAGAGGGGGTGTACAGGGTGGTGCGGGAGTATGAGCAAGTTTTCAGCAAACATCCCTTAGACCTTGGGTGGATTAAAGGGGTCCAACACCACATCCCCACCGGTGAGCACCCCCCTATCAAAGAGAGGTATAGGCCTATTCCCCCTGCGCATTATCAGTGCGCCAAAGATATGTTGAGGAACATGAAAGAGGCAGGGGTTATTCGGGACAGCTGTAGTCCCTGAGCTGCCCCGTTGGTGCTGGTCAAGAAGAAGGATAGCACCATGCGAATGTGTGTGGACTACCAGAAGATTAACCAGATAACGCATAAAGATGCTTATCCGCTGCCCCGTATTGAAGAGTCTTTGGCCGCACTGAGGACTGCAAATTACTTCTCTACCCTTGACCTTACCAGTGGATACTGGCAAGTGGCAGTGGCACCGGAGGACCGGGAGAAAACCGCCTTCACCACCCCGATGGGGCTCTGTGAATTCAATAGTATGCCGTTCGGGCTGTGCAATGCCCCATGAACTTTCCAACGGCTGATGGAGTGCTGTCTGGGACACCTAAACTTCGAGACCGTCCTATTGTACTTGGATGATGTGATTGTGTACTCCCAGACGTATGAAGCCCATCTGGAGCACCTGGCCGAGGTGTTCGCGTCCCTTGCCAAATACGGGATGAAATTGAAGCCCTCTAAGTGTCACCTGCTGAAACCCACAGTGCAGTACCTGGGGCACGTGGTAAGTGCAGAAGGTGTCGCCCCCGACCCTGAGAAGATCACTGCCATCCAAGGCTGGCCGAGACCAACCACAGTGAGGGAAGTAAGGCAGTTTCTGGGTCTGGTGGGATACTACCGGCGCTTTATCAAAGGGTACACGAAGATGGCTGCCCCCATGCAAGATCTCCTCGTGGGACAGACCAAAGGTGGTAGACCCATCGGAACCCCACTGGTGTGGGAAGAAAGGCATGAGGAATCCTTCTGCCAGCTGAAAGCGGCCTTGACCGGAGAAGAGGTCCTAGCGTATCCTGACTATGGCTGCCCGTTCATCCTCTACACAGACGCCAGCAATGTGGGATTAGGAGCAGTCCTGTCCCAGGTCCAGGATGGGAAGGAGAAAGTGATTGCTTATGCTAGCCGGAAGCTTCGGCCAACTGAAAGGAACCCTGAGAACTACAGCTCCTTCAAGCTCGAGCTCCTGGCATTGGTATGGGCTATCACAGAGCGGTTCCGCCACTACTTGGCTGCAGCAAAATTCACCGCTTTCACGGACAACAATCCGTTGACTCACCTGGACACGGCCAAGTTGGGCGCGTTGGAGCAGCGGTGGGTGGCCCGGCTAGCCAACTATGACTTCACCATCAAGTACCGAGCTGGTCGTGTCAACATTAATGCTGATGCACTTTCCCGAATGCCCCACTTGTCAGAAGAAGGGTGCGAGGATGATGACCTCGAGGAGATCGAGTTGCCTGCATTTCACCAGCCACCAACTGAGAAGGTACATGTACACCAACAACGGGTGGACCTGGACCCACGGCCCAGTCAAGAGTGGCAGGAAGCTCAAAACCAGGCGCCGGCTGTCCGCCTCGTCAAGACCCTGGTGGAACAAGGTGCCGTTGGGATGGACCCTGCCGCCCCAGCTGAAGCCCAGCGCTTGTGGAAGGAACGGAAACGGCTGTATCTACATCAAGGGAAGCTGTACCGTGAGCTGATCAACCCGAAGACTCATGAGAAAATCTGCCAGTTGGTTATTCCCCAAGCTGATGTGGCTACTGTTTTGCGGGCATACCATGATGGTGCTGGACACTTCGGGTGGAAGAAGCTGGAGATGCTGTTGAGAGAGCGGTTCTACTGGAGTGGGATACGGGAGTCGGTAGAAGCCTGGTGCTGAGAGTGTGGTCCTTGCACGCTGAGGAGGAAGGACGAGGCCAGCCAGAGGGCGCCCCTACACCCGATCATCACACATCAGCCGCTGGAACTGGTCGCCCTAGACCATGTCAAGCTCACCCCCAGCCGAAGTGGGTATGCCTACGCGTTGACCATCGTAGACCACTATTCAAGATTCATGGTGGTTGTCCCCGTCAAGGACCTAACTGGTCGAACTGCCGCTCGAGCGTTCCAGGCTTATTTCTGCCGACCACATGGATATCCAAAAAAGGTGCTTACTGACCAAGGCCCGGCTTTTGAAGCGGAGGTGTTCCACGAGTTCTGCCAGTTGTACGGCTGTAAGAAGATCCGGACCACCCCTTACCATGCCCAGACCAACGGCATGTGTGAGAAGATGAATCACTTGGTCCTGGGACTCCTCAAGACGTTACCGCTGGAAGAGCGGAACCTGTGGCCGGAAAAGCTACCCGACTTGGTCGATATGTACAACAGTATCCCGTCCAGCTCATCAAAGTGCACCCCAGCATATCTGATGAGGGCTCGCCCCGGCCGCCTGCCGGTGGACCTGGAAATGGGGTTGGAGGCCTCAGAAGCACTCCCTTCGACAGCTGAATGGGAAACTCGGCGGAGAGCACAATACCGGCAGATTCAAGAATATGTCGAGAAGAACTTAAGTCGGAGTCGGGAACTGCAGGAGCAGCGCTTTAATCAAAAGGCGTCTGCTGGCCATTTTCAGCCCGGAGATGTCGTACTGAAGCGGAAGAGGAGAACCCACAAGCTGGATGATCAATGGGAACAGAACCCGTACGTCATACAGCCCACAGGATGGGAAGATGGGAAGGCCTACCAAATCAGTCGTGACCAAGGAGGCACTTTGGCCACAGTTTCCCGGGACCATCTGAAAAGGTGCCCACCATCCTTAAGAGCGGCGGCAGAAGTACCGGTTCCCCTACCAGCGGATAAGGCGAAAGAGGTGATCCACACTGCGATGGGAGACTTCCCAGCAGACTAGCCTACACAGAACGGCGCGGTGATTCTTCCAGTGATACTGTTCCCACAACCCGTGGATGAAGAAGTGATGGAAGCGGTCAGCCGTGAGTCAGTACCAGTGCCCAGGGATGAACCTGTACCCAACTCCCCTATGCCTCCGCCTGCCCTGCACGATAGCAGGGAGGAGGAACTGATTGTTCCCTCTACCCCACTGCTTAGCCCTACTTACACCGGACACCGGAGGTCCACCCGTCCCAACCTAGGTAGACCCCCACTTAGGTACAGGGAGATCGTCCTTTAAAAGGGGGGGGGGAAGGTGTTTGTCTGAGTTTTGTATGCAAGTTTGAAAAAGATGATGATAAGATGATAACTGAACAGTCACCTGATTCACCGTGATTTGGAAAACCAGCCGTTGCCAGCACCGTTGTCCCCGTGGGGACCGTTTAAAAAGTTGCATGGAGAACTTTCCATGGACAAGCCCGTGAACTTGCAGGGCAACCACAAACATTAGTGGCATGTAAATAAGTTGTTTTACCGTTACCGTTTCTGCAGTTGCCGCCTCCGGAGAGGCAGGTTGGAGGGAGGGCCCGCAGTAGAGTCGGCTGGGGCCCAGCCACCACAGGAACCGGTGGCTACCCTCTGGAGGGGAAGGACAGATCCCGCTCGGGTGATTTGGTGCAGGACTGGGGTCAAGGGGTGCTGCCTGGGTTTTAGGGGCAGCATCAGGGCCAGGTTGCTTGGGGGTGGGAGAGAGCGGAGACCGTAACCGTAAACCGTTTGCAACGGTTAAGAAATGTGCCTCCCGATGTGGGATGATGTCATAAGTTGTAAATATGTTACCGTTTTTCTATTTTCACAGAAAGCAAAAGCAAAATAATCCTGGTGTTGGACGGGCAGCCCGAGGACGGTCTGCGTTTTGCTAAGGGGGAATGTGACGCCCTGGGCAAGCCAGGGGTCACAGGTCACAACACCACACGCACCCCACATTCCCTGCAGGTACACACAAGGTCAAAACTAAAATCCTTGTTGCCTTCCTCCAGGAGCTGGTGTCCACACCAGGGGGTGGGCCAGGCGGTTGGCTCCACCCACCGAGGAGTTCACGGCTCTGGAGGCGGGAAAAACCGGGCAGATTAGCTTGAGAGTTGAAGTCTAGCTGAGGGCTAGAGTGGAGTCCAGCTAGGGCAGTGAAAGTGAAAGGAAGTGAAGTGAAGTGAAGTGGTAAAGGAGGAAAGTAGGAGTAGTGACAGCAAGAAGCCTGAAGTTAGTCCGGGTGTGTGCCTTGGACTGAGACAGCAAGGTTGGCAGACAGCGGTTACCGTCTGCAGGCGAGACTGATTGGAGGTTGCCGAAAGGACCGTGGACGGGTGGTGACCCGGCGGTACCGGAGCGGTATACGAAGATTAGTCAGCACCAGGGCAGGGGCCTTTCGGATCCCGGCAAGGCTAGGAGTCGCCATAATTTGCCAAATCCGTCAGTGAAGGGGACGACTGTCTCCCAACAACCAAGTCCCGATTGAAGGCAACAGTCCGACCATAGAGGGGAGACACCGCCACCGCCAAGGCACCAGTTTCCCAGGGCCAGCGCCTGCGGGCAAGAGTGGAGCTCCTCCGGCTCATATCCAAGCTGGGGAGCGGGTTACCGGTGGGAACCCATCGCAACCAACAACAACACATAGGTGCAGGAAAGAGACCGTCACCATCGCCTGCAGGGGATATCAACAGTGCAACCGTCTGAGGGACCCGTCCAACCAGCCGTTTGTTTACCGAGAACTGTGTCGTGTTTACTGGCTGAGTGAGTACCTCCGTGCCGTGCGGCACAGCGCTGCCCCTGCGCCCCTGCACCTCCACAGGCCCATAGCCCGCCTGTCCAACATCCCAACCCCATCACTGGGCCCCGGGATCACCAACCCCTACCCACGGAGGGGCAACACAACAACTGGCTGCTCCACACCATCACTCCCGGGATCCCCAGCCAGAGCAGCTGTGGTGTACACTCAATCACCACAACCGTGGGTGGCGTCACGGACAATAAACAATCCCCACACCCAAACCCCCTTTCACTCAAGGGCGAGGAGCGCCGCTAGAGTCCCCGGGATCCGGCCCATCGCTCAAGCCACCGAGCAGCAGCAGGCCGCGGCTGCAGCGGCAGCCGGACCCGAGCAGTGGGAGAGCGCGGCGTCCCCTCCTCCACCCGCGACAACAACACAACGGGAACACCTGGGGAGCGAAAAACCCTCGGTGAGCGGCGCTACACAAAGGGGAACAGTACAAGAGTGGCCCCTGGTGCCAGGGAAAAGGGAAGTGGGGACGCTTCCTAAACACTCATCAGTGCTACTCCTTGCACTCTCTAACATTCTTATACGGGTCCTTCCCACGTGCGCCAATCATGTGCAGCGTCAGACTGGCTACCGGAGGAATCTCCAGTAATGCCAGGCTGGATGCAGGTACCTGTATTGCACTCCGGAGCTCTCACCTGAGCTCCGGCGTGCAGCCTAGACTGTACCGCGAGCGTCGAGTGATTGATTCCCCGGCGCTTGCAGTTCAGTTCTTGTCAGCTGCAGACAGGCCGGGGTGATCTCCAGTGCTCTCACCTGAACTCCAGAGATCGGCCCAGCCTGTCTGCAACTGTCATTAACTGAACCGCAAGTGCCGGGGAATCAATCACTCGACGCTCGTGTCACGGGCGGGGAGGACGCCGCCGCAATGCTCGCTAACGCTTGGGTCCGGCGCTGCTGCGGCTGCTGCTGCTATGTGGCTCGAGCGGTGGGCCGGATCCGGGGACTTGAGTGGCGCCCCTCGCCCGTGAGTGAAAGGGGTGGTTGGTTTGGGGGATTTAGTCCGTGACGCCACCCACGGGTTGTGGTGAGGATAGGCACCACCGCTGCTGGTGATGGGGATCCCGGGAGCGATGGTAGGGAGCAGCTGGGATGTTGTTTTCCCCCTCCGTGGGTAGGGGTCGGTAGTCCTGGGGCCCGGTGGTGTGACGGAGAGGCAGGGTTGGTGAGGTGCAGGGTTGCAGGGACAGCGCGGCGCGGTGCCGGATGGCACGGGTGTACTCACTCAGTAAGAGATGTACAAAGTCCTCGGTAAACCAAACGGCTGGATGGACGGGTCCCGCAGCCGGCTGCGGTGTCTCTCCCCGGACAGGTGTTGGCGGCTGTCTTTCCCTGCACCTTTGTGTACTTATTTGACTACGGTGGATCCCCAACGGTAGTCCGCTCCCCGGTGTATGGATGCCGGAGCAGCCCGTTTGCCCGCAGGTGCTGGCCCTTGGGTCTCTAGCCTTAGGCGGTAGCTGTATACCCTCATGGTGTGGGCGGTTGCCTTCTAACTAACGGGTCTTTGGCTGTTAGGAAACCCCTGGGGTTCCTGTCACACTCGGATTTGACTGTTGACGGCGACTCCAAGCCTAGTCGGGGTCCGATGGCCCTGCCTGTGTGTGCTGGCTTCACTTCGCTCCCCGGTCGATACCGGCGTGCCAACGCCCGACCCCGGTCCTACGGTTCCGCGTCGAATCACCACCCCTGTAGACGGCCACCACCGTCTGCCAACCTTGTTGTCAGTGCCTGGGCCACAAACCCAGACACTCTTCACTTCACTCCTCTCACTTCAACCTCCTCCACTGTTTTCCATCTTCTAACTAACTGCTTTTCTCGCCTCCAGGCCTGTGAACTCCTCGGTGGGTGGGGCCAACCGCTTGGCTCCGCCCCACCTGGTGTGGACATCAGACCCTGGAGGGAGGCAACAAGGATTTTATGTTTGGCTAATGTTACTGTCTAGTGGGGGTGGGGGTGTGTGTTACCTGTGACGACCTGGCTATTCCAGGGCGCCACACTCGCGGTATAGTCTAGGCTGCACGCCGGAGCTCAGGTGAGAGCTCCGGAGTGCAATGCAGGTACCTGAATCCAGGCCTGGCATTACTGGAGATTCCTCCGGTAGCTAGTCCGACGCTGATCATGTGTCTAGGCACTTACTGGCCCTGAACTCACCCTGACTAGAGATGAGTGAACCCATGGCATTTCGAATCGACGAGTGCAGCCAGATTTTAGATAAAGTTCAGTTTGGGACCCGGATTTGACCTGAACTCCTATGGAAATCACTAATTTGCTAGTCTCACCATTTTAAATAAGACAACATGAGATAGGTAAGACAAACAGGTGGGGAAAGACACAACAAAGAGCACTTCAAGGTATCTTCCACAGGAACTTTGCAGCTGCAACAGTAACAACACCACCGCTCTGCAGAGACAAGTTCCTTCAAGATGGAAAGATAAGGAATGAGCTACAGTCAGCGTAGGGAGGAGCTGAACTTCATCGCGGAAGGGAGTGGCTGCAGCTGAGGTTACAACTACCTGTTAGAAATGCACCTTAACCCCTTCGGTACTGGATGGAATTAAATAAGCTCCAACTCATGGTAAATGGCGAGACTACACTAAAGTGGATCCGTGATCCACAATTCGCTGTGACCTTCTGTCCTAGGTTGGCCTGAGATCACATTAGGCCGTGACACACTCATGACATTTTTATTGCATTCTGTGATGTCACTATTACTCTCTTGTAGTCTCGCCACTTCTCATCGGAGCTAGCAAGGGAGTGCACTGTCACTGTGCAATTAAAGTATTATCGCACAGTGAGCAGAACCCTCCTAGTGAGCATACATATGAATGACATTCAACGTATGCTCAGAAGAGCAGGGACTAGCCCAGCCCCTGAAACAGACATCACTGATGATGCTTCATGTCAGGGTGGGGACAGAGGTTGCAGCCGTTACCGCAGCCCTTGCCCCCTGATGACATCTCATTGGAGTATCCAAGCTTGCACTAGAGCACAGAGACATATAGGAATAAAATGAATATTAATTTTGGACCACTCCTTTAAACAAGTTTTCAGATTGGATGGTAAGTTTACTAGGCAGAGAGAAGATATCCGCTACTGCCATCCCTACCTATCAGCTGTTCCTGGTGCCACCTGGAAGTGCTCAGTTGCGGGGCTGCACAGCACAGCCTCGGCAACTGCATAGTGGCCATGACTGGGTACTTTCTAATCTACCCCATATTGATTCAAATTAGGTGGCAGATATTCAGTACCTGGCTGTAGTAAATATACAACTTATGGAGCTCTGCTGTGCAGCCCTGCAACTGAGGACTTCTGGCCTTCACCAGGAACATCTAGTTGGCGAGGGTGCCAGGCGACTCACCTTCACTGGTCAGATATTGATGACCTATCCTAAGGATAAGTCATCAGTGTAAAACTCTCAGACAATCCTTTTCAGTCCCGTTCAACAAGTTGCTTCAATATAGGGGGGTTGTAGGCTCATTGACTACAACTACTTTGAAAAATAGATTGGTAAATATTAATTGGTAAAAAATGTAGCAAATTTGGTAATATTATAAGGAAGCCACATTAAGTTTTACAAAGCGTTATGAGAAGAAAGAGAATATGTCTTAGGCCTCGAGACACGTGTTTTCCCTTTGTGTTGCGTTTGGAAAGTATGTGTCTCCGGTACGTGCGGGCCACGTGTGTTCTCCGTGTGCTATTCACGATTACACACGGAGAACCGGTAATTTGCATACTCACGTGGTCCTTGCTGTTGTCCAGGGTGCTGATCTTCGGTCTGCGGTTCTGCCGACTCCCCACTGCTGCTGCTGCCGGCGGCAGTGAAGTGAATATTAAATGAGCATAATGAACGGCGGTCGGCAGCAAGTGACAGCAGCGGCAGAGACAGGAGGGCTGGAGAAGGTGAGTAAAGGTTTGTTATTTTTTTCTCTGACCTGTGAGTTTTCTCCGGCACGTGTCACACAGGACCGCATCCACACTACATCCGTGTGGTACGGGTGCGGGCCGTGTGACACCCGTGATGCTGGAGAAAAATGGACATGTCGAGCGTGTTGGAAAACGCACACAGGTACAAACGACATGGACACACGTTCCGTGTGGTTTTATGTATGTGTGTCTGCTACCATAGAGTAGCATTGGTGTACGTGTCTCCGTGCCGCCGGTACGTGCAAAAACGTACCAAACACGCATTGGCGGCACAGATGTGTGTCTTAGGCCTTATAGGCACTGGAATTTCGGACAGCAGAGAGGTGACATCTGAGCCAGAGAGATAAAATTGTCACCAGCGTATAGATGGTACTAGAAGCCATTGGACTATACAAGTTTTCTCAGGCCAAACATATGTGCCGCCCCCGTGCCCGCAGCCGGTGCTGCTCGGATCCGGATCTATGGTACGGCTCGAGGGGTTCTTCGGACCCGGGGGTCGCGCGGACACTCCGAATAAAAGGAGGACGTATTTATACGGGATTGGTTGTAAAATGTCTGTGACGCCACCCACGGTGTGTGGTGAGATGTAGCACCACCGCTGCCGTTGCGGGGCTCCCGGGGATGTTGGACTGGCAGCTGGATGTTAACCCCTTCGTGGGTAGGGATGGATGTCCCGGGGCCCAGTGTCTCTATGCTGAGGATGGTGATTGCAGGGCCGGCGCACCCGGCCATGCCGGGGATGTTACTCACGGTCGAATAAAGCACACAAGTCCTGTGGTAAACCAAGGTGATGGTGGCCGGCTGCCGCAGACGGGTGTATCTGATCCAACACCCGGGTTGGTAGTGAAAGTCTCTCTCCTCTGCACTCAGTGTGTTGTAGGTAGGATTTCCCGGTTCTAAACACGGGAGTCCGCTCCCGGTCCTTTGGTTGGGAGCCGTGCCCGTCTGACGCTGACCCTTGGGATCTATGGGCCCTCTTGGTGGGTGGTTGTCTACTTTTCGGAACTTAGGTTGGGACAGGACCTAAAATCCTGCCCTCAATTGGTTAACTAGTTAGGCCGTCGGTGCCGGTCCTGGCTTCAGGGTCCAAGTACCCCCTCTGTGCACACCGTTTCCGGGTCAGTTCTCTGGTGTCCGCACCGGCGGGCTCCAACCCTGCCCCGGTCCACCTCGGATCCCCGGCAGCCGTCTTCCCATCTCCTGCAGACTCTGGCTACCATCTGCCACCTAGCCAAGATGTCAGGGCTCCGACCCTGGCACCTGTCAGCTTCACCTCCACTCCAAGCTCAAACTCAAACTGCGCTCTCTGTTTTCCCACCCCGGGCTCTCTAGACCCAGAGGTGGGCATTTCCTAACCACCTGGTCCCACCCACTAGTGTGTCCTTCCCTGAGGGGGGTGACTAGGGTTTCAGGTCGGCTGATTTAACCCTGTGTGGGTTGGGTGTTATACGGGGGCTTATGTGTACATCTACCCGATTTTCCAGGGCGCTACACATATAAATGGAGAAGAGTAGGGGTCCCAGGACAAAGCCTTGAGGGGAACCAACAGAAAGAGATTGGGATGAGGAATGGGAGATACTAAATGTGCAGGATAGTGAGGAGATCCAGAGGAGGGCAACATCTGTGATACCAGGGGAAAAGAAAATCTGGAGGAGGTGGTCAACTGTGTTCAAGGCAGAGGATAGGTGTAGAAGGAGGAGTATATAATTTAGTCTGTTTGCTTTGTGGTTAGTAAGTCATTAGTAATTTTGGTTAGGACGGTTTCAGTCAAGTAGTAGAGACGGAAACCGAATTGTAAGTTGTCGAAAAATGATTTTGAAGAAAGATGGGAGGAAAGCTTAATGTGGACATGCTGTTTGAGGATATTGGAGGCAAATAGGAGTAGTGATATGGGCAATAGCTGGATGTAGAAGTCAGGCCATGGGATGCATTCCTAAAGCGGGCTTTACACGCTACGATATATCTAACGAGATGTCAGCGGGGTCACGTCGTAAGTGACGCACATCCGGCATCGTTAGTGATATCGTAGCGTGTGACAGCTATGAACAAGCAGAAATACTCACCTTCTCGTTCATCGTTGACACGTCGCTCATTTTCTAAAAATCAAACGTCCTGTGGTTCATCGTACCCGGGTCAGCACACATCGCTCCTTGTGACACCCCAGGAACGATCAACACAGCTTACCTGTGTCCTGCCAGCAATGCTGAAGGAAGGAGGTGGGCGGGATGTTTATGACTCGCCCACCCCAGGGCTATGGGACACCCGGTGCCGGGCCGGACTAGTCCGGTGGTAGTCAGTGGTGGCTGGGCCCGACTCCGTGGCCCTGGTGGGTGTCAGTAAAATATGTGGCTTGATGAATAAAGTTTGTGTTCGTGACGCCACCTGTGGTATGCGGCTATTAAGCCGCCGCTGCTGTGTGAGGCCTCCGGGGTGATGTTATGGCAGCAATGGTGGTACTGCTCCCCACAGGTGGAGCAATGCCCGGGGCACAGTTGGTGCTTGTGAATGTCTATGCAGCTGAAATAACAGAGACCACTCCAAGGGTGCAGTTCAAGTTCTTTACTCACACTTCTTGTCACAGTACTGTAGGGACCCTTGGACTGCTGGGACCACTGTCATGGACCTCCGCCGTTTCTGGGTGATTCTGAGAGTGAAAGCCGGTACCCTTCTCTTAGTGTCTCCTTCTTCTGCTGTCTTCCTTAGCCTTGCCTTTGATAGGATAAACCTGGCTTGGCCTCCACTACAGCCTCCAGGCTGGGGGGTCACCTGTCGGCTGATTACCCCTTTTCTGAAAGGTCTGCTATGGGTTCTGGCCCGGGGAGTTTACAACATTCCCTGGGCCTCGGTTTTTACTGTTTGGAGATGATCTTTGCACTCCTCCAGTCTCTAGGGACTGTCCCCTGTCGCAGCTTGATCCCTCCACCGATGTTCTTGTGGAACAGGCCACCGTAGCTCTAAACTGCCCCGACAGCTATACAGACTACCCGTGGCCCTGCGACTCCTTCTGTCTTCTACGTGGTGTCACCTGGACCTCTGGGTCCCAGGGTCTTCACCAGGAAGCGTCTCTTTTCTTCTTTCTAGCCCCTGACTGACTTGGGGCCTTTCTTTCTTTCCTTTCTCTTCTTTCCTTTTCTCCTCCTTGCCTGCCTCCAGCAGGCCTCCTCCTCCCTCCTTTCTCTCGTTCTTCTTCTCCAACTACATGCTGGCTCCTCACTCTCTCACTCCCTGAGGTAGACTGACTAAACTTGACCTTCCTCTCTGTGTCTACTCTCGGATGGCTCCTCCCACCTCCCCAATTGCCCTGTTCTACCCTATAGGAGCAGGGATGGGTCTTATGACCCCCCCCCAGCATGCAGCATGGGAGGGTTGTCTGCCACTTTCCCTGGTCCCAGTGTGTTCCTAACAATGGGTGTAGTGTGGATTTACCAGGGGACCGGAGTTCACTCTCTTCCTCTCTCAGAATGGGGCATCACACCACTGGATGGGGTGCAAAGACCTGTGGCGACGGAAGCCTCAGGGGCGCCACACTCCCCCACAGCAAATCCCAGCACGTCCTCGGGCTGAAAAACAACAAAAACATGTGGAAGAACTGCAAAACATTTTTGTTATGAACAACATAAAACAATAAAACATTTCTTCCCTTTATGGAAGGCACAATGATTCGAACGTTACGAACTTCTTATAAAGAAAACTCTAAGTGTGCACTTCCAGTCCATTGCACGGTTCGGGCACATCCCCCATAATTCTGGTAGGGGGCACAACGTGTGCAACTATATACATTTCCTGGCTACAACAAGTCCAGTAGCCTGGCAGTTCGTTCAGCTTTTCAAATAACAAAGGGCAAATACACAACCAGCCACTAAGTCCAGTGGCCTGGTTACACAGACACAAAAACATTCACCGGGGACCACATTCCAGTTCAGTGGCCCGGTACACATACACATGGGGGTGACATCTTCGAAAAGCATGAGGGGCAGTACAGCAGGAAAGGGTGTCATCTTCGAAAAGAACATTAGGGCATAACACAAGGGACATCTTCAAAAAGAATGGGGGGCAGACAGGGGCTATATACAGTTCAGCTGCTTCTTACTTCTTTACTCTTACTCTTTATTGCTGGGGGCCTTCTTTGGCAGGGCCCTGGGCAGCATGTAGGCCATGGAGATCCTGGTCTGCGTTTCTTGCATGGCTGTCGCAGGACCTCTGCTCAGTTCTGTGGCCTGGGTCTGCCTTGAGGTAGTGCTGCTGCTAGGGGAGAGGCTGTGTGCTTGCATCGTGCGGCGCCACTCTGGTTCTTCTGGGGCCGCTTCTTCCCTCAGGATTCGCACATGCAGCGCATACCACCCACGGTTCCCCATCAGCCGTGTGTACTCCACCACATCACCCAGCTTCGCATCTCTCCCTGGGTGGCCTCTGGGCAGGTGCTCCTCGATGTCTCGTCGGGCCACAAACACGTCCTTGCCCAGACCGGGCTCCCTGATGAAGCCCCAGCCGCCACCTTGTCGGAAGTCAACCACTAGGCCCCGTCTCACTGGGCCCTCGGATCCCTTCAGGGCCTTCCTGACCTGTTCTTTGGCGGCCAGATTAGCCGCTTCTTTGGCCTTCCGCTTCTCCTCCCGGAGTTCCCGCTCCCTCTGGTACTCTACCACCAGCCTCCAGCACGTTAGCTCGTTGGCCAGGGGAGTCTCCTTGTGGAGCAGCGGCCGCTGCAGTCCCCCGCTTTCAATGGGCACTGCGTCCCAGTTCACTCCCGGGGATGCCATTCCCAGGAGGCTCACAGGGGGACTCGGCAGGGGGCCCGCTAGCTGTTCGGGGTCCATCCCTCCCCAAGCTCCGTCTGTGGGGGTCTCAGGCAGGCCTCCGGTGCCCCACCGGGCGTCAGCGGGGCTGGCGGGGAAGGCCAGGGGGTCGGTGAAGGGGCTAGTCGGTGGCGTGTGGCGGGGCCATGGGTCCGGACTGGTCGGGGGTTCATGTTGCTCACCCTGCTGCTGCTCCGCGGCATCCATCCACTGACCCAGGCCCTCCGGTACCAGCGGTGTTTCTCTCTGGCGGTCCGCTTCCACTTCCACGCTGCTCAGCCTCCGGGCCAGGACTCGCATCTCCTCCCGGAGCAGGTCCAGCTCAGGATCCATTCTTCCGGTCCCTGATGCACCTTGCTGCAGCTCCTCCGCCATGCTACCGGCCTGGGGAATGCTGACTAGAACACTGCTCGGGTGCTCGACCACGCCACTCGGCTGCACCCTTTCCCTTCTTGGAGGCGGGGCCGGAGGCTGCACTAGTATCTGGCGCCAGACTGGCGCCCAGCCCATCACGACCGGCATCACTCCGCTTGCGATAAGGTACATTTTCTTTATCTGCTGGTCTGGCATTTAGACTCTTTCTGCCAGCCGGCCAGCTTGTCTAGTCGCCATTTCTTCTTCTTCCTCCGCCTTCCATGGCGGGCACCGATTCGCGCTCTTTTCTTGGACAAGGGGGCGGGGCTTCTCTTCGCGCCCTTTCTTCTTTCACGCCCCCCTTCTTCCCGCGCTCAGTGTCTTCAATGGCGGCAGTTTCTCACAGTAAACACAGGCTATTTCACGATTCTTCAGGCGCATAGTACCCGGTGTGATCGGGCACGAAATCCTGTTCGTGACGCCAAAAGTTGACTCGCCCACCCCAGGGCTATGGGACACCCAGTGCCGGGCCGGACTAGTCCGGTGGTAGTCAGTGGTGGCTGGGCCCGGCTCCGTGGCCCTGGTGGGTGTCAGTAAAATATGTGGCTTGATGAATAAAGTTTGTGTTCGTGACGCCACCTGTGGTATGCGGCTATTAAGCCGCCGCTGCTGTGTGAGGCCTCCGGGGTGATGTTATGGCAGCAATGGTGGTACTGCTCCCCACAGGTGGAGCAATGCCTGGGGCACAGTTGGTGCTTGTGAATGTCTATGCAGCTGAAATAACAGAGACCACTCCAAGGGTGCAGTTCAAGTTCTTTACTCACACTTCTTGTCACAGTACTGTAGGGACCCTTGGACTGCTGGGACCACTGTCAGGGACCTCCGCCGTTTCTGGGTGATTCTGAGAGTGAAAGCCGGTACCCTTCTCTTAGTGTCTCCTTCTTCTGCTGTCTTCCTTAGCCTTGCCTTTGATAGGATAAACCTGGCTTGGCCTCCACTACAGCCTCCAGGCTTGGGGTTCACCTGTCGGCTGATTACCCCTTTTCTGAAAGGTCTGCTATGGGTTCTGGCCCGGGGAGTTTACAACATTCCCTGGGCCTCGGTTTTTACTGTTTGGAGATGATCTTTGCACTCCTCCAGTCTCTAGGGACCGTCCCCTGTCGCAGCTTGATCCCTCCACCGATGTTCTTGTGGAACAGGCCACCGTAGCTCTAAACTGCCCCGACAGCTATACAGACTACCCGTGGCCCTGCGACTCCTTCTGTCTTCTACGTGGTGTCACCTGGACCTCTGGGTCCCAGGGTCTTCACCAGGAAGCGTCTCTTTTCTTCTTTCTAGCCCCTGACTGACTTGGGGCCTTTCTTTCTTTCCTTTCTCTTCTTTCCTTTTCTCCTCCTTGCCTGCCTCCAGCAGGCCTCCTCCCTCCTTTCTCTCGTTCTTCTTCTCCAACTACATGCTGGCTCCTCACTCTCTCACTCCCTGAGGTAGACTGACTAAACTTGACCTTCCTCTCTGTGTCTGCTCTCGGATGGCTCCTCCCACCTCCCCAATTGCCCTGTTCTACCCTATAGGAGCAGGGATGGGTCTTATGACCCCCCCCAGCATGCAGCATGGGAGGGTTGTCTGCCACTTTCTCTGGTCCCAGTGTGTTCCTAACAATGGGTGTAGTGTGGATTTACCAGGGGACCGGAGTTCACTCTCTTCCTCTCTCAGAATGGGGCATCACACCACTGGATGGGGTGCAATGACCTGTGGCGACGGAAGCCTCAGGGGCGCCACATTTACGTCCCGCTCATCTCCACCCCTCCACTTCTATTGGCTGGCCGCTGTGTGACGTCGCTGTGACGCCGAACGTCCCTCCCCCTTCAGGAAGAGGATGTACGCCGCCCACAGCGAGGTCGTTCAGGAGGTAAGTACATGTTACGGGGGGGTTACAGCATTGTGCGACATGGGCAAGAAATTGCCAGTGCCGCACAAACGATGGGGGCGGGTGTGATCGCAAATGCGATCGCACGATACATTGTAACGTGTAAAGCAGCCTTAAGGATCGGCGTCATTGTTGCATGTCTGAAAGCAAGAGGGGAAGACACTATAGTTAATGACAGGGTGAAGAGATGGATTACAGCTGGGACACATGTGGTGGTGAGGTTGGGGAGGAGGTTGCATGGGATAAGGTCAAGCACAAGAGTGGTACTTGGAGAGAGAATGTTGGTGGAAAGAGGGTGTTTGTACTTTGCCTGATATGGTAGATCTTATATTTGAAAGTCTCCTGCAGCAATAAGGGAGGTCGGAGGAAGCAGTGGTGGATGGAAGAAAGAATTAAAAGTGTTGAATAACTGTTTTGGATTATCGTATAGAGAGGATGGTACATGCTAGTTGGGTGGGTATTTTTTTTGTATTAGGACTCCAGAGCTTCTAGTTGTACATCTGCCAAGCAGGTCTGATAACCCTTCCCTTAAATCTAAACATATTCAATATATTGAAACGTACTTTGATTTTTCATGAAAGCATAAACAATACAAAATATTTGTTAGGGCAAAATCAAGAAATAACAATTGAGCAGGTCCACCATTTGGAGCATTGAAGAAAACACAACATCAACTGGGTTGCCTGGAGGTAAAAGGCAGATGTGATGCTAGCCACTACTTGCGGGAAGAATGGATGGAAGAGTTGTCAGGAAAACCGGGGTCTGGTAACGGGAGGACACTATGAGCTTAAAGAGTAAACTAGGGCGTAGTCAGGTAACTATCCAAGGGTCAGAAATACAGGAGAGCACGTAATATGTTCAGGAAAAAAGCAGAGACGTGGTAAGGTAACGGTCCAAGGTCACAAGACAGGAAGTAACGACAGGAGCAGGGAGCGGGCAGAGAGGAGTCAAATAGAAAAGGTCAGAAAACAAAGATCAGAACACTAGCATAGACACAAATCAGCAGCACAACTGCAGAACCAGAGAATACAACTGGCAAGGGTCTGGGTGAGCATGCACAGTAAAGAAGCCTGAACAATTACCAGGAAGGTGGAACACCTGAGTACTCTGCACCAACATGGAAAACCTGGCTGTCAGTCAAACTGCAAGCTCAGTGACTCAGGAAAGCACAGCAGAGCATCTCCAAAAGCAAGATGCTCTGCACAGAGGAATCATGTCACTGCCAGGTCTGTAATCCAGGAAAACGCAGCAGAGCATCTTCAAGTCTGCAAGATGCTCTGCACAGAGGATTTGTGACAGCATATTAAGGAAGGAGTTCCAGAAAGCATTATAAAAAATGGTTTTCTAGAGAGGTGGTCATGTCAAAAGAGAGAAGTATATAAGAAATAAAAGAAATGAAAATCGTTCACAAGAATATCTGGTCTCTATCTAAAGGGGTTATCTCACTTATCAGTTCTCTTCCAAAATCCTCCTACAAACATTCCAAATTCTTGATTCACATCAACCGTATCTTGATACTTCTGTTTTGGGTTTACTTTTGCTGAGAATGCAGCCTTACAGAATTGATAATCATGAGCCACACGAGTTATGCACAGAAAGGTTAAAAATCCTCATTACACTTATTAATAAATCATATTTTAATAAGCAAAACCACAATATTCATAGATGGAGGATGATTGGCATTCAACAGACTGTGCAATTTCATTTTTGCATTCTCAAGTCAATTGAGTAGAGGAAAAGAGAAGACAAGACTGTCTCTATAAAGAGCTGTCTCCATCTGCTTTATATTTTATGAGCATCTTGAATACAGGGCGTTTTCTTAAAGAGTTGCCTAAAATTAAAATATTCTTCTTCTTTGATTCATGGACCTTTATGTGGTATGCTCCATGTGAAACTTTTCAGAACGGAGTTGGAGATTGAACAGAATGTAACCAAGTCATCTGAATTTTCGCAGCAGTAGGAGTAGAGTGCGCATGTGGGAGGCTATAACATGAAAACAGACCGGCGGAAGATGAAATAATTTCACTTGTTTTGTATCAGATTTACTCATTTAAGTTAATAAAAGTGAAATTTTCCTATTACAGTTTTTTTCCAAGTAGGTTCTTCATCATGATATCGTGAACAGCCGACCCATTCCGTCTATGATACAACAAGCTGGCAAAGTCTAGTATGGTCCAAAAGATAATAACAAAGGTCCAAGACAACTATTACTGAGTCCTCAATAATGGCAACTGTATAAAAAACATAATTGCATTAAGATTGGTTACGAAATCCGTACCTTGGGGTCTCAGTCAGAAAATGCTTGCCTCTGTTGACCGTGAATGAGTCCATTCAAACCCTTCTTTGGGGAGGTCAACAGACTTCATAGAAGAAATAGTATGCAGTGATATTCTTCCTGTGTGTCACGATGACTCTGGGATAGAGGGTATCTGGGGTTCCTAAGCTGTCCCTCAAGCTAGTTGGTCCTAATTTTAGGGATACTCCTGAAGGTGGAGATGCCTGAGTCTCCTTCCTGGTCCTGCTCCTGACCAGTCCTGATCTGATTCCTCATCCCCCAGGGAGGGACAGGATAGGAGTGTGATGAAACCGACAGATATAGACAGGCAAGGGAAAACCAACATTCAGTGATTCAGTAGGAAAAACAAGAGCAGGAAGGAAGCTACAAAACAACTGGGGTAAACTCCACAACCGCACCAAGAATTTAGCAAAACTATTTCCAGAAAGTCTGGGACACCACACCTTACAGACCAATAAAGAACAAACTATAGCTGGCAAGGGTAGAAGGATTCAACCAGTGTAAATAGGGGTGTAGCCGATATGATAAGTCTTCCCACAAAATGTGATCAAAGTGGCAAGCAAACCAGCAGAGATTAACTCTTGCTAGCCTGCTTATGAAACAGCACACAACAGGTCGACCCCCAAGTCTGCCTGTGTTGATCCCAGACACCAGAGAAACCATCGGGAGGAGTGTTAAAATCTCCAATCTGAAACACCATGGCTTTCGGCGAACTTTGTGCAAAACTCCAGACGACACTGTGACAATATTGGAAACCCCACTGAAAGTCAAAATGGGTTTGTCAAGCGCCTGAAACAACCACTATGAGTATTAATGAAGCCCCACGCTGTAAGGACAACTACCATTTTGGGCAAATTCAAATTGCTCTTACATAGTTACATAGTTGTATAAGTTGAAAAAAGACCCCAGTCCATCTAGTTCAACCTTCTTCTACCAATTATATATTTTGCCTCTAAATCATTTTTTACTGACAATGTTGTGTGTACTGAGGAAATCTTCCAGCTCTTTTGTAAAAGCTGTTATACACTGTGTGCAGAATTATTAGGCAAATGAGTATTTTGATCACATGATAGTTTTTATACATGTTGTCCTACCCCAAGCTGTATAGGCTGAGAGCCAACTACCAATTAAGTAAATCAGGTGATGTGCATCTCTGTAATGAGGAGGGGTGCGGTGTAATGACATCAACACACTATATTATTATTATTATTATTTATTATTATAGCGCCATTTATTCCATGGCGCCCTACAAGTGAAAGAGGGTATACGTACAACAATCATTAACAGTACAAAACAGACTGGTATAGGAGGAGAGAGGACCCTGCCCGCAAGGGCTCACAGTCTACAGTGAATGGGTGATGGTACAATAGGTGAGGACAGAGCTGGTTGCGCAGTGGTCTACTGGACTGAGGGCTATTGTAGGTTGTAGGCTTGTTGGAAGAGGTGGGTCTTGAGGTTCCTCTTGAAGCTTTCCACTGTAGTTAAGGTGTACTTAATTATTAGGCAACTTCCTTTCCTTTGGCAAAATGGGTCAGAAGAGAGATTTGACGGGCTCTGAAAAGTCCAAAATTGTGAGATGTCTTTCAGAGCCATGCAGCAGTCTTGAATTGCCAAACGTTTGAAGCATTATCACCAAACAATCAAGCGTTTCATGGCAAGTGGCCAACAGGGTCGCAAGAAGCATGTTGGGCAAAAAAGGCGCAAATTAATTGCCCTTGAATTGAGGAAAATCAAGCGTGAAGCTGCCAAGATGCCACTTGCCACCAGTTTGGCCATATTTTAGAGCTGCAACGTTACTGGAGTATCAAAAACCACAAGGTGTGCCATACTCAGGGACATGGCCAAGGTAAGGAAGGCTGAAAAACGACCACCTTTGAACAAGAAACATAAAATAAAATGTCAAGAAATATCTTAAGACTTATTTTTCAAAGGTTTTATGGACTGATGAAATGAGAGTGACTCTTGATGGGCCAGATGGATGGGCCAAAGGCTGGATCAGTAAAGGGCAGAAAGCTCCACTCCGACTCAGACACCAGGAAGGTGGAGGTGGGGTACTGGTATGAGCTAGTATCACCAAAGATGAACTTGTGGGACCTTTTCGGGTTGAGGATGGAGTGAAGCTCAACTCCAAGACCTACTGCCAGTTTCTGGAAGACAACTCCTTCAAGCAGTGGTACAGGAAGAAGTCGGTATCGTTCAGGAAAAACATGATTTTCATGCAGGACAATGCTCCATCACATGCATCCAACTACTCCACAGCGTGGCTGGCCAATAAAGGTCTAAAAGATGAAAAAATAATCACATGGCCCCCTTGTTCACCTGATCTGAACCCCATAGAGAACCTGTGGTCCCTCATAAAATGTAAGATCTACAGGGAGGGAAAACAGTACACCTCTCGGAACAGTGTCTGGGAGGCTGTGGTGGCTGCTGCATGCAATGTTGATCGTAAACAGATCAAACAACTGACAGAATCTATGGATGGTAGGCTGTTGAGTGTCATCATAAAGAAAGGTGGCTATATTGGTCACTAATTTTTTGGTTTTGTTTTTGCATGTCAGAATGTCAGTTTATTTCTACATTTTGTGCAGTTATATTGGTTTACCTGGTGAAAATAAACAAGTGAGATGGGAATATATTTGTCTTTTATTAAGTTGCCTAATAATTCTGCACAGTAATAGTTACCTGCACAAACAGATATCCTCCTAAGATAGCCAAATCTAAAAAAAAAACCACTCCAACTTCCAAAAATATTAAGCTTTGATATTTATCTTTTGGGTTGATTGAGAACATAGTTGTTGATCAATAATAAAAAAACCTCTAAAATACAACTTGCCTATAATTCAGCACACGGTGTAGTGTCTACCATTACTACCTCTTGTGGTAGGGCATTCCACAATCTGACTGCTCTAACTGTAAAGAACCCTTTCCTATTTAGTTGCCGTGATCTCTTTTCTTCCACTCGCAGTGACTGCCCCCTGGTCCCCCTTAGTATTTTCTTTGGAAGGAATAAGTCATGTCCCAGTCCTTTATATTGACCACACATGTATTTATACATATACATGAGATCTCCTCTGAGACGTCTTTTTTCTAAGCTAAACAAATCTAATTCAACCTCTCATTATATGGGAGGCCTCCATTCCTTGTAGTAGTCTAGTTAGCCGTCTTTGATCTGACTCTAACTTCTGAATGTCCTTTTTAAAATCTGGAGCCCAAAACTGGATCCCATATTCCAGATGTGGCCTTATAAGTGATTTATAGAGAGGTAAGAATACGTTGGGATCACGGGATCTAATCTCTCTTTTTATACACCCTAAAATCTTGTTTGCTTTAGCAGCTGCTGCCTGACATTGAGTGCTGCTGCTCAGTTTATTTGTAACCAGAATACCCAAGTCCTTCTCCTGTTCTGTAGTCCCGAGTTTACTTCCATTTAATGTATACGCAGCTATAGGATTACTCCGTCCTAGGTGAATTACAAGGACATCCTTTCAGCTCAGCAGCCAACATGTATTACATTTACCCTGGTGAGATCATCTGATCGTCCAAGGAGCCGATTTTCTCATTAGAAGTAGATTGGGGCAATGTGCCGCCCCTGGAGCAGGCGAACTGCTTGGATCCGGGGTTGCCGTGGCTCGAGGGTCTCCGGACCCGGGGGCTTGCAGCCACTTCAAGAAGTGATGTGAAGAGGGGGTTATTTACAAGGGATAGTTTGTGACGCTACCCGTGGTTCGCAGTAAGGGGAGTACCGCTGCTGCTGATGAGAGTACCCGGGGGAGATGAAGTGGGGCAGCCAGATGATGATCCCTCCACGGGTAGGGGAGACCCCGGGACTCTGTGGGAAAATGGCGGATAGCGTTGTGCAGGCCATGCGGGCAGGCAGGATGCAGGGGGGGAGCAGTGTTCTCACTCAGGCTGTGTAAATGTTGGTGCAATCATTAAACAGACTCTGACACAGAAGTAAACCAAGTCTTTGGGTGCCGCTGCCACTCGGGGGAGCTCGTCCGGGTATCCATCCCCACTGGTACTGCTTAGTGGTACGGAGCCTACCCAGAACTATGGAGGGTGAGTTCTACACCATGATAGACAGGGGTGCAGTTCTCTGTGACACCCTGATAGAGTCAGGGGCGTCACAGCAACCTGTAATCAGCCTATTATTCTGTGGCTGTCTAACAAAAATAAAGATAAATGGATAACCCCTTTTAATAGATAATTGCAGCATTTTATTGTATACCTTGAGCATAAACTTTCTGGCTACATAGTTAGATAATAAATCCATATAGACATAGATATAAATGGTGCCACATGATATGTGGTTGTTGGAAATGGGCCACATAGAATATGTAAAAAGCACTGAATATATGATGAGCAGAGAACTTTATTCTCCAGCTAAATAGTGTTCAAGGCTGCGAGTACAGTATAATGAGGCAGAAAAAGACAAGTTGTCTCATGTAGTGGGATGAAAATGTAGGAAATTACTATAAGACATATTAATTGTCTTCCTGAAAAGCCTTAAGCAGACCTGGCTAGCGGGTGCTATAATGATCAAAGCGACAGAGTCAGTCTTCTATATCTCCTGCAGTATATAGTGGTGCGGGCATAATGAATGCAAAGGGCACCATTTCTTTTGCCATCTCAAGAAGCAGAATGTCTAGGCTCCGGATGCATTATAGTACAAAGCCTTCATTAGCAATATCATATCGATCTAAACAGAGCGATCAATACTTTCCTGAACATTTGGTCCAAAATTCTTAATTTATAGCATGCTTGAATTAGGCAGAAACTTTCAAAAACTTGTGCAAGATTAAAGCAACTATATGGTATAGCGATCAATTTACTTGTGTTTTTTTGTATTTTTTTAGTCAAGAAAATTACATTAGTGGGTAAAAACTAATGGTGCGATTGCAGCGGTAGTTGTCACTGTATCACATCTACATGGGAGATATGAGGGAACTGGTGGTCTGAAGTTTCCCATTGCCTGTTCTGGAGTAATCAAGCAGAGGCTGATGATCTAATTTGCCTACATACTAGAAAAGGAGAGATGGCATGGGGGTCGGGGAAGAAGCACAGTGACTATATAGGTGGATCCAGAATGTCCACTAGGACATGCAAGCTACGCTCAAGAGAATAATGGCTTACAGTTATGCCTGTTACGTTGCTCACAGTGAGGAGTGAGATGCTAGTCACTGAGTGTGTAGTATGGAGTAGCAGCTAGGTGGCGCTGGGAGCACGTGCGTGCTGCAAAAGCAGTGGGGAAGTCAGACAAGCCGAGGTCAGTGCCGAGGGGATGCAACAAAACACAGAGAGCAGACAAGAACGAGGTCAGGATACAGGCTGTGTGGTCACGTATCCAGGAGAGCACGTAAAGGACACAAGGGGCAGGCAAAGCCATAGTCAGGAGGGAATAAGACATCAGGAGCCAGACGGTCACGCAGGGTCAGGAGAGCAGGCAGAGGGAAGTCCAGGGTTGAGCACCAAGATCAATACACCAAACAAACCTGGAACCAGGCACTTACTGCAACTAACCAGGAAATACGACTGGCGTCGCTCCGGCCGAGACCACTCCCTAATAAAGCATGGCAATCATGCAAAATATGGTGAAAGTGAGCAAACCCCTCCCCTAACCAGCAAGTGACCCGGTGTAGGGAACAGCCCTTCACAGTGTCACAGAAAAGGTACCTGAAAGACTGGCTGGCTGTTCCGAGCGGCGCACAGGCAGACACCGGCTCCACAGGAGGGCGCAACATAAAGTCGCAACACAGAAGCCGCACTGTAAGTAAGGATTGTGACATTGCCATTGCCTCTTGTTTCCAAGTCTTGTATTATAGGCTTTAATGGGCTTGGTTAGTTTTTAAAAGTTTGTGACCCAATAGACATTTAGAGAAAATAGTTATGCTCTAAAGACTGTGACAACCTGATTTTGCACAATCTAGATACACTCTGCACTCAAACATTTTGTAGCCTTGGTGGCTCTTCACTCTCGGCCAGGAAATGTCCTTTCTTCTTCACTTTGTGTAATTTTGTTTTCATACGGTGAAATCTTGTCTGATATTAACAAGACTTTTCACCAAACTACTATTGTGGAAAGTCCAGTTTTGCAGGTTTGTTTGTTCACAGTGAGGTCTAAATTACAGGGAGCGATGAGGTCGCGATGAGACTTTCAACATCCTGTCATGTACAGTCCGGGTCCTCACACGCGGATTAATTCTACGGCATCGGACTCTGTTCACATTGCAGAGTTCAACAGGCAACCGGTCTCTCTTAAGTGCTCAGCTTTGCTGGGCATCAGCTGAGTTGTTACACTGCTCCCAGCCGTGCAGGAGTTAATCCTTTTTGAAGCAGTGTGCAACTCTTCTGAGAGCTGTGTTGCTAATTACTATCCACAGCTGGTCTCTTCCTATTTAAGGCTGGGGAGTGTAGTAGGAGATCACCTAAGATAGTTTCAGCAATCCTGGTCTCAGTGGTTATTCCGTTCATGGTGAACTACAGTTGCTATTCTGCGTGGTGTGAATGTTCCCCTGTTGTGAGTTTATTCCCTACCATTTCTGTATTCCGCTGTTGTGGCGCCCTAGGACCTGGTCGCCACAGCAGCATTGCCCTCCCAAAGGGTTAATGCTGAGCCTGGAGGTAATTGGGAGATCCATTGGCCAGCAGGTTTAACACCCAACACAGTTCTCCCTCCGGCCAGCAGGGGGAGCTCTGAACCTGGAATTCCAGGGAGCCTTCCTCTACCTGACCAGAGGGAGGAAGTGCAGCCAGTCTGTAGGGAGTAGTGGAAGTGAACAGACGCAGAGTGAGCTGTCCTGTGAATCTGGGGCCTAGAGCTGGAGCAGCTTGGCCCAGAGAAGCAGGAATAGCTGAGAGGCAGCAGAGAGACTCAGACATCGGAGTCTGTGGTTGCCAGGGTATAAAATCCGCCCCTGGTAGCCGAGTCCGAAGGGCAGGAGAGCTGCAAGCCCCTGGCCCAGAAACATCTAAGGTACAGCTGCAGCATCAGGGCCCGGTGTGGACTCCAGCGGAGAAGCACCAGAGAGAGGGTCTGCGCAGCCACCTACAGAAAGAAGGGACGTGCCATCGGTCCCAGCAGCAAAGAGGGCCATTGCTGGATTCAGAGAAGCAAGGTCCTAACATCACAAAGCAAAGTACAAGGGTAGGCCTCATACTCAGCTGGCCAGAAAGATCATCCCAAGTACTTCCAGGCCGACCGGATCCCCATCACCACCTGTAACGGTCTCCCAGGACTGGACTGTTCCCAGAGTAAAAGAGGAAAAGGTAAAGAGACTGTTGTTTGTGCCTGGTTCTTTCCTCGCCTGTCGGCCCTGCACCGTGTTAGCCACACAACACCATAGACTTTCACGGGCACCAACTGTATCCCGGGGCATCGCTCCACCTGTGGGGAGCAGTAACATCATAGCTGCCATAACATCACCCCGGAGTTCTCCCATAGCAGCGGCGGCTTAATAGCCGCATACCACAGGTGGCGTCACGAACATTAACTTCAACTCATCAGCCACATATTCAACTGACACCCACCAGGGCCACGGAGCCGGGCCCAGCCACCACTGACTACCACCGGACTAGTCCGGCCCGGCACCGGGTGTCCCATAGCCCTGGGGTGGGCGAGTCAACTTTTGGCGTCACGAACAGGATTTCGTGCCCGGTTCCACCGGGTACTGTGCGCCTGAATAATTGCGCTTTAAAGACTGTATTACTGCGTGTTTCACTGTTTGAAAACTGCCGCCGCCATTATCCTCACTGAGCGCAGGAAGAAGGGGGGCGTGCCTGACAAAGAGCGCGAAGGGAGCGCGCCATCAGAGCAGAGCGCTGTTAACCCCGCGCGACCCGGAAGGAAATTTGAAAAGTGAACGGAGCCTGGTAAGGTTCACTAAGGGGGAGGAAGATGTCCGACGCAGAGGGAGGGCAGGTGGCTGCCATAGCCCGAGACGCCGCAGCGCCCGCCGAAGCGATCCCTGTCGCCGTCGCCCCATCCCCCGCTGTAGCGCCGGTAATGCCGATCACCATGCCGTACATACCGGGCGCAGAATGGCTGCCGCAGTATTCCGGGGAGTCCCATACCTTGAGCGACTTCAGAGAAAGCCTGCACAGCTTATTCCGGGTGTATCCGCTGACTGAGAGCCAGAAGGTGGGCATATTAATGGGACAGCTAGCCGGCGCAGCCCAGCGTGAAGTGAAGTCCTGGCCTGATACAGATAAAGGGACAGTAACTCAGATACTGGCCAAGCTAAAGAGTACTTTTGACACCCGCACCGCAGCAGAGATAAAGATGAGATTCTTTGGGTGCAAGCAGCGGCCCACAGACAGCATAAGGGACTATGCCTTAAACCTGCAGGAGGCCCTGAAAGCGGTTAAACAAGTGGACCCAGAGAGTGTACGTGAAGAACACAAACTCCTAACTGAGCAGTTCATAGAGGGGCTCCTGTCAGATGCCCACAGGACCCAGCTGCGTATCATGGTCCTGCAGAACCCTGCTCTGGACTTTGCAAAGTTTAAGGACCAGGCCATCCGGGTACTGAGAGAATCTACACCGAATGACCCAGTGCCCCTCCGGCCTCTTGCTATCACGTACCCCGAGGTGGTGCCTGCAACACGAGCCACTGCAGGGGCTGAGGCGCAGTCCCTGGATAAGGATCCCACTGCAGAGCTCAGACAGCAGTTCCAGGAGCTGACCAAGACTGTAGCTGCCCTTGCCAAGATCGTGCAGTCCCTACAAGTGACCCCATCGCCTGCAAAAATCGAGTTGGCCTCCAGCCCAGATGACGTCCCATGGATGCGACAGAGGAGGGTTCCGCCGACCCGAGGCAGAGACACAGACCGGTATGATTCAACGGGACAACCGATCTGCCGCCGCTGCAGCCAGGCGGGCCACATTGCACGATACTGTCCTTTAAATGGGCCGAGCCTGGGGCCAGGAGCCGACCCCCAGGTGTAAGGAAGCCCGGCTCAACCCCCAGCCGCAGCAAGTATGTGGGAGGACGACCGGTCCTTCCTATTGTGCTGGATGGGATCCCTTTGAATGCCCTCCTGGATACTGGGTCCCAGGTAACGACCATCCCCTATAAACTGTACAAAAGATATTGGGCTGATTCAGACATTGACCATGGCCCAGATGATGATTTAACAATTGTGGCCAGTAATGGTCAGCCCTTACCTCAAATTGGGTATAAAGAAGTAACCATTAAAGTGGGGCGGGTGGAATTGCCATGTCAGGGGATGATAATTGTAGATATTGATCGCAAAGAATCTGACCCGCTGGTAACCATTGGTACAAATGTGATAGAAAATTGTATTGCCGAAGTGATAATTTTGTTGCAACAGGCGTCTGAAACTGCCAGCTCCGGGCAGCAGCGTGCCCTACAGAGGGAGATCAGAGCCCTGATGAGGAGGCAGCAGGTGGAGCTGGCCGGAGGAGAAATTGGCAGTGTGAGGGTAAGTGACCCCCTACCCATTGCAATACCCCCAAGAAGTGAAATGTTGATATGGTGTCGGGCAGCAATAGGCCTCAAGGGTCAGGATTACCATGCCTTGGTAGAACCGGTGTATTCAGACAGTAGGCCTGGAGTCCTGATAGCCAGAGGGGTAGCAGACGTCCGCAAGGGGAGAGTGCCCATCCGTGTCCTGAATTGTGGGGAGGAGGAAGCCAAATTGCCCCGGTACGCCACTGTAGCAAAACTGTACACTGTCAGCAACAACACCATCAAAGCAGTGGAACCCTTGATCCCGTCCGACCAGGCGGAAGACAAGGGCTCCAAGGGGCAGCTGGAAGACTGGTGCCAAAACTTACATGTGGGCACCGACTCCACCCCCTCACACCAAAAGAATGGGGTTTACCGGGTGGTACAGGAGTACGAGCGGGTCTTCAGCAAACACCCCCTAGATTTTGGGCAGGTGAAAGGGGTTAAACATCAAATCCCCACGGGTGATCATCCTCCCGTTAAAGAGAGATACCGCCCTGTACCCCCCGCACAGTATCAGCGTGCCAAAGAAATGTTACGGGAAATGAAGGAGGCTGGGGTTATCAGAGATAGTTGTAGCCCCTGGGCAGCTCCACTAGTGCTCGTAAAGAAAAAGGATGGTACAATGAGAATGTGTGTAGATTACAGGCAAATTAACCGCATTACACATAAAGATGCTTATCCCCTACCCAGAATAGAGGAGTCACTAACAGCCTTAAAGTCAGCTAACTATTTCTCCACCTTGGATCTCACCAGTGGGTATTGGCAGGTTCCCGTGGCAGAGGCGGACAAGGAGAAGACTGCATTCACGACGCCGATGGGCCTCTGCGAGTTCAACTGCATGCCATTCGGGCTCTGCAACGCCCCAGGGACATTCCAACGGTTGATGGAGTGCTGCTTGGGCCACCACAACTTCGAAACCGTGCTGTTGTACCTGGATGACGTCATAGTCTACTCCAAGACTTATGAAGACCACCTGAAGCACTTAGCAGAAGTGTTCGAGTCTTTGTCAAAATATGGCCTGAAGATCAAGCCGTCCAAATGTCACCTCTTGAAGCCAAAGGTACAGTACCTGGGTCATGTGGTCAGCGCAGAAGGTGTGGCACCTGATCCGGAGAAAGTCACCGTAATCAAGGACTGGCCAAGACCCACCACGGTAAAGGAGGTGCGGCAGTTCCTTGGGCTGGTGGGCTACTACCGAAGGTTCATTGATGGTTTCACCAAGATAGCAGCGCCCCTTCAAGATCTCCTGGTGGGCCAGCCAAAGCAGGCTAAGAAGCAGAGCCCTCCATTTGAATGGAGCAGCCAACTAGAAACCTCCTTTGTCCAGCTGAAAGGGGCTCTCACGGGAGAAGAAATTCTGGCCTACCCTGACTACAGCCAGCCGTTTGTACTGTATACAGACGCCAGCAACGTGGGCCTGGGAGCCGTTTTGTCCCAGGTGCAGGGAGGCAGGGAGAAGGTGATAGCGTACGCCAGTAGGAAGCTTCGGCCCACAGAAAGGAATCCAGAAAATTACAGTTCCTTCAAGCTGGAGTTCCTCGCTATTGTTTGGGCAGTGACTGAACGCTTCAAACACTATCTGGCGTCGGCCAAGTTCACCATCTTCACGGACAACAATCCGTTGACACACCTGGCAACAGCCAAGTTAGGGGCGTTGGAACAGCGATGGATGGCCCGGCTGTCTAACTTTGACTTTACCATCAAGTACCGGGCTGGCAAGAAGAATAACAATGCTGATGCGCTGTCCAGAATGCCTCACTTACCCGAATCTGGAGAAGACCTGGATGAACTCGAAGAGATAGAGTTACCGGCTTTCCATCATCAGGGCGTTTCCCAGTGTGAGCATGCTGTGGGAGTGAAGCACTCGAGCCAACACGAGGTCCCGGTTAACCCATTACTCCACCATAATTGGGAAGAGACACAGAACGGTGACCCGGCGGTGCGATTGGTCAAAGAAAAGCTAGCACAAGCTGAGACTCATCTTGGTCCAGATGCTCCAGAAGAAGCCCAGCAGTTGTGGAAAGAGAGGGGACGACTGTTCACCTACCAAGGCAAGCTCTGCAAGAGACACGTCAACTGGCGAACAAATGAACTTGTCTGGCAGATCGTGGTTCCGCAGAGGGATGCTCCAATGGTCCTAGCAGCTTATCATGATAACGCAGGCCACTTTGGGTGGAAGAAGTTGGAGGCCCTACTCCGTGATCGGTTCTATTGGGTGCACATGAGAAAGGTGATCGAGAAGTGGTGCCGAGACTGTGGCCCGTGTAACCTGAGGCGGAAGGATGATGCCAGCCAAAGGTCTCCCCTACAGCCAATTGTTACGAAGCAGCCCCTGGAGTTGGTGGCCCTGGACCACGTGAAGTTAACACCAAGCCGGTCAGGCTATGTGTACGCCCTCACAATTGTGGACCATTACTCTCGTTTCCTGGTAGTAGTGCCTGTGAAGGACCAGACAGCCAGAACAGCAGCTAAAGCGTTCCAGGCATCCTTTTGCCGGCCTCACGGTTATCCGGAAAGGGTACTGACCGATCAAGGCCCTGCGTTCGAGGCGGAGGTGTTCCAAGAGTTTTGTAACATGTACGGTTGTAAGAAAATCAGAACAACACCGTACCACCCCCAAACCAATGGACTGTGCGAGAAAATGAACCATGTGGTTATTGATATGCTGAAGACTCTACCTCTGGAAGAAAGGAACCAATGGCCAGAGAAGCTGCCAGATCTGGTCGACCTGTACAACCATATCCCAGTAAATTCGACCAACTGCAGCCCCGCTTACCTGATGCGAGCCAGACCTGGCAGGTTGCCTGTAGACTTTGAGATGGGGACTGTGTCGCCTGAGGCGGTTCAAGAAATAGAGGATTGGGATACAGAACGGCAGCAGCAGTACCGTAAGGTCCAGGAATGCGTAGAGAGGAGCCTGTCTCAAGCCAGAACAAGACAAGAGCAGCAGTACAATCAAACGGCCCCAGCAACTCCCTTAGCACCTGGAGAACAAGTCCTCAAGAAGAAGCGGAGGACGCATAAATTGGATGATCAGTGGGAGAACGAGCCCTACACCATTATCCCCTCCAACTTTGACAACAGTAAGGTGTGCCTCATAAGCAAGGACGAAGGCAAGACTTGTCAAGCAATATCCAGAGACCGCCTGAAGACGTGCCCTGAGCGGTGCAAAGTTCAAAGGGAAGTGGAGGAAGTTCGAGAAGAAGGGGAAGAGATGATACAAACGATCCTCGGCAAGTTCCCCAAGACTTGGACCCGCATAAATGGTGCCGTAGTGGTACCGGTCCTGACGTTCCCACAGTTGGTCGAGCCAGAAACAGAACAGGTTCCGGATCCACCCAAAGAACCGTCCGCCCCGACACGCGGTGACACGCCAGCAGTGGAACAGGAGGATCAACCCCCTGTCAGTGGTGAACCTGTCATACCCTTGGCGACTCCTAGACCACATAGGCAATCATCATGCATACCTATTGGGGTTAGGCCTACCGGTAGTGCTGAGATAGGAGACACACTAAGTAGTCAGGGACAAACACCAGAGCTACGCAGGTCTCAACGCAGCACTCGGGGACAACCCCCTCTAAGGTATAGGGAATCAACTATATAAAGAGAGAGTATTTATTAGAATGTAAATAGTTATGTGAAAAGTCTGTAATGTCGTGTACAAAATGTTTTTTTTTGTGATTGCGAAAATGGACAATTGGGCCACTGGACTATGGGTGGCCAACACCTAAATTGTTTATAGTTAGCACCAGTGTGCTCAACACCCCTGAAGAAAAACCCGTCCGGCGTGCATAGAGTGGGGTCATCAATGCTCTGACGCACGCCCAGAGCCTACGTTGGGGGTTTGATCGCGGCGGGTCCCCCATGGAGCAGTGTAATGGACACCCGGCAGGGAGCCACACTGGACTCTTATAGTACTGTCTGATGTTGTAACGTTAAAAATAATGTGCCTCCCATATTGGGATGAAATGTATGACATGTTATGTTTTGTTTCCACAGTCCGGGAGTACTGAATTTAACTAAGGGGGAGTGTGGCGCCCTAGGACCTGGTCGCCACAGCAGCATTGCCCTCCCAAAGGGTTAATGCTGAGCCTGGAGGTAATTGGGAGATCCATTGGCCAGCAGGTTTAACACCCAACACAGTTCTCCCTCCGGCCAGCAGGGGGAGCTCTGAACCTGGAATTCCAGGGAGCCTTCCTCTACCTGACCAGAGGGAGGAAGTGCAGCCAGTCTGTAGGGAGTAGTGGAAGTGAACAGACGCAGAGTGAGCTGTCCTGTGAATCTGGGGCCTAGAGCTGGAGCAGCTTGGCCCAGAGAAGCAGGAATAGCTGAGAGGCAGCAGAGAGACTCAGACATCGGAGTCTGTGGTTGCCAGGGTATAAAATCCGCCCCTGGTAGCCGAGTCCGAAGGGCAGGAGAGCTGCAAGCCCCTGGCCCAGAAACATCTAAGGTACAGCTGCAGCATCAGGGCCCGGTGTGGACTCCAGCGGAGAAGCACCAGAGAGAGGGTCTGCGCAGCCACCTACAGAAAGAAGGGACGTGCCATCGGTCCCAGCAGCAAAGAGGGCCATTGCTGGATTCAGAGAAGCAAGGTCCTAACATCACAAAGCAAAGTACAAGGGTAGGCCTCATACTCAGCTGGCCAGAAAGATCATCCCAAGTACTTCCAGGCCGACCGGATCCCCATCACCACCTGTAACGGTCTCCCAGGACTGGACTGTTCCCAGAGTAAAAGAGGAAAAGGTAAAGAGACTGTTGTTTGTGCCTGGTTCTTTCCTCGCCTGTCGGCCCTGCACCGTGTTAGCCACACAACACCATAGACTTTCACGGGCACCAACTGTATCCCGGGGCATCGCTCCACCTGTGGGGAGCAGTAACATCATAGCTGCCATAACATCACCCCGGAGTTCTCCCATAGCAGCGGCGGCTTAATAGCCGCATACCACAGGTGGCGTCACGAACATTAACTTCAACTCATCAGCCACATATTCAACTGACACCCACCAGGGCCACGGAGCCGGGCCCAGCCACCACTGACTACCACCGGACTAGTCCGGCCCGGCACCGGGTGTCCCATAGCCCTGGGGTGGGCGAGTCACTGTACACATATTGTCTGCCCTTTGTATTTGACTGCAGTGTGTATGAGGTATCGTTCTCCCTTGTCCGTGTCTTTTCTGTGGGGTTTTGTTTCTGGGTTTTCAGTCCACTCCCAGGGTGAGGGAGTAAGATCAGGCCTCAGACAGGAGTCAGGGTCACGCTGGGGGCTCGGACCTGGCTACCATCAAGCTTATCTCTGAGATAAGGGACAGCGCTGGGTCTCAAGTCTGGGGGCCAGTTTAGGAGTCCCTATTCCATCAGCACATACCCGTTACACAGCCTTCTCAGAATACTGCACACCAGAGTCAAACTGTAAATCAAGACTATGATACTTAGCTTGACAACTAGAAGCAGAGCAACTTTATTTAGATTTTTTTATAGTACCTCTATTTAGGCATCATACTGGGGTATTATTAAAGGATATCTGATCTGCAGGAAGTATGTTATAGAGCAGATTGATGTACATTTTTGTGGGAAAAAGTTTTGCAAAACTTGCATTTTATTGGGGAAAATTCCTGGTGACTGTATACATATGAGTCCAGTGGGCAGTCCTACGATTGACAGTCTTTCCTGTATGATTGCATGCAGAGATAGCTGTCCCATTAATACAAACACAAACGATTTCAATGAATAAAATGCAATTTATACTGAATCTTTGCCTATGCCTTTATAGTACTATCTTTCTCTATAACATGCTGCTCACTGAATGTACAATGCTAATGCTTCCACTTAGGGCACTATATGGCATTGTTAATTGGTCCTGTTAAAGCTGCTTTTTTGTGTATTGGCTATTATTATTAAGGTACTGTACCTGCGGAAAAGAAGTGACATGCAATTCATTTTGCTGCGGGAATCCCGGTGGAAGATTGTTAGTTGGAAGGATATAGAGGAGGATACTGCAGTAGTTGAGGCAAGAGATGATGAGGGCATATACTAACATTTTAAGACTGTAGATTATGAAATTTCAAACATGTGGACATTAACTGACTGTGGTTTAGACAATGTGGTGGTCAGAAAGGAAGGAAGCATTTGAATTTGTGAGTGCAAATTTTGCTGGATTTCTTTTTTTTTGGGGGGGGGGGGGCGAGCCATAGCCCTTTTCCAGAGCTTTTGTGTTGACAGCATCATGGAGGCCCGCTATATTTCCATTAGGAGATGATAGACCCGAGAGAGGACTTTTTTTTTGGGTTGAGTAGAATGGTATTGGTGGTGATTTGGGGTACAGAACATTTTAGATCAGTTCACATTTATCCTGTACTTTATGCTGAGCACTTACATTAGGGTTTCCAGCTTCATTTCCGAAATACGTGATTCAGGTCATTCACTATAATGACGCAGCAGAGTTAAGGCCGCTTTACACGCAACGACATCGCTAACGAGATGTCGTTGGGGTCACGGAATTCATGACGTGACGCACATCCGGCCTCGTTAGCGATGTCGTTGCGTGTGAAACGTACGAACGACTGCTAATGATCAAAAATACTCACCTTATCGTTGATCGTTGACACATCGTTCTAATCTCAAATATTGTTGCTTGTGCTGGGTGCAGGTTGTTCGTCGTTCCTGAGGCAGCACACATTGCTACGTGTGGCACCCCAGGAATGAGGAACAACAGCTTACCTACGTCCTCCGGCAATGAGGTGGGCGTCACTTTCTTTTGGCTGCTCTCCGCCCCTCCGCTTCTATTGGACGGCTGCCGTGTGATGTCGCTGTCATGCCGCACAAACTGCCCCCTTAGAAAGGAGGCGGTTCGCCGGCCACAGCGACGTTGCCAGGCAGGTAAATCCATTTGACGGGGACTAACGATATTGTGCGCCACGGACAACGATTTGCCCATGGCGCACAAATGACGGGGGCGGGTGCGATCGGCAGCGACATCGCTAGTGATGTCGCTGCGTGTAAAGTGCCTTTAAGTCTAGACTCTGGTTGGCCTCTGATCAAGGCTGTCCTTGTTTTCAAAGGTGCAGAAAACTGTTATTGATCACACTTTTGTGCGTGCCTAAAAAGACTTGTTAAAAGATGAACACTGTCAAACCACAGGCTAGACAGGAGTTCAAAGTAACTCCCTCTGCCTCAGTACAGTGAATTTTCCACTGGGAATTTTGGCTGAGATTTACATGTAATTTCAGGTGTAAGCATTCAGTGTAGAGAACAGGATACATTTGAGCTGAGCCTTACTGCAATCTTTGGAAGGCAGAATGAGCAAATCAACAACAGTTGAAGAATTGGCTTCATTTATTTGTTTTTTACACCTTTCACCTTATGTCACCATTCATCGTGCGGCTCAGTCTCTGCCTGAAACTCACAGTGGGCGGTCGTGTTCTATGGCCATCCCTAGTCACTTCAGATGTAGTAGGCTGGAATCGTTGTGGGACCTCATGTGGATTACGTCGGACCTGGGTGTTTTGGGGGTTAATAAAGGGGTGAAAGAGGATTTTTTTTTGTAATTTATTTCAAATAAAGGATTTTTTTGGTATTTGTGTTACTTCTTTTCACTTACAGATTAGTAATGGGTGGGTCTCATAGATTCCTTCCATTACTAATCTAGGACTTAGAGGCAGCTGTTGGCTGTTATTAACTAACCCCTTATTACCCCGATTGCCACTGCACCAGGGCAATCGGGAAAAGCCGGGTAAAATTCCAGGATTGCACATCTAATTGACGCAACAATCCTGGGCAGCTGCAAGCTGTTATTTTTAGGATGGGGTGGCCACCAAATAAGCATGGGTCTCCTCAGCCTGAGAATACCACCCCTCAGCTGTCGGGCTTTATCACGGCCGGGTATCAAAATTTGGAGGAACCACAAGCCATTTTTTAAAAATTATTAATTTAAATTAAAAAATTGCATGCGGTTCCGCTTATTTTGATACACAGCCAAGGTTAGCGCATGGCTGGGGGCTGCAGCCTGTAGCTGTATGCTTTATCTGTGTTGGATATCATAATACGGGGGGACCCTATGCCGATTTTTCTTTTTAATATAGTTTTTCACTATGATATAGATCAGCAGACAGCACCTGTGACTGCAAGCAGTCAGACGCTGTTACACAGGCTGGGGACGCATCTGACTGCAACCAATCACAGATGCCAGGACTGCCAGTGGATGAGGGAAGCAGCGAAATTGGATGAGCAATAATAAGCGGCCCCGGAAGAGTGAGCGGCCATGGGAGCAGTAACAGCTGTGCCGGAGACTCAGTAAGTATAACGCGATTGCTTAATTCTTCTTCTCTTTATTTTTTCTTTATTTTTTTTATTTCCTGAGTTGCTAGATCCAGATCATTAGCTGGACTTCCCTGAGAACTCCGCGTCTGGGTACGTTTGAAACCAGGCAAATCTGGACTTTTACAGTCCGGGTCCACCCATCACTAAACTCTATGAGATCCTTGTTGTAGCTCTCATACAGGCGCATTGAGAGCTTGTGACGTAATTTCTGACCAGTCAGACGTTACCGGCACAAGATGGTACTGCGGGATTGAAGTGGCACTGAAAAATGATTGGAACCACCGAAAGGTGAGTACAGCACTGAAAAACGAATGCTGGAATGGAGCTTTAAGGAATTGTTCAAGATTTAAACATTAACTGCAGTTTTAATATTTATCTAATACATTAATAGTACATATATAACTAAGAAATATATATTATATATTTTAAGTCACCATTCCAGCATTTCTTGTTTAATTTCACCGCAGGAGTGGTGCTTTAAATCTAAAGGCCGCTTTACGCACAACGACATCACTAACGAGATATCGTTGGGGTCACAGAATTCGTGATGCACATCCGGCGTCGTTAGCGATGTCATTGCGTGTGACACCTATGAGCGACCGCTAACGATCCGAAAAACGGAAAAAATCGTTGATTGTTGACATGTCCTTCCTTTCCAAATATCGTTGCTCATTTTGGATGCAGGTTGTTCGTTGTTCCTGAGGCAGCACACATCGCTACGTGTGACACCCTGGGAACGACGAACAACAACGTTCCTGCGTCCTCCGGCAGTGAGGTTTGAGTGACGTTAATGTGGCTGCTCTCCACCCCTCTGCTTCTATTGGTGGCCCACTGTGTGATGTCGATGGGACGCCGCACGAACCTCCCCCTTAAAAAAGAGTTTGTTCGCCAGCCACAGCGACGTCATTAGGAAGGTATGTGCATGTGACGCTTACTAGCGATACTGTTCGCCACGGACGACGGGGGTGTGTGCGATCGCTAGCGATGTCGCTGCATGTAAAGCGGCCTTACATCCCTGCACCTTCTGGCTTCACCAGGTATAGGTGCTGCACTGGTCGGCCTTCTCCAGTTTGTGACCTGCCGGCAGCTCCAGTGTTTCATGGGCACCGCAGGTCACAGCTCAATACAAGTCTGAGAGCCTCGTTCTGGCCTTGTTGTGACTATCCTCAACTTGTATTGAGAGCTTGTGACGTAATTTTTGTCTTTCGGACAGTCAGAAGTTATGATCACAAGTTGGTGCCGCGGGACTGGAGCCATGCTTAATAATTGAGAAGATGCCGAAGGTGAGTATATGACATAGAGTAGGGGACATAGATTTAGAGAGCCACTCCTGTGCTTAACCCCCCCCACCCCCCTCCCAGTGGAGTGGTGCTTTAAACAAATCTGCTACTTTCTCCTGGATTGAGTGTTCAATCTCAATTCATGGGAATATATGCACATTCATATATATACATGCATATTCTTATACTAATATAAGTAACTAATTTATATTAACTAATATTAACTAATATTAACTAATATTAACTAATATAAATAAATACATGAACCAATATTGCATGAAACAGACTGCAATGCTTTATTAATGGGTACAATAATAACAATATAAAAATAAGAATATAACGTCAGTCAATTTAATAACCAATAAACAACAATAAAATAACAATTACTGTTCTAGGGTTATTCCCGTCTCTAAGATCCTATCCCAATATGTAGTAGGTGTAATACTAATAATATTAGCAAATACCTCCAATTAGAAATGTAGTATTGTTCTCCTGATATAGTCATGTCTCTTACCTCATGTGAAGGGCATTACAGCTTAGGTATCCATTGTTATGACCACAAGCACCTAACTGTCACTATATCAGTGGCCGTAACCATGGATACCTAAGCTGCAATGCCCTGCACATAAGGTAAGAGACATGGCTATATCAGGAGATCTGTATAACATTCCTATTTTGAGGTATTTGCTAATATTCTTATTATTATACCTACTACATATTGGAATATGATCTTTTAAAGGGAACCTCTTATAACCTGCGGTCAGCACCAGTGAGTCCTTATATTCAGCATTCCAGAATACTGTATATAATAGCTCAGGCCGCTGTGTATAACGTGAAAAACAGCTTTTGTTATACTTATCCTGGGGGGGGCAGTTGGTTCCAATGGGCGTTGCTGATATCGGCCCCGTGCCTCCTCTCCAGTATTCTGCTGAGCATGTGCAAGCGGTCTTTGACCTTTCCTCGCACCAGTGCTTTACAGTACTTTGCTCTTCCTTCAGCAGGGCAGCGAGAACTGCGCATGTGCAGGAGCGCAATGGAGGCCTCTGTGTGGATGATGTAGGATGCGTCATCCACAAAGAGCAAGGAAGGAGGATGGCGATGGAAGGAAGTGAGGAGGCGCCGGACTGAGACCAGCAACGCCCATCAGACCTGAATGCCCCCCAGGTGAGTATAATAAAAGGTGTTTTTTACACTATACAGAGCGGCCTGGGCTCTTATATATAGTATTCCGGAATGCTGTATATAAGGGCTCACTGGGGGTGGCTGCAGCTTACAGGGCAGGCCTATAATATAGGGGAAAATACTGGTGACAGGTTCCCTTTAAGTCTTTAATTGACTCAAACCCTTAATAAATTTTTACAATAGTCATAACCATTTGGATATGGAGCTGGGCGTTACCTCCGTGTAACACAGCATGCGAAAATGAAGAAAGTAAAAGAAGATGGGGTGGGATGGGAATCTTCTTATCTTCACTTAAGATGTCATGGACTGACAGAGCCCACAGGAATAAATACTACTAGAATCCCGCCTTCCTAACACATCCACCAAATCTTTACAGTAAATTTGGGCGGGAAAAATCCATCACCAAACACTTTTATTCTGACCAGCGCCTGGTAAGCCTGACCCACAGATGGTGCAGTTAACCCCTAGCATCTCAAAGAAAACAACATATTAGTAGGTAGAAACATAACATAGATTGTAACTTGTGTGAGGTCCAATATTCCCATGAGCCCCCTTTGCGTAAGACCCGGAGGCTTATCATAGGTAGAAGCTGTAAAATTGGAACTCAGCGAAGACAGATTTTACATTGCTGAGAAATTAGATGGCAGTTGGTGCTTATTAGACTCTATGAATATGGGAGAAGGGAGGAGGAGAAGCTAGAGCAGATATTCTGCTATATGTACCGGTACATGATAATTCAAAGTAGAATGTCTGTGTCCTTCTCCTCCTCTCTTCATAGGATATTATAAGCACCAAGAGTTATTTTCTATCTCAGTAATGAGAACATCTGTCTTAACTGAACACAGTTTTTACTTGTGAAATTAGAGTTAAAGATCAATCCAGGAGGAGAAAGAAGATATATGACAAAGTTTATTTTCATGTGTACTGTTGTTTTATTTTTTATTTCATAAATTAACAGTTACTCATTAAATGTTGATGAACTATCCTTGGATCTGATACCCAATACCCCCACCTATCAGTTGTCGGCAGGTTCCGCAGTGGCGGGATCATCACGGCTCTTTACACTGTGTAGTGGCGGTTCTTGTGTACTGCAGCTTAGCTCAAATTTATGTTAGCGGGAAACAAACTGCAATGTTCGGAGCTATGGTGCCCCAGCACTAAACGTTTGGCCACTTCCAACCAGCTGGACACCCATCAATCTTATATTGATGACCTATCTTTCTGTAAGACCTAGACAATCCAATAAAGAAGTTGTGAACTGTCCCTTTAACCCGTTCACAACCAATGCCATACTGATGCGTTATTGGTCATGTCAGGGTAATCAGTCAGCGTTGATTTCTGCACATGTCTGCTAATTTGAACAGCAGACATGTGGGGCTATGAGGCATGAGTGGATCTGCGATCCACCCATGCCTGCTTGCCAGTTAGATCGTGCTGTAAAAATGTGACAGTGCAATTTAAATGGCCTTGGTGGGGATCGGCAGCTTTGTGACGCGATCATGAGGAGACGATGGTTGCTATGGTAGCGATGGGTCATGTGATGACTCCTGTCGCTATCATGACGTATTTCCTGCGCGACCTGACAGAGCAGCGGCTCACACTGGAACGCAGCATTTCTGCGGGACAGAGCTGTGCAGCTTTGATCAACAGAATACACAGGCAATCAGACTGCTGATCCATAAAGTCCCCTAGGGAGACTAGTAAAATAAATTAAACTTGTGAAAAAAAAGTTTTTAAAAATATGAAAAAAATAAAAAAAACCTAAAAGTTCAAATCCCCCCATTGAAAATAAAATAGCTAAAAAATTAAAAAATATACACATATTTGATATCACCATGTTCAGAAATGCCTGATCTATCAAAATATAAAATCACTTAATCTGATAGGTACACGGCGTGGTGAGAAAAAAATTTACAAATGCCAAAATTACTTTTTTTGGTCGCCGCAATATGTATTTAAAATGCAACAACATGTGATCAAAACAGTGCATCTGCACAAAAATGGTAAAATGAAAAAAGCCAGCTCTATATGCAAAAAATAAGCCATCACTGAGCCTCAGATCCAGAAAAATGAGAACGCTACGGGTTGCGGAAAATGGTGCAAAAAGCACAGTTCCTTTTTTGGACAAATTCTGAATTTGTTTTAACATTTTAGTTAAAAGTAAAAGTATACATGTTTGGTATCTACAAACTCGTACTGACATGGAGCATCATATTGACACATCAGTTTTACCATATAGTGAACACTGTGAATAAAATATCCCCAAAACACTCATGCAATCACACTTTTTTGCAATTTCACCGCACTTGGAATTTTGTTTCCGTTTTCCAGTACACTATATGGTAAAACTAATGGTTTCATTCAAAAGTACAACTCGTCTCGCAAAAAATAAGCCCTCATATGGCAAGATTGACGGAAAAATAAAAAAGATAAGGCTCTCGGAAGAAGGGGAGCAAAAAAACAAAAATGAAAAATGGAAAATCAACCGGAGTTGAAGGGGTTAAATATATGTATGTATAGAAAATTAAGAGTACGGCTCGCATATAGCCTGTGATGCAAGAGTATCAGAAGCGATATGCTAATGACCCTCTGCTGGGACCATCAGCCGAGGGTCGACTGTGATGCGACCTTGCAATCGGATCACAGCTGCGGAGAAGAGGGAGGGAGCACTTTCTCCCCATCTCCTCCGCTGCCTGTCTCTGCGTATATCACATTGCATTCAGATTACATGTGAGTGCAGTGCGATGTTTCACATGCTCCCATAGACTTGTATGGGGGTGCGTGAGCCGAGATTCGCTGCCGAACACAGCATGTTGCGATTCAGTCCGCATGCCGCTATGACATAAGAAATCAATCGCAGATGGACACTGCCCCATAGTTTTGCACTAGACTGAGAGCAATCTGTTGTTTTATCGGATTGCACTCGTCCATGCAAAACGCAAGTGAAACTGAGCCCTTACAAGTATTATTGGATGAAGAAAGGTAGGAAAGAGTAAGGAGTGGCGGAGGAGGCTGAGTGATCCTGAGATCTTGGCCATGAGCCCGAAACGCTGGGATTTACCTAAAACTCAGAAGACCATTCCCTGGCGGTTCTCAGGTTTGTTTATATACATAATCACGCTCAATTACAAGCGCTGCGCTCAGCAACCCCTTCATAGCAGCGGGTCTCTACGAGCATTCTTTTCAAGGGACTAGGGATAGCGACTTCGAGCCCAATTTCTTTTTTTTTTTCTTGCATATTACTAGATAATTGCAACTTGCATTCCTACTGATGGGTGAAACCTAACAAAGCCAAGAGTGATTGTGATTCACAGCAGTATTTCCTGCTAACTCTCCAATTTTCTCAATTTATCTCACTCCTACCATCTTTTCGTTAAAAAAACAAAAAAGGGAAATGAGGGGAAGTGCTCAGACAGGGCAGCACGCAGCAATGTTTTGGGAGTTAATAGACTCAAATTAAGTTATGTGTTTTTTTTTCTTGGTAAAACAAATATCAGCGATTAACTGTGACGAGGTGAGCCGCTCGGAATATATGTATTCTTATATACACTCCCCCATCGTTGTTTGGGATAATTAGTTATCACAGTCGCAGCCTCAGGTGGCTCAGAAACAGGATGCGGAGTTTATCCGTCTGAGTAGGCCCGATACATCGCCATGACAACCACCTGAGCCCCCCCATAGATCGAGGAAGAATGAGAGTGAGACGACGACAGGAAGAAGAGAGACTGCTAGCAAAAGATGAATTAATCTGTCTGCATATCTCTTACTGTACAGAGAAGCAGATGATTGCTAATACTATGTACATTAAGGTCATAAACGCCATGGACACCGCATGAAGGGTCTACACGGAGGAGACGCAAAATCATGGCAATGTGGCCCTATCACAGATTCTTCCTCATCTCACAGAGTCTCATTCCTCTATTATGGCACTTGAGAAATGATAAGAAGCGTTGTCGTAAGGAAACCTGTCAGTAAATAATAAGAATTTCATTGTAAGGGCTTGCTCACACTAGCGTATGACTCCCACGATTATTGTATCGCATCACCCGGCACGACCGCACACTCTCCTGATAGGAGCAGGTTAGCTGTATGTATTTCTATGCAGCCGACCCGCTCCTAGCCGAGGAGTGTGCAGCTGTACCAGGTGATGCGATACGATAATCGTGCGAGTCATACGCTCATATGAGCGCACCCTAAGCCTAAAGGGGGCTTTACACGGACCGATATCGCTACCGATGGCACCCGCCCCTGTCGTTTGTGCGTCACGGGCAAATCACTGCTCGTGGCGCACAATCTCGCTTGTCCGTGTCACATGTACAGCCCTCCCTAACGACGTCGCTGTGGGTGGTGAACAACCTCACCTGAAAGGGGGAGGTTCGTTCAGCGTCACAGCGATGTCACAGAGCGGGTCGCCGATAGAAGCGGAGGGGCGGAGAGCAGCCGCATCTCCGTCACTCCCACCTCAGTGCTCGTTGAGGACATAGGTACACTGTAGTTCATCGTTCCTGAGGTGTCACACATAGCGATGTGTGCTGCCATGGGAACGACGAACAACCTGCGTCCTCAACAACCAACGATTTTTTTAAAATAAACGACGTGTCAACGATGGACGATTTGGTGAGTATTTTCCATTGTTAATGGCCGCTCGTTGGTGTCACATGCAACAACGTCGCTAACGATGCCGAATGTGCGTCACGGAATCCGTGACCCCGGCGATATATTGTTAGATACGTCGTTGCGTGTAACGGAGCCTTAAGCGTAACAGATGGGTTGTCCAACATCTTCATTTAAATCCTGATTAGTAAGAGTGCCTCATTGTGGACCATATTAGGTAGGTCAGGGCCAAAGTAGCATTAATGGAAGAATCAAGGTTAAACTTAGGTCATTATGTGGAACAAACTTATCAGGGCTCTGTGCCACCATTCAAGTATCCTCACCAAACTCTCCCAACCATGTCTTTATGGGCCTTGCTTTGTATACTGGGACATAAAAAAGGGCCTTCTCTAGATTGAGCCCACAAAGTTAGACTCTACAACTGTTCAAAATATCTTGTATACATTAAGAGCTTAAGATTTCACTTCTCTTCAAAGGGCTCTAGGTCAACCCATGAAAAATAACCCCATAGTATATTCCCTCCGCCACCAAATTATACAGCTAGCACAATGTAGAGAGACAGGTAACGGTTCTTCCAGAGTCCAATGATGGCGGCTTTACAGAGCTCAATCTGATTCTTGGTGTTATTCTTGGTGATTTAAAGCTGCATACAGCACTACTCGAACATGATAACCCATGCCTCAAAGCTCCCGGTAGGGGCAGAGTTTTGGTGCTGTAAATACCAATGGTGGTTTCCAGTTATGGAGTCAGCAAAACATTGGTGACATTTCTGTACTCTGCTCCTCAGCACTCGGCTTCCTGTTCTGTAACGTTACCTGGTCTCTACTTTGCAGCTGAGTTTAGCTTCATAGATTTTTTTTAAGGTTGAAGGTAGTCTTAAGTCCATTAAGTTCAACCTATAGTCTAATATGTTGATCCAGAGGAATGCAAAAACCCCATGCGACAGACAGTAATAGCTCAATATTTGTGGAAAAATTCCTTCCCGACTCCACATACGGTAATCAGACTAGTTCTATGGATTAATGCCCCCATCACAGAATCTAGTGGACATAACAAGTGATGGGCTAACCTGATCTGTAAAGTTCGGGGTCCATACCAAACACATAGTGTTCATGCACACGGTCCTGAACACAAGTTTTCCTGGGAAACTCGTGTTACAGTTTGGGTCCAGGGGCTGTAATAAGAAGCACATTAGTAAAAAACATTATGATTATACTTACTGGTCCCGCGACGCGTCCTGCAGACCCGCTATCTCCCGGCCACTTCTGCTTCCGGGTCCGATCACTAACTTCCGGCGGTATTCACTTGGCAGTTTTCGGCTTTTTTCGGCCATGTTCACGGTGACATCAGGGTTCACCTGAGTCCATGAGCCATGGACACAACTGAACTTTGACTGTCACTGTGCGAGTCTTGCATCGGTATCACTTGGCACGGTGCGCACACTCTCCTGACAGGAGCGGGTCGGCTGCATGTATTTCCATGCAGCTGAGGCGCTCCTGTCAGGAGAGTGTGTGCCATGCCAGGTGATACCGATGCGAGACTTGCAAGAGTCATACACAAGTGGAATCATACCCTCAGTGTCAGCCTGCTTCTCGCTCTGTAGAGACGCTTGACAGACGCTGTGTTGCTTGACAGATGCGTGACGGCGTCTGTGACTGGCTATTAGGTCCCTCACATATATAGTAGTGTAAAATATATTTTTTTTAAAAATGACGTCGCACTCCGAGGTATTTGTGATTCTCAGTGCAGATAAAGTGGATGGCTACAGGCTGCCAACCCCACCTGCCTGGCTTTACCTTTGCTGGCATTGAAAACAATAATTAAAAAAAAATGCTTGGGCTGCCGCTGTATTTTGATCAACAGTCAGGTAAAACCAGGCAGCTGGGGGCTGGGATTCTCAGCGCTAAAAACCACAGCCTGCAGCAGCCCCTGTATATGGCGCATTGTTTCTTAGCACCGTTTCCAGGCACTTTACCCAGCTCGACCCACGGTCCCGATGGCAGTGGCACGCTGGATAATAAAGGGGTTAATACCAGCTTTGTATTCTCAGCTGGGACTAAGCCCGAAATTCATGGTGTCTCGCCAAATTAGACATGAAAAAGAAAATAGGAGTGGAGCACAGTGAGGAGCACCTACGAGATAAATGAAGGTAAAAAAAATCTTAATCCACTGCTCACCTTAACGGGTTGTGCGCCCCCGCACAACCCCAGTGTTGGGCTGAATTATTCCCTTGGAGAGATTTCCGCCGTCCTCTCTCTACCGCCACTACTGCAGTGCGATCAGTCCGGAATCAGGTGATCACACATGACTACGTCACCACAGGTCCTATGGTCTGTGTGTTGTTACACCCGGTGTCCAGCAATCGTAGATCCTATTCGGCTTTGTGATCTCCTTCCTCTAAGCAGCTCCTGCTGAGCTTCCCACAAAGGAAATATAAGGAAGAAGTCAGTCTAGTGGAGCGCTAAAAAAAGGAAGAAGGACCAAAAGGATTTTTATAAATTTATGCAAACCTTTTATTAGTGGTCCCTTATATGCCACAACGCGTTTCGACAACCAGTATGTTGTCTTCCTTAGGTGATATCACCTGAGGAAGACAACATACTGGTTGTCGAAATGCGTTGTGGCATATAAGGGACCACTAATAAAAGGTTTGGATAAATTTATAAAAATCCTTTTGGTCCCTCTTCCTTTTTTTTTAGCGCTACACTAGACCAACTTCTTGTTTTCTTGCCAAAATAGACTTGACCACCATGAATTTCTAGCAAACAGTAAAAAAAACCCACAACACATAGAATTTTTTTTAATTAGAAATAAAACAAAAAAACTTTTAAAGACTCCATCTTTATTATAAAAAAAATCCTTAGTCTGACGTAGTCCACAGGGAGAGCAATGTCAGCTCTGCTTCATCACTCTGTACAGACAAGCGTCTATACAGAGCAAGAAGCAGGTTGAGCAATATCAGCTCTGCTTCATTGGTCTGTACAGACAAGTGTCTATACAGAGCAAGAAGCAGGTTGAGCAATGTCAGCTCTGCTTCATTGGTCTGTACAGACAAGCGTCTATACAGAGCGAGAAGCAGGGATAGAAATGTCAGCTCTGCTTCATCGCTCTGTACTGACAAGCGTCTACAGAGCGAGAAGTAGGCTGACACTGACAGTGATAGTCAAAGTTCAATCGGCTAAGCCACGGACTCGGCTGACCCTGACATCACCGCGAACATGGCTGAAAACAGCCGAAGACTGCCGAGTGACGAGTAGTGCAGTGAGTGATTGGACCCGGAAGCAGAAGTGGCCAGGAGACAGAGGGTCTGCAGGATGCGTTGCGGGACCTGTAAGTATAATGACAATGTTTATTATTAACTATATTCTTTATTTTACAGCCCCCCACCCCATCCCATAACTGTAAAGTTCAAGTTCGGGGTTCGGATGCAAGTTCGCATTATCTCCGACCCTGAACACAGACTTTACAAAAAGTTTGGGCGAGGCTTCCAATTCCAAACATTGGGGGGGTTCGCCCATCACTAGACATAACCAGTAATATTATATTTTTCAAAAAAGGCATTCAGGCCTCTCTTAAATTTTAGTAATAAATCAACCATTAGAACATTATGTGGCAGAGAGTTCCCTAGCCTCACTGCTCTAACAGTAAAGAATTTGCGTCTGTGATTATGATTAAACCTTCTTTCCTCCAGATGTAGTGGATATCCCTTGTCCCCATTGTAGTCCTAGGAGTGAAAAGAACATCAGAGAGAACTCTGTACTGTCCCCTTATATACTTTCACATTGTAATAAGATCACCCCTAAGCCTTCGTTCTTCCAAATTGAATAACCCTAAGTGTTCTTGAGATACTCCAGGATAGCATCTGTTAGGAAATCCTCAAGGATTTTACCCAGAGTAGAGGTTGAACTTACCGGCCTATACGTTTCCAGGCTCAGATTTTGGCCCCTACTTGAAAATTGGCACCACATTTGCTATATGCCAGTCCTGTGGTACAGTTTCTGTTATTATGGAGTCTGTGAAGATTAAAGTATATCGCTCTGTCTATCACCGTACTTAATTCCTGCAGTACTCGGGGGTGTATGCCATCCGGGCCTGGGGATTTATCTTCTTTAGTGATTTTGAGGCGGTGTCGTACATCCTGCTGGGTTAACACTAGTAGTCCCAGGTATTTCGAGCTCCATAGGGTTCCAATGGTAGAAATGTTAAATGACCCCTCTCTGGGACTTCTAGTGTTAGCCAGGTGACAGTTAATGGGGAATTTATAGTATCCCTGTTCAGGTTATCTGTCATGGGATTTTCTTGTATAAATATTGTAGAAAAACTGGCGTTTAACAGACTATTTTCGAGTTGGCCATTTTTGAGTTTCTTACTGTTTATGTCTTTGAAGAATAATTTTGGATTATTTTTACTTTCTCTGTGGTTCTTTCCATTTCTCAATAATATCAATTACAGGTGATGGAATATTTAGGAGACCAATTTCATGAACTGACAGGTCAAAACATTAATTAACATTAGCTAAAAAGTCTGTAGTCCCATTCCCAACTAAACTATTACAGTCGCTTAACCTCTCAAGCCTCAGCAAGGATTCAGAGAAATTCGGTTCCTGAATACCATCAATACAACATTTTGGTGGAAATGGACAATACTCTCTGGACCACGTTGGAGCTGTGATCCCACACGTCGAAAGTCCTGAATCTAAACAGCTGTCATTGAAACCAGTCCTTGAATTGCTTGTGTCTAGGTACTCAGCAGATGGTAATGTCAACAAAGATGAGAAAATGGGCCTTCATCACTTTGAGAAACAGGGCAGAGGGGGGGAGGGGTCGGGAACGCCGCTCGCCTGGGAATCGCTGGCGCTCGGGTCCGGTGCTTCTGCTCCTTTCTGCTTCTGCTTCTGCTCCTTAGTGGCTCGAGCACGGGGCCGGACCTGGGGGCTCGAGCAGCGCCTCCTCGCCCACAAGTGAAAAGGGGAGGTTTGGTGGTGGGATGTTGGTTGTGATGATGGTGGGCACCACCGCTGCTGGTGACGGGGGATCCCGGGAGCGATGGCGGAGAGCAGCTAAGGTGTTGACCCCTCCGTGGGTAGGGGCTGTTGGTCCCGGGGCCCCGGTTGGGGAGTAGGGAGGAGGGGATAGGTGCAGGTGCCGATGCGGGGAGGCAGCGTGGATGCGGGGCAGCGTTACGGTGCAGCGCTGTGCCGGGTGGCACTGGTGTACTCACTCAGGTAGTCAAGAACAGAGTCTCTGGTAAACCAAACGGCTGGATGGACGGGGCCCGCAGTCGGCTGCGGTATCTTCACTCTCCCCGGACGGGTTGATGGTGGCTGTCGTTCCCTGCACCTATGTGTAAGTGTTTGACCCCTATGGATTCCCACGGGTGGTCCGCTCCCCGGCTTGTACGTGTCGGGAGAGCCCGTTTTGGCCACAGGTGCTGGTCCTTGGATCTCTGACTGTTGGCGGTGGCTCTTATCCGGACGGGTTGGGCTGTTGCCTTTTGACGGGACTTGGTTGGGAATGAACCCCTGAGGTCCAGACCGCAATCAGAGAATTTGACCGTTACGGCGGCTTCCGAGCCTAGTCGGGGTCTGAGTACCCTGCCTTGGTGCTTGGCTTCAATCCGCTCCCCGGTTCCGTACCGGCGGGCCACCGCCCGACCCCGGTCCTACGGTTCCGCAGACCTCCACCAACTCCTGCAGACGGCCACCACCGTCTCCCGACCTTGCTGATGGTGCCTGGGCTCCGACCCAGACACACACAGTCTCTCCTTCTCTCTCTATCACCTCTCTACTTCAACTCCTGAACTTGACTCCACTAAACTGACTACTTTTCCCGCCTCCAGGCCTGTGAACTCCACGGTGGGTGGGGCCAACCGCCTGGCTCCGCCCCACCTGGTGTGGACATCAGACCCTGGAGGGAGGCAACAAGGGTTTTGTTTGACGGGTGTTCCTAACCAGGGGAGGGGGTGTGTGTGTATGTGATGTTATTCTGCGACCCCTGGGGTCCAGGGCGTCACACCATCAATACAGACAAGCATTTATAGGGGTAAAAAAAATCCCACAACGAATCAGCAAATCTCTCATTCACCAATGATTGGATCGTTTATGATGGAAGAAAATTCCATATTGTATCCTTATGGCAGCAGATTCTGCCTGTCATTTATTAGGGGACATAGCTCTCTTTTTGGAATAGGTCTTTTTAGTACTTCTTTATATACTACTTTAGACTGTGATATATTATTATTCAGATACCAGATTTTCTGGGCCATTTGATATCTGTATCTACAACAGTCCTTTAGACAGCCCTGCTATTTATATTTCCTTTAGTATATGCTACTGACCTCCTGAGACCATTATTGTACACTAGTGTAGCTCTACATATTTCCCCTCCTCTTCTGTGGATACTTTATCATTAATCCCAGCTGGTTACCCAGCCTATAGTGGCCACATAGGCTGTTTATATTTTATTATATTGTATCCACCATATTATTATATATTTCAGAATTTCCGATATTTTACATATGGTTGTTACATTTATCATCTGCATGGGAATTGTGTATCTTTTTTGGACTATTATGTTGTGACATTATCCCCACTTCCTTCACCTAGCATAATAAAGTTCACTTTTTTGCATCAAGGATGTCTGATCGCTTCCTTTTCCTTTGTTGTATTGTAGTTTTGCGATCTTCCTTTGGTCCCATTTATTATTCAAGCAAAATATATTTATTCAGATTATTTGGCCATTTTTTTTGGCAATATAATGTATTTGCTTATATTTAAAACCGTTTCTTAGGCAGGCTTTGCACACTATGACATCGCAAGCCGACGCTGCGATGCCGAGCGCGATAGTCCCCGCCCCCGTCGCAGCTGCGATATCATGGTGATTTCTGCCGTAGTGAACATTATCGCTACGGCAGTTTCACATGCACTCACCTGCCCTGCGACGTCGCTCTGGCCGGCGACCCGCCTCCTTATTAAGGGGGCGGGTCGTGCGGCATCATAGCGACGTCACACGGCAGGTGGCCAATAGAAGCGGAGGGGCGGAGATGAGCGGGACGTAAACATCCCGCCCACCTTCGTCCTTCCGCATTGCAGCTGGGACGCAGGTAGGAGATGTTCCTCGCTCCTGCGGCTTCTCACACAGCGATGTGTGCTGCCTGCTGGAACGAGGAACAACATCGTAACATCGGTCATTTCCAAATCATGGAAATGACTGACGCTACACCGATGATACGATTACGACGCTTTTACGCTCGTTAGTCGTATCAAAAATGCTTTACACACTACGATATCGCCTGCGACGCCGGATGTGCGTCACTTTCAATTTGACCCCACCAACATCTCACCTGCGATGTCGTAGTGTACAAAGTGCCCCTTAGAGAGAAGAGTAAACCTAACACTTTTCCTCTCTCGAGCAGCATCCTGTCCTTACGTGGGTCACGCGGTGCAATACTCAGCATGGTTGTGATGGCTGCGGAAGTGCCCACAACTGAAAAGATGGTGATCTGCTGCACTACAGTCTTTTAACAAACTTTATTCAGCATCCGATCAGCATCAGAAATCAACCATGGACATCCGTGAGAAGTCCGTATTCGGATTTCAGCACCGGAGACTAGGATTCCAGTACAAACCTGACTTTACAGTTTGGATTGGCTCATCCCTATTTATGATGTCACAGCAAAGACTTTAAAAAGTCCTCCAGTCCTCAATCCCTTGAGGACGCCAGTTGGCGAAACATGTTGGGGAGGCTATGGGCTAGATTTTAGATTGCAAGTGTGGCTGTATAATGTATTTATATTAATAGAATATAACAAATACAGTTAGGTCCAGAAATATTTGGACAGTGACACAATTTTCGCGAGTTGGGCTCTGCATGCCACCACATTGGATTTGAAATGAAACCTCTACAACAGAATTCAAGTGCAGATTGTAACGTTTAATTTGAAACTTTGAACAAAAATATCTGATAGAAATTGTAGGAATTGTACACATTTCTTTACAAACACTCCACATTTTAGGAGGTCAAAAGTAATTGGACAAATAAACCAATAGCTCCTGGGCTGCATTCTAGGAAGGTCCCTGTTATTATTGTGCCCCCTGTGAGACCAAAATAAAGCCTTTATAAAGTTCTACCTTTTTGTATGCAGCTTCTGTAAATCCGACACGGGGGCGGGCTCTCTGCCGTCCGTTATTCTGCCTCCTGGTCCTGTATGCCGCCCCCATCGCTCCTTTCCATATCTGATGCACCGCCCACTGCTCCAGCCATCCCCGTGCATGCCCAGTGCCAGTCTCACAGGACTGAGCAGTGTGACCGCTGGTGACGTGTGCGCAGGCAAGTGATTATGGACGGGGCTGTGACTGTTATCAGCAAGTACCCGGCCATAATCTCTTGAGCGCGCAAACCTCTCCAGCGTCACACTGAGCTCAGTGTAGATGCTAGACTGTATGGGCTGCTTCCAGGGATGACGTCCCTTTGTCATGTGATAGTATTTCGAACACGCCCCTATCACATGACAAAGGGACGTCATCCCTGGAAGCAGCCCATACAGTCTAGCATCTACACTAAGCACAGTGTGACGCTGGAGAGGTTTGCGCGCTCAAGAGATTATGGCCGGGTACTTGCTGATAACAGTCACAGCCCCGTCCATAATCACTTGCCTGCGCACACATCACCAGCGGTCACACTGCTCAGTCCTGTGAGACTGGCACTGGGCATGCACGGGGATGGCTGGAGCAGTGGGCGGTGCATCAGATATGGAAAGGAGCGATGGGGGCGGCATACAGGACCAGGAGGCAGAATAACGGACGGCAGAGAGCCCGCCCCCGTGTCGGATTTACAGAAGCTGCATACAAAAAGGTAGAACTTTATAAAGGCTTTATTTTGGTCTCACATGGGGCACAATAATAACAGGGACCTTTCTAGAATGCAGCCCAGGAGCTGCAGAGGGGGAAGCTTTTAGCTTTTGGGCGAAATTTCTGATGACAGGTTCCCTTTAAGTCTGGATTTGAGCAAGTGAAATGCATGCTCAATTGGGTTAAGATCTGGTGATTGACTTGGCCATTGCAGAATGTTCCACTTTTTTGCACTCATGAACTCCTGGGTAGCTTTGGCTGTATGCTTGGGGTCATTGTCCATCTGTACTATGAAGCGCAGTCTGATCATCTTTGCGGCATTTGGCTGAATCTGGGCTGAAAGTATATCCCGGTACACTTCAGAATTCATCCGGCTACTCTTGTCTGCTGTTATGTCATCAATAAACACAAGTGACCCAGTGCCATTGAAAGCCATGCATGCCCATGCCATCATGTTGCCTCCACCATGTTTTACAGAGGATGTGGTGTGCCTTGGATCATGTGCCGTTCCCTTTCTTCTCCAAACTTTTTTCTTCCCATCATTCTGGTACAGGTTGATCTTTGTCTCATCTGTCCATAGAATACTTTTCCAGAACTGAGCTGGCTTCATGAGGTGTTTTTCAGCAAATTTATCTCTGGCCTGTCTATTTTTGGAATTGATGAATGGTTTGCATCTAGATGTGAACCCTTTGTATTTACTTTCATGGAGTCTTTTCTTTACTGTTGACTTAGAGACAGATACACCTACTTCACTGAGAGTGTTCTGGACTTCAGATGATGTTGTGAACGGATTCTTCTTCACCAAAGAAAGTATGCGGCGATCATCCACCACTGTTGTCATCCGTGGACGCCCAGGCCTTTTTGAGTTCCCAAGCTCACCAGTCAATTCCTTTTTTCTCAGAATGTACCCGACTGTTGATTTTGCTACTCCAAGCATGTCTGCTATCTCTCTGATGGATTTTTTCTTTTTTTTCAGCCTCAGGATGTTCTGCTTCACCTCAATTGAGAGTTCCTTAGACCGCATGTTGTCTGGTCACAGCAACAGCTTCCAAATGCAAAGCCACACACCTGTAATCAACCCCAGACCTTTTAACTACTTCATTGATTACAGGTTAACGAGGGAGACGCCTTCAGAGTTAATTGCAGCCCTTAGAGTCCCTTGTCCAATTACTTTTGGTCCCTTTAAAAAGAGGAGGCTATGCATTACAGAGCTATGATTCCTAAACCCTTTCTCCGATTTGGATGTGAAAACTCTCATATTGCAGCTGGGAGTGTGCACTTTCAGCCCATATTATATATAGAATTGTATTTCTGAACATGTTTTTGTAAACAGCTAAAATAACAAAACTTGTGTCACTGTCCAAATATTTCTGGACCTAACTGTATGACATCAGACTACCGACTACAGTCATAATTGGGTTCTTGATATCAAATGAGTATCAAATCAATACTTACACTGATGCATATATAGGAGGTTCATTAATTACTCAGCATACTATTTTAATACTAGGATGGTATTGCTTCTACACCTACACATGTGTTTGTAATGGTTAGGATTAGCTTCTTTTGATATTAATTGAATATAATAAAAGTCAAGTTTTATCAACAATCTTTAAGATACGGTTTTTATCCCCCTTTGGGCAATATGATTCTGAAAATTGATTTATCCCTACAAAGCTTGAGTAACAGAATTAGTAGTTCATTAGTGAACAGTGTCAGCACCAGTGACACAAAAAAAAATAAAAGTGATCGAAGAGTGAATACAACCAGAGGACACGTGACAGACAGTACTGTAGTATCCAGCAATAGAAGGTCACAGCGTTTGGCTGCGCAAAATTCTCCCTGACTTTCTATTATTCCTGCTGTTATTATGGAGTGTACTAGGTATCTCCTCTGCTGGCTTTTCATCCTTTTCCCTTTAGGACCCAGCGGATATCCTCTTCCCTTCAGCTGCTAATCATCTGTATTTTCCCTTGGGTTTAAATATTCTCATTTTCCCTGGACTTCTCCTGGTGACGTTCAATTTCTTTACAAGCTCTGGATACAAGCAGACGACTTGCACTCATTGTAGCATTGCTGTTCTTTGGTGAACTTCTTCCTGAGTTATCTGGAGATAAGTTGTTCATGCACTTTCCCCATGTGTGTGCTCCTGGTGTCTTCGTTAGTGTTTAGTGGGGTTGACGAAGAGCTCATTCCAACCATTCCCTATCCAGGGCCCAGCTCTAGGGTCATCCTAGGTCAGGTGTCCCGCTCTGTGCATAGGTGCTGTATCTATCTAAAGTGGTGTAGGGACCACAGGGGCTAGTGCTAGGTTTGGTCAGGGGTTACCATCTCCCTCTTCCCTAGATGCAGGGATTCCTTTCCGTTTCGCCATTTGCTTGGCACTTCCCCATTTCTAGTGTGACAGGACTGATGATGGCAGGAGAGGTACTGTATGACGAGAGCTGGATAAAAGACTTTTTCTTAATCCTTTCCTAACCCTCAGAGTCCGGCAAAATGATGGCCGCCTGGCTCCGGTTTTTCCACTCGCAAAAATTTTTAGAATTCTGGCAAAGTTGATTTTTTTGGGAAAATTCATAATACATTTGTTTAGTTACAAACCAATTTACTCATCTGTAAATGACCCATAAAATTGATAGAATTAGACAGATCTCATCCTTTCACGATGGTCATGGCAAAGACTGTATACGTAGCCTTGTGAGGGGGCTTAAGACCAAAAATCTATTAATGTTGGATTTTTTTGTAACATTTACATTTACAAGCCTTAGGGGTACTTTGCACACTACGACATCGCAAGCCGATGCTGCGATGCCGAGCGCGATAGTCCCCGCCCCCGTCGCAGCTGTGATATCATTGCGATAGCTGCCATAGCGAATATTATCGCTACGGCTGCTTCACATGCACTTACCTGCCCTGTGACATCGCTCTGGCCGGCGAACCGCCTCCTTATTAAGGGGGCGGGTCGTGCGGCGTCACTGCGACGTCACACGGCAGGCGGCCAATAGGAGCAGAGGGGCGGAGATGAGCGGAATGTAAACATCCCGCCCACCTCCTTCCTTCCGCATTGCAGCCGGGACGCAGGTAGGAGATGTTCCTCGCTCCTGCGACTTCACACACAGCGATGTGTGCTGCCGCAGGAGCGAGGAACAACATCGGACCGTCGCGTCAGTGTAATTATGGAATTCGCCGACGCTGCACCGATGATACGATTACGACGATTTTGCGCTCGTTAGTTGTATCATCTAGTATTTACACACTACGATGTCGAGAGCGACGCAGGAAGTGCATCACTTTCTACATGACCCCACCGACATCGCACCTGCGATTTCGTAGTGTGCAAAGTACCCCTGAGAATCTATATCTTGACACTGCAATATTCATGTCGTGTGGCACATGGCTTGCTCAGCTTCTGTATGATACTCCTCTTTTATGTGGGTTTTATTCATGTATTCCCATGAAGCAGTCCCTGAAATGTCTAAATGTTGTCAACTAAGCAGTTTCTTGAGAGACGCCCAGCAGTATCAGAGGATGGGAGCCAGGGAGAATCTGAATAACAAAGATCTATTTAAGAATCCATATTTCAGGCTGACAATGGCTGTGTAATGTGAAAACTATCATTAAGAAAATCTGAACATGAAAAACTTGTCTTTTCAAAATCACAAGTGAGGTTTAGAACATTACATTTCAATAGATTAGAAAACCATGTCTGATTTCATTGTATTTACCCATATGACAAAGAAGAGCCAAGAGGAACCGGCAGCTGCCACACTGGCACGGCAGGGCTTAGGCGCTCGGGTTCAGCATTTTCCAGTAAAATAGAAATTATGTACTCCCCATAACTTCATGGCCTGCTGACATTAAAACCTGACAACAGAATATGACAGCAAGATTATAACTTACTTAGTGCTGAATGCCAGTCTCGTCACTTGGTGTTGTTGTATCCAGCTATTAAAGGAACACATAGTGGTCCGCACTGTTAGTTTGCAGCATTTTTCGCATGATGGGGAAACAATCAGAAGAAATCCTGTAGAGAACATGTAGAGTGACACGAGGTGGTAGTCGTGGGTGAGGGATTTGTGTCGCCCCGGGATAAGGGGTACTCAGATCCGGGCCACGGGGTCACTTCTGTGGGTATCATTGTGACGTGACCCGGTCTGTGATCCCAGGCTCCTCAGTAAGAGGAGCTTTCACCCCAGCTTTAATCTCCTGCTAATCATTTATGTGTACGTCTGATCACAATTTAAATTCCTCCCACCCAGTCAGGGGGTTGGGGCTTATCCAGTTTTTCCCCTCTGAAGACAGGGCAAAGGGGAAAGGTTCCTGCTTCAGACAGTTGTCTTACAGCCAGACCCAAGACAATGGGGAGGACTAGACCAATGTTCTCCAGCACAAAGACGATTTCTTCATATTGTTCTCAGTTATGAGACAAAATAAATTATGAGACAAAAGAAAATCAGAGAAAATGGGGAGATTAAGGGGTTTGATTTTTTTTGTGTGTGAACGTGCCTTGTTTAGCATTTCTTTAATTTGGATGTATTGCATTTTGTAGATGACTACAAGAAAAGCAGATTAAGGAATATTACTTTTCTGATAGCATCAATCTACATAAACCATAAAACTGACCAGTGTCTCCAAACAGAATAAAGCAAGTGTAAACAGGTGCAAGCTACCATGACTGCATAATAAACAAACAAAATAATACAGCAGCACATTGTAAGTGCTAAGATGTATGCAACATTGGATATAGGAAATTAGAACTGCCTTACTGCTATATGAAATATACTTATAAAAATGATGGTACTTAGTGGTTAAAATGGCCAATTCATGAAAGCCAATCAGCCATGACAAGGAGTCCTTCTTTGATGGGACCCTCATCATTTCATACCTCTCCTGGGTTAAAAGCCTACAACTTTAAGGGCAAAAAGTATCCAGCATTAATCAAAAATAGCCTAAGGTGATGGGATGTGTGCTCAGTCAGAAAAGGAGGCAGTATGCTGCTGTATTCTTTTGTTTGTGTATTATGCGCTCATGGCAACTTGCACCTGTTCACACTTGCTTTATTCTGTTCAGAGGTACTGGTCAGTTTTCTGAGAAAAAAAAGAAAACCTTGACGTGCCTGATGGGCTTTCATGAATTGGTCAATTTATGTACCTCCATTTTATATTTCTTGTACCAATTTTAAAAGTAAATATATTTCTAAAGGTGCTATTGAGATGAATTTCTCACCAGATGTTGGTAACAACCCATCCAATCCACACAAGCAAATAAATCAAACCATAGAGGTCAATAAATGTAGTGATGTGTAATAATGAGAAATGACACTGGAAAAAAGTATTGAACATGCTTACTGAAATTTACTTTGTACAAAAGCTTTTGTTGGTGATGAACATTCAAGACGTCTTTTGTATGGAAAAACTAGTCACATACATTGCTCAGATGTGATTTTGGTCCATTCTTCCACACAAACACTGTTCAAATCCTGAAGGTCCCGTGGGCTCCTACTATGAACTCTGAGCTGTAGTTCCGTCCATGAATTTTCTATTGGGTTCAGGGCTGGTGATCGACTCGACCATTGTAGCAGCTTTAATTTCTTTCTCTGAATCTGAAACCAGTTGAGAATCTCCTTGGATGTGTGTTTCGGATCATTCTCTTGCTGAAATGTCCACCCACATTTCATCATCATCATCATCTGGTAAATGGCAGCAGATTTTTATCAAAAATATCTTGGTGCATTTATCCATTCAACCTTCCTTCAATTATACAGTGCCTACAAGTAGTATTCAACCCCCTGCAGATTTAGTAGGTTTACACATTCGGAATTAACTTGGCATTGTGACATTTGGACTGTAGATCAGCCTGGAAGTGTGAAATGCACTGCAACAAAAAAGAATGTTATTTCTTTTTTTATTTTTTTTTTAAAATTGTGAAAAGTTTATTCAGAGTGTCAATTATTATTCAACCCCTCAAACCACCAGAATTCTATTTGGTTCCCCTAAAGTATTAAGAAGTATTTCAGGCACAAAGAACAATGAGCTTCACATGTTTGGATTAATTATCTCTTTTTCCAGCCTTTTCTGACTAATTAAGACCCTCCCCAAACTTGTGAACAGCACTCATACATGGTCAACATGGGAAAGACAAAGGAGCATTCCAAGGCCATCAGAGACAAGATCGTGGAGGGTCACAAGGCTGGCAAGGGGTCCAAAACCCTTTCCAAGGAGTTGGGCCTACCTGTCTCCACTGTTGGGAGCATCATCCGGAAGTGGAAGGCTTATGGAACTACTGTTAGCCTTCCACGGCCTGGACAGCCTTTGAAAGTTTCCACCCGTGCCGAGGCCAGGCTTGTCCGAAGAGTCAAGGCTAACCCAAGGACAACAAGGAAGGAACTCCGGGAAGATCTCATGGCAGTGGGGACATTGGTTTCAGTCAATACCATAAGTAACGTACTCCACCGCAATAGTCTCCGTTCCAGACGAGCCCGTAAGGTACCTTTACTTTCAAAGCGTCATGTCAAGGCTCGTCTACAGTTTGCTCATGATCACTTGGAGGACTCTGAGACAGACTGGTTCAAGGTTCTCTGGTCTGATGAGACCAAGATCGAGATCTTTGGTGCCAACCACACACGTGACGTTTGGAGACTGGATGGCACTGCATACGACCCCAAGAATACCATCCCTACAGTCAAGCATGGTGGTGGCAGCATCATGCTGTGGGGCTGTTTCTCAGCCAAGGGGCCTGGCCATCTGGTCCGCATCCATGGGAAGATGGATAGCACGGCCTACCTGGAGATTTTGGCCAAGAACCTCCGCTCCTCCATCAAGGATCTTAAGTTGGGTCGTCATTTCATCTTCCAACAAGACAACGACCCAAAGCACACAGCCAAGAAAACCAAGGCCTGGTTCAAGAGGGAAAAAATCAAGGTGTTGCAGTGGCCTAGTCAGTCTCCTGACCTTAACCCAATTGAAAACTTGTGGAAGGAGCTCAAGATTAAAGTCCACATAAGACACCCAAAGAACCTAGATAACTTGGAGAAGATCTGCATGGAGGAGTGGGCCAAGATAACTCCAGAGACCTGTGCTGGCCTGATCAGGTCTTATAAAAGACGATTATTAGCTGTAATTGCAAACAAGGGTTATTCCACAAAATATTAAACCTAGGGGTTGAATAATAATTGACCCACACTTTTATGTTGAAAATGTATTAAAATTTAACTGAGCAACATAACTTGTTGGTTTGTAAGATTTATGCATCTGTTAATAAATCCTGCTCTTGTGTGAAGTTTGCAGGTTCTAACTTATTTGCATCTTATCAAACCTGCTAAATCTGCAGGGGGTTGAATACTACTTGTAGGCACTGTATAATATATTATGGTGTTTTGTAGTTGATGTGCAGTTAATTTTAGCCTCTAGCAGTTCCTTTTGGCCCCCAAACATGGTGTGTATTATGGGATCCAAAGAGTTAAATTTTGGTCTCATCGGACTAGACTACAATCTCACCGTGGTTCACAGGCTTGTCTAAATGTTATTGAGCAACCTTTAAACACACTTCATTGTGCTTTTTGTTCAGCAATGGAGTCTTGCGTGGTGAGCGTGCATATAGGCCATGGAGGTTGATTGCTTTACTAATTGATTTCTTTGACACAATTGTACCTGCTAATTCCAGGTCATTCTGTAGCTCTTCACAGGTGGTCCTTGGCTCTTGTGATAATTCTTTTAACTCCTCTGTCTTAAATCTTGGAGGTAGCACCTGGTCGTGGACAGTTTATCTTGAAAATATGTTCTTTCCACTTCTGGATTATGGCCCCAACAGGGCTCACTGGAACCTTCAGTAGTTTAGAAATTCTTCTCTAACCTATACCTTCAGTATGTTTTACAACAATAAGATTGCGAAGGTCTTGAGACAGCTCACTGGTTTTACCTATCATTAGATGTTTCTTGTGTGGCACCATGGAAATGAGACACCTTTTTATAGGTCATCAGTTGAACCAACTCTGGAAAGCTTCAACGGATCCCGGTGATTTTAAGATTATTTTTTCGTGACATATTGTACTCCATGATAGTGGTAAATTTAGGACAATATGTTTTGCTTTTATTTATGAAACAATTTGGAAATTTGGCAAAAAAATTAAGAAAATGTTGCAATTTTCAAACTTTTTTTAAACTGAATTTTTATGCCCTTAAATAAACCAGAGAGTTAAGTCACACAAAATAGATACTAAATAACATTTCACACATGGCTACTTGACATCAGCGCAATTTTTGAAATATATATACTTTTTTGTTAGGAAGTTAGAAGGGTTCAAAGTTTATCAGCAATTTATCATTTTTTAAAAATGTTTACTTTAATGAGGCAGATGGAGACACTTTGGACTCCATTTGGCGTCTGTGTCACTAGTGTCCATCTTTTTAGGCATGCACAGAACTGTGGTCATCCACATTTGTGTGCTAAAAAGATGCCTAACATAATGGGAGAATGCAGGGTAGGAACAGAGATAAGACGGAGTTCAAAGTGTCTCTATCTGCTTCATTAGAGTGAGTGGTTCCAACGAGGGTTTTGTCTGAATTGCGCTTTTTGGGATTCACACGGAAAACACAATGCAAGTGCTCAGTGGAGAGCGCAGGATAAATGTCAGGCAAACCTTTTTCCAATTTTTGATAGGTTTTTTTTTATCATTGCGCGGTTCACAATGCGGTATTAGTGATAGGGCAGATTTATTATGTGGCTTGGTTTATGTAGTTTTCCTTATGTTCTGCTTTTATCACACAGTAAAAATGCTTTTTTTTTATAACAAAGTTTTTCCAATATTCTGAGAGCTGTAACTGTTTGATTTTTTGGCAAACAGAGCTGTATGAGAGCTTATCTTTTGTGCAACGAGTTGGAGATTTTTTTGGGTACCATTATGGGGAACATAACGTTTTTTGATCGCTTTTTATTCAGATTTTTCAGAGGAAGAATAAACAAAAACCAGGAATTCACTTACTTTTTTATATTTTTTTTGCGCAATTCACTGTGCGATAAATGTGATAAAGACCGATTTATTTTTCAGGTCAGTACGGTTACACCGATACCTGACTTATATTGCTTTTTTTATGCTTTGCTATTTTTACACACTAAAAATGAATATTTTTCAAAAATGTATTTATGTTGGCACATTCATATGCAGAGTTGTAATTTTTTAGCTTTTTTTTTCCAAATGAGCCAGTTTAGGCCTTGATTTTTGCATGATCTTTTGGCATTTTCATTTCTACTGCTTTTTTTTACATATGACTTTTTGATTGCTTTTTATCCACTTTTTTGTGTCTTAGTATGATGAAAAAATGCCATTTTTGGTGTTTTATTTTTTTCTTTTTTATGGTATTTGCCATATGGAATAAGTAGCATGACATGTTTATAGATCAGATCTTTCCGGATGCGGTGATACAAATTACGTGTACTTTTTTTGTTTATTTTTGTTTTAACACAAAAGCTGTGTTTTTAGTGGCGAAATGGGTTTTCGTGATTTGTGTGTTTTTTTTTATTTTTTTAAACATTTTATTGAACCTTTTTACTTTATCACTTAGTCTCGCTATGGGACATGAATATTTTTTACTCTGATCACTGATCTCATGTACTCGTGTACAGCAGCACATGAGACCTGTCAGTGACTCACCAACTGTGCCGGTAAGACCCTGCTTATAGCTAGCTCTTACAGGCCACCGTACCCTGGGGTCATCCGATGACCCCAGAGTACCATGGCAATGATCGATTATAATCGCTTAGGGGCCGTTTCTGCCATAGGGGGGTCATTTAACCCCTGTTTAACCCTCTAAATACTGCTGTAATGTTGAGCAACACTATTTACTTATTCTTCGGCACTGTTAAAAAGCGGAGCTGAGGAATAAGTACCCCTGAATGACCATCAATATGCCTTTTAAAGGCGGTCATTCAGGGACCCTATTCCTCAGCGCCATTTTTGATGGGGTTAAATATACAGTGACTTGAAAAAGTAATCACCCCCTTGCCATTTTCTGTTTTGCTACCTTATAACTTGGAATTTCGATGTTTTTTGGAGAGTTTGCATCAGTTTATGTAAATGACATGCCATTTATTGTGAAGCAAGGAACAAACAGAACAAAATGACTAAAAACATCAGTGTGCATAACATCTTTAGAACCCCAAAAACCTTTATATCAAATGGTTAAACATTCACGTACAAAAATATTGTAAAATAATCCATTATACTAGGTAAAATGCAGCAGCATCAGCCTCATGTGAAATCTACATTCTCATGTGTTGCTGGTAAAAAGTTCTATTTTTGAAAACTTATTGAACATTTGGCATTCCCTCCCTTTGTGTGTTTTTCCCATCTGATCTCTGTAACCGTTCCTCATAGACTCTGACATTACTTATTTCAGCAGAGCCACCACCCGGGATCTGGCAATGATTACTTGGACGGAGAGCTTCAGGCTGCTGCATACCGTGCACAGACGCCGACCCCAAATTCTCACTTATGGCTGATTAAAAGCAGCCAGAAGCAACAAATATTATTTTTAATGAGGGAAAAAATGAAGAGAGAGGTGTGTGAAATGTGACTCATCCAAATAGAAAAATTGAGAAATTATATTTTACTTGCATGTCAATTAAAATGTTTATGTGGCAGAATATTCACAGCTAAATATTAAGGATGTATATTAAAATATACTACCGGTACGTACTCCATTGTATTGATTCTCCCGCTACTAGTTCTGATATTCCAAAATGTTTCCATCATAACCCACTGCTAGATACCTGATACCGGAGAACCAAGGGATTGGATATTTGTATTCAAACTGTTTGACCCCTAGCTCCTTTGACATAATTTGTCAGGGGAGAGTTGGGACGGCCCCATGTATACCAAGAATGTAATGATGCAGATAATATAGAGGACCTAAGGACACAGGGGAGCTGGGTGTACTTCGACGCACGTTTCACCAACACGGCTTCGTCAGGAGACGTGCTTTTAAAAAAATATGTTGGGTAGATATCTATATATATATATATATATATATATATATATATATATATATGTATATATACAGTACAGACCAAAAGTTTGGGCACACCTTCTCATTCAAAGAGTTTTCTTTATTTTCATGACTCTAAAAATTGAAGATTCACATTGAAGGCATCAAAACAGTACTAAGGACCAGGGGGCACTCACTGCGAGTGGAAGACAAGCGATTCCGAAACCTAAATAGGAAAGGGTTCTTTACAGTTAGAGCGGTCAGACTGTGGAATACACTACCACAAGAGGTAGTAATGGCAGATACTATAACAGCTTTTAAAAAAGGGCTGGATGATTTTCTCAGTACACAAAACATTGTTGGTTATAAATGACTTAGTGACTAAATGTAGAACTGGTGGAGGAAGGTTGAACTAGATGGACCTAGGTCTTTTTTCAACCTAAGTAACTATGTAACTATGTAACTAAAACTATGAATGAAAACGTGTGGAATGAAATACTTAAAAAAGTGTGAAACAACTAAAAATATGTCTTATATTCTAGGTTCTTCAAAGTAGCCACCTTTTGCCTTGATTACTGCTTTGCACACTCTTGGCATTCTCTTGATGAGCTTCAACAGGTAGTCACCGGAAATGGTTTTCCAACAGTCTTGAAGGAGTTCCCAGAGATGCTTTACACTTGTTGGCCCTTTTGCCTTCACTCTGTGGTCCAGCTCTCCCCAAACCATCTCGATTGGGTTCAGGTCTGGTGACTGTGGAGACCAGGTCATCTGGTGTAGAACCCCATCACTCTCCTTTTTAGTCAAATAGCCCTTACACAGCCTGGAGGTGTGTTTGGGGTCATTGTCCTGTTGAAAAATAAATGATGGTCCAACTAAACTCAAACCGGATGGAATAGGATGCCCATGCAAGATGCTGTGGTAGCAATCCTGATTTAGTATGCCTCCAATTTTGAATAAATCCCCAACAGTGTCACCAGCAAAGCATCCCCACACCATCACACCTCCTCCGCCATGCTTCACGGTGGGAACCAGGCATGTAGAGTCCATCCATTCACCTTTTCTACAAAGACACGGTGGTTGGATCCAAAGATCTCAAATTTGGACTCATCAGACCAAAGCACAGATTTCCACTGGTCTAATGTCCATTCCTTGTGTTCTTTAGCCCAAACAAGTCTCTTCTGCTTGTTGCCTGTCCTTAGCAGTGGTTTCCTAGCAGCTATTTTATCATGAAGGCCTGCTGCACAAAGTCTCCTCTTAATATTTGTTATAGAGATGAGAAGGTGTGTCCAAATTTTTGGTCTGTATATATTTGTTTGTGTGCAAATGTTTAAGGCCAGAGTCACACTTGTGAGTGACTTGGGAGCGTCTTTCATTACATCACCTCACATGGCCACACACTCTCTTGACAGGAGCAAGGCGGCTGCATGTATTTCTATGCAGCTGAGACACTCGTGTGAGTAGAGTGTGCGTCCGTCATAGGTGATGCGATGAAAGACGCACGCGAGTCACTCGCAATTGTGACTCCGGCCTATTGGTTACACACACATATATAAGAACCCTCGTATGGTTTTACACCACACCTCCTGATAAAGCCATGTGTTGGTGAAACGTGCGTCGAAGTACGCCCAGCTTCCCTGTGTCCTCAGCTCCTCTGTGTCATCTGCATCATTGCATTCTTGAATGCTTTATTTATTGCTCATGCACTTCATGATGTGGAGACACTAGGCAGCTGTGCATTTTTCTACTCCTTGCCTCTGCATAACTTAAAGAGAACCTGTCACCAAATCACATGTGGAGCGATCCTGTCCAGTCTGATGTGCGTTGCTGCTCCTGGGTCCGGCACATTCTCTATCCTTGTGATCTCCATCCTCCTTTCTGCTTTATGTGGATGACGCTTCCTACGTCATCCACACAGAGTCATCCATCCATTGTGCTCCTGCGCATGCGCACTTTAATCTGCCCTGCTGAGTGCAGAGCAAAGTACTGTAATGCGCAGGTGCGGGGAAAGGTTAAAGTACGCCCACACATGCGCACTACAATACGTTGCTCTGCTCTCAGCAAGGCCTTAGAGAAGTGCGCGTGCGCAGGAGGGCAACAGATGACACTGTATTTATGACCTACGATGCGTCATCTACAAGAAGCAAGAAGAAGGACGGAGATCGCAAGGATAGAAGAGGCACCAAACCCGCAAGTATCGATACCCATTGGACCGGAACGTATCGGACCGCCCTGCAGGTGAGTATTTAACAGGTTCCCTTTAATTTAAACCTTTTTGCTATCTTTACCTTAGTCAGTTTTTCTTGTGCCGTTATACATTCATGTTTGCTGTTATATTTCTATTAATAAAATACAACTTTTATTACTATTTCTGATATTGGTCTTCTCTCCATGGGTTCCCTTAAATTGTGGAAACAGCACATTTGTTTGTACATCTAGGAATTCCCCCCTCCTCCTTTTTTGGTTTTCTATCCATCTTTTAAATTGTTAAATAGATCTTCATTGTTCCAGGTTAATGGTTTAATTGCTGAAGATGAAACAAGTGTTATTTTTTTCCTTTTATTGTTAAAAGTTTGCACATAAAAGTTTTCTAAGAAAAGAATACTCAACGAGTGATGTAATAGGTTTTTTACAGACAGAAAGACGAGCGCACACAATGCAAAGCTGCGGCAGTCTATACAATGAAAAGTAACAATAACGACGGCATAGCCAACACATGCCTACCGATCAATTATACAGCTTTAAACCATAAACAATGGACACATTAGACAAAGATACAAGAGAGACAAAACAATAACACAGTGCATATATATAAACATATACAGTGATTGAAAAAGTATTAAACATGTCACTAATTGTCTAGGTAAATATATTTCTAAAGGGGCTATTAACATAATTTTCTCACCAGATGTCAGTAACAGCCCATTCAATCCACAAAGGTAAAGAAATCAAATCTTAGATGTGTAATAATGATTAATTATGCGAGGGGCCGGAGATGCTTTTGGTTACTCCGACCTATTATTATAGGTTTTTTAACCCCTTCAGCCCTAGGGCACTTTCCGTTTTTTGCGTTTTTGTTTTTTGCTCCCCTTCTTCCGAGAGCCGTAAGTTTTTATTTTTCTGTCAGTCTTGCAATATGAGGGCTTATTTTTTGCGGGACAAGTTGTACTTTTAAAAGAAACCATACGTTTTACCATATGGTGTACTGGAAAACAGCAAAAAAATTCCAAATGCGGAAAAATTGCAAAAAAATGTGATGGCAAAATAGTTTTTGGGATGTTTTATTCACGGTGTTCACTATATGGTAAAACTGATGTGTGGGTATGATGCCTGAGGTTGGTGCGAGTTTGTAGACACCAAACATGTATAGGTTTACTTGTATCTAAGGGGTTAAAGAAAATTCACAAGTTTGTCCAATAAAAGTGGCGCACGTTTTGTGCCATTTTCCGAAATATTTTTTGGGATCTATGGCTCAGTGACAGCTTATTTTTTGTGTCTCGAGCTGACATTTCTAATGGTACCATTTTTGCGCAGCTGCTACGTTTTGAGCGCCTGTTATTGCATTTTGTGTAAAACTTGCGGCGACCAAAAAACGTAATTTTGGCGTTTGGAATTTTTTTGCCACTACGCCGTTAACCAATCAGATTAATTGATTTTATATTTTGATAGATCGGGCATTTCTGACTGCGGCGATACCAAATATGTGTATATTTATTTATTTTTTAACCCTTTAATTTTCAATGGGGGGAAAGGGGGGTGATTTGAACTTTTAGGTTTTTTGTTTTTTTTCATTTTTTTAAAACTTTTTTTTATTTTTTTTTAATTTTACTAGTCCCCCTAGGGGGCTATAGCGATCAGCAATCCGATCGCTATTATCTATCTGCTGATCACAGCTATACAGCTGTAAACAGCAGATACAGTCACTTTCTTTTTCCCTCTGCTCCGTGCCGAGGGAAAACGAAAGTGAAACATCATAGCTGCAGGCATCATCACATGACCCTGTGCTACGATGGCAACCACCGATAGTCACGTGATCACGCACGTGACTTCCGGTGGGGGCGGCGGTAAGTAAAAAACATGGCCGCGCGCATTTAGATTTTGCTGCCAGACTTTGGCAGCAAGATTTAAGGGGTTAATGGCTGCGGGTGGAAGCGATTCCACCCGTGGCTAGCAGGCACACATGTCAGCTGTTGAAAACAGCTGATATGTGTGCCGCCGCCTGCCCGCAGCAGGGGGCGGGGCTTAACGGGACACGCTCCATGACGGATATATCCGTCCATGGTCGTGAAGGGGTTAATAACTTTGATATTAAAGGTTATGTTTTGGCCTCTTATCTGCTTTAAGGTAAATGAAGAAAGAGGGGTGCAAAAAGTCATGGAAATTCATGACATAAGCTAAAATCTATTAGTACATGGTGGCTCAGTGGTTAGCACTGCAGTCTTGCAGCGCTGGGGTCCTGGGTTCAAATTCCACCAAGGACAACATCTGCAAAAAGTTAGTATGTTCTCCCCTTGTTTGTGTGGGTTTCCTCCGGGTTCTCCAGTTTCCTCCCACACTCCAAAAACATACTCGTAGGGAACCTAGATTGTGAGCCCCAATGGGGACAGTGTTGCCAATGTATGTAAAGCTCTGAGTAATTAATAGCGCTATATAAATGAATAAATATTATTATAATTAGAAAGTAATTCTGCCACGTAGTGAAAAATAATAACAGCTGGTTCCACTGATGGTCTATAAAAAGGTGTCTCATTACCAAGGTGACACACATCAAACATCTCATGAGGGGTAAAACCAGTGAGCTGTCTCAAGACATTTGCAACCTTATTGTTGCAGACAATACTGGTAGCATTGGTTACAGAAGAATTTCTAAACTACTGAAGGCTCCAATGAACACTGTTGGGGCCATAATCCAGAAATAGAAAAAACATCATTTCACAATAAACCAGCCAAAATCAAGATTTCAGACAGAGGAATGAAAATATTTATCAGAAAAGTTGTCCAACAACCAAGGACCCCATGTGGAGAGCTATAGCATAACCTGGAATCAGCAGGGACAATTATTTCAAGGAAAACAATAAGTAATGCACTTTGCACTTAACCCCCATGGCCTGTATGCACGCTCACCACGCAAGGTTTCATTGCTGAACAAAAGCATGTTCATGTGCCTTTAAAGTTTCCTCAACGGCATTTAGACAAGCCTGTGAAATACTGGGAGAATATAGTCTGGTCAGATGAGGCCAAAATTGAGCTCTTTGGATGCCATAATACACACCATGTTTGGAGGCCAAAAGGCAAATCACCCCCAAAACACCATACCTACAGTGAAGTGTGGAGGTGGGAACATCATGGTGTGGGGCTGTTTTTTAATATACGTTACTGGCAAACTTCATATTATTGAAGGAAAGATGAATAGACAAATGAAACCATGAAATTCTTGATAAAAATCTACCACCATTTACCAGAATGATGAAGATGAAACAAGAGTGCACGTTTCAGCAAGACAATGATCCCAAACACACAGCCAGGGGAACTCAATTGGTTTCAGAGAGAGAAGATAAAGCTGCTAGAATTACCCAGCCAATCACCTGACCTGAATCCAATAGAAAATGTATGGAAGAAACTAATGCTCAGAGTTCATAGAAGTGGCCCCCGGGATCTGCAAGATTTGAAGAGTGTTTGTGTGGAAGAATGGGACAAAATCCTACCTGAGCAGTGCATGAAACTAGTTTCTCCATACAGGATGCATCTTGAAGCTGTAATCACCAACAAAGGCTTTTGTACAATGTATTAAATATTTTTTGTAAGCATGTTCAATACTTTTACCTGTGTCATTTCTCATTATTATACATAACATAATTTATAGATATCTGTGATTTGATTCCTTTGCCTTTGTGGATTGGATGGGTTGTTACCGACATCTGTTGGGAAATTCATGTCAATAGCACCGTTAGAAATACATTTACTTTGAAAAATTGGTGACGTTTTCAATACTTATTTCACCCTCAGTAGATCTATGTGTGTTCACACAGACATACTAAAGAATGGGGGAAGGACAAAGGGAATAAAAGGCACAGAGGTATAGCTGTTGGGGCCCCAATGCACAAACTGTAAAAGGGTCCTCAGATAGCATGTGCCTCTCTAGTCCATCCTTTACTTGCTGTTAGACATATCCCTCTCTCTTCTCACTACTTCTCCACTTCTCCCCTCTACAAATCCCTTCATTGGCCCCCAATTCTCCAGCATATGCAGTTCAAACTCCCGAATCATTAGGCAAGTTGTATTTTTGAGGATTTTTTTTTATTATTGATCAACAACTATGTTCTCAATCATCCCAAAAGACTCATAAATATCAAAGGTTAATATTTTTGGAAGTTGGAGTGGTTTTTTTTTAGATTTGGCTATCTTAGGAGGATATCTGTTTGTGCAGGTAACTATTACTGTGCAGAATTATTAGGCAACTTAATAAAAACCAAATATATTCCCATCTCACTTGTTTATTTTCACCAGGTAAACCAATATAACTGCACAAAATTTAGAAATAAACATTTCTGACATGCAAAAACAAAACCCCAAAAAATTAGTGACCAATATAGCCACCTTTCTTTATGATGACACTCAACAGCCTACCATCCATAGATTCTGTCATTGCTTGATCTGTTTACGATCAACATTGCGTGCAGCAGCCACCACAGCCTCCAGACACTGCTCCCAGAGGTGTACTGTTTTCCCTCCCTGTAGATCTCACATTTTATCATGGACCACATGTTCTCTATGGGGTTCAGATCAGGTGAACAAGGGGGCCATGTCATTATTTTTCATCTTTTAGACCTTTACTGGCCAGCCACGCTGTGGAGTAGTTGGATGCATGTGATGGAGCATTGTTGTAGGTCCGGTCAGCCTGGAAGCAATTTAGGGGATCCACCCACTCAGGTTGTAAGCCTTCCTGCTTGCGCTGTGATGTGTGGGTCCCTGCGGCTTGAAGCTACCCTGATTAAATAAGACCCAGCATCACCAAGTAGGTGCTCAGGAAAAAAATAGAACCGTATAAAAAAGGAACTCCGGCACTTATGAAACCCCAGAAAAGAAAAACAAAGATAATGATGTTTTCTTATTCTTTATTGATAGGATAAGTGGTAGAAAGTCCGCAAAAACAGTTTGACGTTTCGGCCCAAGGCCTTTATCAAAATCGGATCATCAGATGGATTGAAACGGTAACTATGTGGGTTAATTCCCAGGAAATTATCATCCCATGTCACATAACAGCCTGCAGAATGGCCTGAAAGAGAATATTTAAGTCGGGTATAAGGACACTCAGGTCCTGATTAATGCCAAAAGGAAAAGGTTATAACTGATGCTCATTTTAGTATTTTTTATTTTTAATACTGATGTTATGCAGAAAGTTGAAAGGGGGGAAACCTCTTTAAAGAGAACCCAGCAGGTTTTTCCACATATAAAATATAGGCAGTGCCATACTGGTGCTAGTGTGCTGAATCATATCTTTAGTATAGAGAGTCAATGCTTGATTACTGAAAAATCCTTTATCAAACCTTCAGAAATTACGTCATTGGTGCACTGGCTTGAGCATCGGGGCAGGACTTAAGGGCCGGGTACTCAGGAATGATTCCTCCTCCTGGCTTGCCTCTTCTTCTTTATTTAAAGTTTGCACTGTCTCTGCAATTGCTGCTGTTGGCGGCGTGTGCGCATTGCTAGTGTTACGGTGTTTTTAATAAAATGGCACCGGAATCAGCTCATGCGCCTACCACGATCTCCGGCGCCATTTTATTGAAGACACTGTGGAGACTAATACAGTTAGGTCCAGAAATATTTGGACAGTGACACAATTTTCGCGAGTTGGGCTTTGCATGCCACCACATTGGATTTGAAATGAAACCTCTACAACAGAATTCAAGTGCAGATTGTAACGTTTAATTTGAAGGTTTGAACAAAAATATCTGATATAAATTGTAGGAATTGTACACATTTCTTTACAAACACTCCACATTTTAGGAGGTCAAAAGTAATTGGACAAATAAACCAAACCCAAACAAAATATTTTTATTTTCAATATTTTGTTGCAAATCCTTTGGAGGCAATCACTGCCTTAAGTCTGGAACCCATGGACATCACTAAACGCTGGGTTTCCTCCTTCTTAATGCTTTGCCAGGCCTTTACAGCCGCAGCCTTCAGGTCTTGCTTGTTTGTTGGTCTTTCCGTCTTAAGTCTGGATTTGAGCAAGTGAAATGCATGCTCAATTGGGTTAAGATCTGGTGATTGACTTGGCCATTGCAGAATGTTCCACTTTTTAGCACTCATGAACTCCTGGGTAGCTTTGGCTGTATGCTTGGGGTCATTGTCCATCTGTACTATAAAGCACCGTCCGATCAACTTTGCGGCATTTGGCTGAATCTGGGCTGAAAGTATATCCCGGTACACTTCAGAATTCATCCGGCTACTCTTGTCTGCTGTTATGTCATCAATAAACACAAGTGACCCAGTGCCATTGAAAGCCATGCATGCCCATGCCATCACGTTGCCTCCACCATGTTTTACAGAGGATGTGGTGTGCCTTGGATCATGTGCCGTTCCCTTTCTTCTCCAAACTTTTTTCTTCCCATCATTCTGGTACAGGTTGATCTTTGTCTCATCTGTCCATAGAATACTTTTCCAGAACTGAGCTGGCTTCATGAGGTGTTTTTCAGAAAATTTAACTCTGGCCTGTCTATTTTTGGAATTGATGAATGGTTTGCATCTAGATGTGAACCCTTTGTATTTACTTTCATGGAGTCTTCTCTTTACTGTTGACTTAGAGACAGATACACCTACTTCACTGAGAGTGTTCTGGACTTCAGTTGATGTTGTGAACGGGTTCTTCTTCACCAAAGAAAGTATGCGGCGATCATCCACCACTGTTGTCATCCGTGGACGCCCAGGCCTTTTTGAGTTCCCAAGCTCACCAGTCAATTCCTTTTTTCTCAGAATGTACCCGACTGTTGATTTTGCTACTCCAAGCATGTCTGCCATCTCTCTGATGGATTTTTTCTTTTTTTTCAGCCTCAGGATGTTCTGCTTCACCTCAATTGAGAGTTCCTTAGACTGCATGTTGTCTGGTCACAGCAACAGCTTCCAAATGCAAAACCACACACCTGTAATCAACCCCAGACCTTTTAACTACTTCATTGATTACAGGTTAACGAGGGAGACGCCTTCAGAGTTAATTGCAGCCCTTAGAGTCCCTTGTCCAATTATTTTTGGTCCCTTGAAAAAGAGTAGGCTATGCATTACAGAGCTACGATTCCTAAACCCTTTCTCCGATTTGGATGTGAAAACTCTCATATTGCAGCTGGGAGTGTGCACTTTCAGCCCATATTATATATATAATTGTATTTCTGAACATGTTTTTGTAAACAGCTAAAATAACAAAACTTGTGTCACTGTCCAAATATTTCTGGCCCTGACTGTATGCGCGGTGGAGGTGCATGCACAGATTGAGGTTTTTTTTCATCAGCACATGCGCCGCTGCCGCTCATCACGATCTCCACAGTGTCCTGGCTAAAGGATTTTTCAGCAATCAAGCATCGAATCGCTAAACGAAAGGTATGATTTGATTCAGCATCCTAGTGTTAAGCAGGGCCATTGGATCAAATACTTAATTAACCTTGAGCTGTAGGGGATTGTGGGAAAATGTCCAATGGAATAGTTTCTCCTTACATTAGCCTGTTTAGATACATACACGTGACACAGATCTAAAGATGGCTGCAGTTTCCTGTCCTCTATACCCTGCCCTGGTATGCAAGGAATATCCAGATAGAAGATCCTATGGACCAATCCACTGACGACCTCCATGGACCCACCCACTGATGATCTCATAGACCAAGCCACTGATGATCTCATGGACCAAGCCGCTGATGATCTCATGGACCAACCCACAGACAAACTCATGGACCAACCCACTACTAGTAAAAACACTTGAGCACGCTCACTGTAGATCTAACCATGCCCCTTATTCCTTGTTTTTATAAGCAGGTGCTCTGTTAAAATAAAGGCAGTTGAAGCCGCGCAGGTGTGTTATGTGTGACAGAGAGTCCTGTGGTGTCCGACAATAGAAGGTCACATCATTTGGCAGTGTAAAATGCTCTCTGACTTTCTATTATTCCGGCTGTTAGTATTTAGTGTATTAAATATCTCCTTTGCTGGGTTTTCATCCTTTTCCCTTTAAGACCATGGAGAGCCCATCTTCCCTTCAGCTGCTGATCATCAGTATTTCTCCTTGGATTTAAAAACACAGTGATATTCATTGCCTTCACAGCTTTGGATGCAAGCAGGCGGCTTGCACTCATCTGTAGGATCGTTGCTGCTCTTTGTTGAACTTCTTCCTGAGGCATATGGAGAAAAGTTGTTCATGTACTTTTCCCATGTGTGTGCTCCCTGTGTCTTCTTTAATGTTTAGTGGGGTTGACAAAGCGCTCATCCCACATGTTCCCTATCTAGGACCCAGCTCCAGGGTCAACCTATGGTCAGGTATCTAGCTGGGCACATAGGTGTGGAACCTATCTAGGTTGGTGAAGGACCCCAGGGGCCAGTGGTACGTTTGGTTGGGGTCACCATCTCATCCGTCCTTAGACGCAGGGTTTCCATTCCTTTTTGCTTGGTACTCCTCTGTACCTACAGTGACAGAAATGTTCTAAGGTTGCAACGTGCTTTGCACTCAGGGCAAAGAGGAACGTTGCGGAAATAAGATTAGATGTGACATATAAAAGCATCTTGACAAAGATCTGACAGATCTCAATATAATCACTGAGGCTTCTGCTGGTGTATGTCTTATGTTGAATCCAGCTGCTTTCCGTCACGCTGTTCCTACTACGGATGGGTTTAGCAGTAGTGTGAACACTGCCTTAAAGGAGCTGTCCTTCACTTTCTGACATTTATTTTAATGTAGCTAGGGTGGGGAGAAAGAAATGGTTATTGGGTATGGTTATGAGGTGTGGATAAGGGTATGGCCTAAGCTTTTTGCAGCACATACTTTTTCACTTGTTATTCTATGTTGGAGGATATCCTGTCAGGCTAGGCTTCAGGGCAGGGAGAAGCCAATGGGAATTTCCCTAAGGCCACTTTACATGCAACGACATCGCTAACGCGATGTCGTTGGGGGTCACGGAATTCGTGACGCACATCCGGCCTCGTCAGCGACGTCGTTGCGTGTGAAACGCACGAACGACTGTTACCGAGCAATTTTACTTACCTTATCGTTGATCGTTGACACGTTGTTCATTTCCCAAATATCGTTGCTGTAGCAGGACGCAGGTTGTTCGTCATTCCTGCGGCAGCACACATCGCTATGTGTGACATCGCAGGAACGAGGAACAACCTTGTACCTGCGGCCAGCCTCAATGAGGAAGGAAGGAGGTGGGCGGGATGTTTGTCCCGCTCATCTCCGCCCCTCCTCTGCTATTGGGCGGCTGCTTAGTGACGTCGCTGTGACGCCGAACAAACCACCTCCTTAGAAAGGAGGCGGTTCGCCGGCAACAGCGACGTCGCTAGGCAGGTAAGTATGTGTGACGGGTGTTAGCGATGTTGTGCGCCACGGGCAGCGATTTGCCCGTGACGCACAACCGACGGGGGCGGGTACGCACGCTAGCGATATCGATATCGCTGCGTGTAAAGCGGCCTTTAGACTAGTCATCCTTGATGCACAGTGCCCACCAGCTTTTCAAAGTATACTTCTCTGAAAAAGTGCAGTATAAAAGCGTAGAATATACATGGCTACAATAACACAGTCAATCTGATTCATGCTTTCCTTGTGGTTCTGGCATCATGGACCTACTGTCAGTAGGATACTAAGGTTTGTGTCAACAGATTTTGCATCAGAGCCCAACTGCTTCAATTTACACCTCAATCTTGGAAAGATCTCAAAACGTTAATTTGCAAGTGGACATCTCTGAGTTGTGCATTACTAAAGCAGGTAAAGTTTCATTCTAGGATAATAGGATAAGGCTTTGATATGTAAAAAAAACCCAATTCCATCTAAAACCTAAGTACTAGTAAAAAAAAACAAGTACCATGACGCTTTGTAAAGGGTCGTCACATGCAAACGTCTCCCATCTCATGAGAATTCTAAACTCAGGATAATCCCTCATTTAAATGTCCTTAAACCGTTCTGGTCCAATAAATCTCCGATGCTTCGGTCGTTAGCCTTGCGGCTGGGTCAAGACTTGGTCAGTAACACAGACGCTCTTATGAGGCCGCATTAGAGCTATCTAAATGAGGCCTACGTGCGCTCGGCTGGAATCTGAATACTTGTGTTTTAATTGGACTGTGATGTTTCCCTAAAACAAAAGCGTTCTTCGATCTCTGAATCTACAGTGAAGAAGATCTTGATGGGTATGTCTCGTCTATAGAGAACACTGAGTGTTTTGTCAATGAAAACAGTGTTTCTACATTGGCCTTAAAAGCTGAATGGGTTATTCCAGGAGTTTTGAAACTATACGAAAGCAATGTTGAGCATTTTACATTATTTAACAAAGTAGAATCTTGGGGTTCTTTTTTTTTGCTTGATTTTGAAGAAGACTTCAGTTTCAGGGCACATCATTTGTAAAGAATATAGCTCCATCATGTAAATCATCAGATTATTGGCTTGTGCTCAGAAAGCTAGGTTTGAGCCTACCCAGTAGACAGAATCACACTGTACATGCTTGTTCAAAACACCTCCTGTATCAGTATCCACCCAGTACACCCTGGAAAACCATGAAGGACAAATCCAACATTCCAAGTGCCTTTTTATGTAGGGGTGTCAACCCTATGAACGGTTAAGCACACACTGTGACTTTAAGAGAGAGTGCTCCCACTGTATTTCGTTTGTGTGAACTAGCCAACAGAGTCGTGGCTCCCCTCTGATCTGTGCAGTTGGACTAACCCTGCCCATAAAGTCTGGGTATGTCACGCACAGACTTAGGGAAGGTCTGGTGCAAAGCGACACACACAACAATTAGAGGTTACACCACCACAAACAAGGGGAACAGAAGGGACATTTTAACAATAGTGGGCCCTTGCGCTAGTGAGAGACAAGATGGACACCTCCTCCACTTACCTGTAACTATACACTGCACTCCTAGCCAGTCCCTATACAGGTTCGTCACCTGTTGCCTAGAAGGAACCTGAAGCCCTGAAAGACTCTACAATAGTCCTATCTAGTGAGTGGGCAGATAAGAATCATGAGTCCCACCACGGCACTAAAACAACACACCAGAGAAAGAAGACAAACATGGGAATCAACAAAGGATAAGCCCAGCTTCACAGCTGCAGTCAGACACCAGGACTGCAGCCTACACCGCCACATTGCAACAAAGGCTCAGCAACTCCTTCCACCTTCAGGCCAAGCTTCAGACTGGAATCAGAATAATCAGTGCCCTCTACTGGGAGATGTGACCATATATAGGGGTAGGAAGTGGTCACCAATTGGAAACACCTGTGGCCTGGAGTCAGAAGCTGCTGGAAAGCAAAAGTGACATTAACCCTTAACTAAAGGAAAGGGAATACGTTTAATGTGAGGAGTCTCAGATGACAGAGAGAGACTCTGGCCCAGATCCTGTCACAAGTCTCTAGTAACAGAGACAGCCATGACAGGGAAGCTGAGAAAGAGTGGGAGAAGAGCTAAGGACGGGAACAGGAGAAGTTGGGTCACCTGAGAGAAGAGAGCTTACCAGAGAGACCATACGAGAGTGGCGGTTGGGAAACAGGCACAATGCCAGGCTGTGAGAGATATTGCGAGCCGGACCGTGACAGGGCCCTGGTGTCCGCCGAGCCAGTACCGGATTGGGAAGGTCCTGAGGTCAGCGATTCTGAAGGTGAGAAGAGGCGCCATCTGGAGGAGGCAAGCTCCCCGGGTCCGTGAACAAGGAGACGTTACTCACTGTGGGTAGTCGTGGTGCTGGATGAGGATTATAAAGCAGACACACACTGAAGATAAACCAAAGTCTCTGTGCATCACAGTTACTACGGGGAGCCCGTCCAGGTGTCCGCTCCCACCGGTGTCACTTGGTAATCTAGAGCCCACCTCCGTGCACAAGTTAGTTCTCTGTTTGGCCCCTGGGCTTGAAGCTGTTAGGGCCTCGCTCACTATATTTAGTGTAGCTGTGCTCTTGATGGCTGGCGCTTGGGATTTTAGTGGGCCAATTTACTGGAAAGCCCTATCCCCCGCGGTGTGCTGATGCCTTCAATCTCTAATCTCTTAGGGAAGTTCATAAAGATACTCTCCCTCTCAGCTTAATTATCAGGACGTTGAATCAGCTCCTGACCTAGGGTCCTATACCCCGTCGTGCTCGGTACCGGTCAGTTTCTTTTGAGTTTCGGATACCGATAGTCCTCCTAGACTATGTCCGTCGCACCCTACCAATGTCACTGCCACCGGTCCACGACTCCTCTGGTCCCGGACCACTGTCTGCGACCCAACCTTGGTCTAGCTCCCCAAGAGCTCACTCTCCCCAGCTTCTCACTCTTTGAGGGCTCTCACTACTCTCCTCTACTAGACTCAACTAACTAAACTTCCCTCCCACCAGTCTGCCTGACCCCCATGTGGGTGGCCCTATTCCAGCTTGACCAACCCACTGGTGTGTCTGACAGGGCATGATGTGAGGTGTGATTGGGATTTGTGCTGATGCTAGTGACACCGGCTTCTTAGGAACCTGGAACCATGGGGGGTATGCCCTGCACCCTGGGTAAGGATTGCAGTACCCTGTGGCACCCTGATATCTTGAGGGGCGCCACAAGTGCCCACCGATAAACCACCAGAACACTGCAGAATCAAACTTCCAGGAGCGGACTTGGCCCTCCATAGAGGTACCGTAGGTCTTTTTTACAATGCATACTTCCAATAGGGCACAGTGTAGGCCTCAGTAGCCATAGTGTGGTAGTTTTCATGGACCGAATAGCAAAGGCCATTTAGTTGTAACTGTAGTGTAGTTTGCAGCCTAATTTGGGTACCACAGGTTTCCTGCTGTATTTGTATCTGTAACAGCTGAGGGGACATAGTATTGTGCAGCCCAACTAGAACCTGACTGCTGAGACCCACCACCAAAACCAACCCCCCATGCCCGAACAAAACACACATTTGTAATAAAACAAGTAAACTTTATTGGAGAGATAATCAAGTGCAAACATCCAAAAAACTCTCATCTTTTGCTGGGTTGAGGTCGGTCACAGCTTTTACATTAATTTGTGCAAATATCCAACCAATCCATACTGCTATCAAGACGAGGCGTAATGCCAGGCCGGACTCCCGGCGCAATCCGCCTTCGCTTGATCTACACAATTCCAAAATTGACCGCTGTGACTTAAATAGTGTAACATACAACCATGGGGGAGGGAGGGTGGGACAGCAGCTTCCAGGTCTCACGGATGAGGAGACAGTGAAAAGTATGCTGGGCTCACTACTATATACCTGGTGCTCAGGAGAAAAAAATGTCCATACAAACAGGGAGAATCCCGGCACACAGTATGAAAAGAGGAAAATAGTCGATGATTCTTGCTGTATGTTGTAGTTTTATTCAAGAAAAAGTTCTCATAGCAAGTTGTAATAAAGTCTTTTCATGATAACAGGAAATTGCAAAAAAGTCCGACGTTTCGGCTCTAAATTAAGCCTTCATCAGGGACCATAAGATACTGGATATAAACAGATAAAATCACAAACGACATAATTACAATAATATCATGTTCTGAATAAAAGCATAACAACAGAGTTTTATCAGGTGATATGATATACAAACGTGAAAACAGTGTACGTGAGGCTAAGTGAGTCAGATGAACATCCGGTGGGAGGGAGGGTAGGGAAAAAAGGGAAAGGGGGAGAGAAAGAGTAAACATAAAACAAAGAAAGAAGGGAAAGAGAAATAGAGAGAGAAGGTAGGAAACAACGGAGGAGAGAGAAGGGAAAATGAAACATACCCGTACTGATGTTATCATAGAAGAGTCCTATTAGCAACGCTAGAGACTAAAGCGCTGATGGAAGAAAAAAAGGAAATTATAAGAACCCAGATTCATATTGAACCCATAACTCGTTTTTAAGTTAGCCTATTAAACAAAACAATGGCCAGTGGACTTACATTCAGAAAAATATGAATCTTCCAAAAAATGGAGAGCTTCGGTTATCAGGTGTAGGTCACTATAGAGTGCGGCTACTGGATAGAAAGAGAGGGGAGGAAAACAGGGAAGAAGATAGGAAAAAAGAAGAGATTATAACAAAGGGCATTGTACGTTAAGGTTGGTAAAAACGGGAAATGAGGATTAAGGGACACATACCTATGGGAACCACCTTATCCTATGAGTAGGTGTAGGCCCCTATATCATTGAGGAATGGAGTGTATTTGTGGCGCCCCTGACCTGGTCAGGCACCACTGAGTACTGCACCCATGCTGGGGACAGTACAATACAGGTAATCCAGAAGGCTGACAGGGGTGTGGAACACAGGCGCATAGTGATCAGGTCTCACACATGTACCCATGAGAGGACCCCTGGGGATCCCAGGAGGGGGAAAAGCCTTGACCTTCACTGGAATAGTGGAGGGGGCCAAAAGCCTCCATCTCCTCTCAAGGGGTGTGGTAAGAGAATCTGGTTGCTAGGTGGCGTAGGCAAGAACAGGAGAGGAGGAGCAGTGAGTGAGTTAGAGCAGAGAACTCCAGAGGGCTCAGTGAGGAGCAGACCTGTGGGGCTGTTGCTGTCTAACAGCGCCCGCGCAGTGGCTACTGACGGGGGAGAACGGTCAACTAGGAGTGCTACCTGAAAGCCAGCTTCAGCTAGAGAGAAAGCACGGAGTGGGAAGTAAGGAGACTGCTAGAGAGCACCAGGCCCAACCGGGCGGCAGATCCCGAAGCGAAGATAGATCCAGCTTTCTTCTGCTAAACCTGCCGGTGTGGGGCTCTCAAAGCCCACACCACAACACCACAAAAGCCGCAGCCACGTAACCGCAGTGAGGGCCCATAGGTCACAGGAGGCAAGCAGCTGGAGTGGCCTGGTCCGGGGAACAAGCAAACGGCAAACAAAAGGGGGAGAGAGGCTGCAGCATCTTCCCTGGGTGACCCCCATAGGGACTCAAAGTCGGGGTCACCCCAAACCACCAAGGGCTAAGGAAGGCGAGTCAGTAGTCACCCTCATAAAGTCAGCCTGAAGGATACCTGGTTCCCATCTGGTTCATCCCAGCTACGCCCGGGCTACTCACCCTGCCATCAAATGTGAGTAAAGCCCTTGAAAGACAGTTCTGCCTGTGTGAGTCATTCTGCGACTTGTGGTACTACAAACCTACACTGGGCCCTGGGGCTTGCCTCACTCTCAGGAGGCTATTCCAACTAACTGCACACACCATCAGCCCCAGGCGACCCTCAACCTGCAGTGGCGGTCCCTACTGACCGCAATACTGAGAGTGGCGTCACGATCAAAACCGAAGATTCCCTACCTGTGACCAGATCCAGCCGAGTGGAGTCCCTAAAGGTAATGCACCGACACAACACCTGTGGGGCTTCACATCTGGCGCTGTGAACAGGATCAGGACTAGACCTGTCCAGACAGGTGACCATGTGCCTGGGCGGTCCGCTTGAAAAATTGGAAGCGCCGCCATATTGCCACCATGAAAAGCGCGCTGAAAAACAACAGCAGCCCGCGCTGGAAGAAGTTACCGCCCACGAAGAGGTGTGGCTACCCAGAGATCCCCTGCAGAGTTCTGAGCTTGCCAGCGAAGAGAGCGGAAGCGTCCAGAGACGGCGGAGCAGGAGAGAAGCCAGCAGCTTGCTAGAGAAGATGGCGTCTGAGAGCAGAGATCCAGAGCCAGGCTCCGCTGCCTGGTGGTGTCGGGAGCTTGCCGAGTTCTGCGATCAACTAGAAGCCAGGGTCGGAAGGCTGATCAGAGAGGGACGCGAGGAGTTCCTATGGATGACCGCGGCGGTTCGGGCCTACGAGGAGAGAGCCGCGCACCGAGTGCCAGATCGGGCGGTGACAACTCAGACCCCGATGCTGCCAACGATGGGTGAGTCGAGTGATGCCCCGGCTAGCGCAAGTGCCCCGACCCCTACTGCCACGCCCGCGGTCCCTGAAGAGGCGCCCGGTGCGGCGACGCTGAACCAGGCCGCAGCCACGCCAGGTGCGGCCCGCCAAGCCCCGGCCGCCGCAACGATGCCCTGCTCGGCCCGCCAAGCCCAGGCCGCCGCAGCGATGCCCTGCTCGGCCCGCCAAGCCCCGGCCGCCGCAGCGATGCCCTGCTCGGCCCACCAAGACCCGGTCCCTGCAGCGAGGCCCAGCCCAGCCTGCACGGATCCCATCGCAGCTGCGACGCCGATCCAGGCCGCCGCCATACAGGGCGCGGCCCGCCAAGACCAGGCCGCCGCCATGCCAGGCGCGGCCCGCCAAGACCAGGCCGCCGCCATGCCAGGCGCGGCCCGCCAAGACCAGGCCGCCGCCATGCCAGGCGCGGCCCGCCAAGACAAGGCTGACGTACCATTTACCCCGGCCCGCAAGGCCAGAGCAGACAAGGCTCCCCAGGTTCAGGAAGTCCCTGCTAGGCAATCCCTGGTAGGTGAGGACTCCGCATACTGGCAGCTAAAAGCCGACCTGGAAGCTAAGTTCCCACGGGAGATGGTGGAGCGGTACATGCTCCCTCCGCACACCCCAAAGAGTATCCCGACAGCTCCCGCAGCAACCACGGCAAAGAGTTCCCCACCTGGGCCGGCAGAAAGAAGTCCATCCCCAGCACTGCTACCCAAGGAGTGCCAGGAAGAACTAAGGGGGGGAGGAGGCCAGGAGGTTGAGGGGCTGACTCCAGAGCCATACCCAGAGCCAGAGATGCTGCCTTATTCTCGCTGGGATGAGGAAGACCTGACACCATCTGCAGAAGAAGATCTGCCCAAAAGCCTTACCTGGGAGTTTGTGAGCTGCACTTCGCAGAATCCAGCCCGCAAGACACAGCGCCGCAGTAGAACCCAGTCTTTCCCTGCACCGCCATCCCCAGAGCAGAGAGAAGTCACGGCCAGAGACCTACAAGAAAAACGGTTCCTGAGAAGAGCCAAAGCACAGGTCAGAGGACCCCTTTGTAGAGGAGTAGTGGAGGACTTCAGCCTAAAGTCAGGATACGGGTTCATTGTTGCACCTGGTATCAAAGAAGGTATCTTCGTCAATAGAAGAGATGTGAGAGCTCATCTGCCCAGAGGACACCCTGGCAGAAACTTAAAAATGGGAGACTCCGTACAGTTTACCCTGCATCAAGGCGAAAGAGGCTGGTACGCGCTAGATGTAGTACCATGTCCCAAAGAAGAAAGGAAAGACAGTAATAAAGAAAGAAAAGACCAAAGACCTAATGATGAGACCACTACAGATGAGGAAAAAGGTCAAGAAACCAATAGGTGCCGCAGCCCTACAGGCCCAAGCCCTGGTGAAGAGGAGTCTGCATAAGTTCAAGTAAAGTACAGCAAGTTTTGACCAGTTGGAAAGTTTGTTTTGCAACGTTTTAAAAGTTCAAGTATGTGCCCACATAAACTGATGTGAGAAATAAACCTTAAGGCTATGAACTGGCTATAGCCACAAACTCTCGCAGTGTAAATAGTTACACCAGAGGGCACCACCACCACCAGAGTCAGCCTGTTTAGGGGCTTGGCTCGTCTGCAACCAGGAGGAGCCCGTCCGTATATAGGGCCTTGGCTCGCCTGCGACCAGAGAGCATGCCTGTTTATGGGGCCTGGCTCTCCACCACAAAGAGGGTACCTGGTCAGCACCAACTGTGGAGGCCGCCTCTACATCCTGCCAGAAGAGGCTGAAGGCGCGGATCCACCAGGCCAGGTATACCCTGAAGACCACCAGACCATGAAAGCCGCCTCTACATCCTGCCAGAAGTGGCTGAAGTCGCGGCCAACGTGAAAGGGTTTTGGGTGGGTTGACGGACTTGTGGGTGGAGGGTGGTGATGTATGGTACCTGGTGCTTTTAAAAATGTTTTACATGTTTTAATGTTTTATGCATTTTAAAATGTTGTCTTGCAGCCCGAGGACGTGCTGGTGATAACTAAGGGGGAATGTGGCGCCCCTGACCTGGTCAGGCACCACTGAGTACTGCACCCATGCTGGGGACAGTACAATACAGGTAATCCAGAAGGCTGACAGGGGTGTGGAACACAGGCGCATAGTGATCAGGTCTCACACATGTACCCATGAGAGGACCCCTGGGGATCCCAGGAGGGGGAAAAGCCTTGACCTTCACTGGAATAGTGGAGGGGGCCAAAAGCCTCCATCTCCTCTCAAGGGGTGTGGTAAGAGAATCTGGTTGCTAGGTGGCGTAGGCAAGAACAGGAGAGGAGGAGCAGTGAGTGAGTTAGAGCAGAGAACTCCAGAGGGCTCAGTGAGGAGCAGACCTGTGGGGCTGTTGCTGTCTAACAGCGCCCGCGCAGTGGCTACTGACGGGGGAGAACGGTCAACTAGGAGTGCTACCTGAAAGCCAGCTTCAGCTAGAGAGAAAGCACGGAGTGGGAAGTAAGGAGACTGCTAGAGAGCACCAGGCCCAACCGGGCGGCAGATCCCGAAGCGAAGATAGATCCAGCTTTCTTCTGCTAAACCTGCCGGTGTGGGGCTCTCAAAGCCCACACCACAACACCACAAAAGCCGCAGCCACGTAACCGCAGTGAGGGCCCATAGGTCACAGGAGGCAAGCAGCTGGAGTGGCCTGGTCCGGGGAACAAGCAAACGGCAAACAAAAGGGGGAGAGAGGCTGCAGCATCTTCCCTGGGTGACCCCCATAGGGACTCAAAGTCGGGGTCACCCCAAACCACCAAGGGCTAAGGAAGGCGAGTCAGTAGTCACCCTCATAAAGTCAGCCTGAAGGATACCTGGTTCCCATCTGGTTCATCCCAGCTACGCCCGGGCTACTCACCCTGCCATCAAATGTGAGTAAAGCCCTTGAAAGACAGTTCTGCCTGTGTGAGTCATTCTGCGACTTGTGGTACTACAAACCTACACTGGGCCCTGGGGCTTGCCTCACTCTCAGGAGGCTATTCCAACTAACTGCACACACCATCAGCCCCAGGCGACCCTCAACCTGCAGTGGCGGTCCCTACTGACCGCAATACTGAGAGTGGCGTCACGATCAAAACCGAAGATTCCCTACCTGTGACCAGATCCAGCCGAGTGGAGTCCCTAAAGGTAATGCACCGACACAACACCTGTGGGGCTTCACATATTCCTGGTACGTATATGTAGTAGCTAGAATAGAGTAAAGATCAGGGAGATGAAAGGGATTGTACTGTAATGGAACCATATAAGACAAAATGTAGCAGACTGCAGACATACCGCTGTAAATGGAGGAACTATCTCAGGGTAATCGTAGGAGGACGCTTGTTATGATCAGGCAATGGGTAAAAATGCCCAATGAAGGAAGGAGGAGGCTAGAATATAACATGACACTGTTAGAATCACATGAATCAGTTGGCATATAGTATGGGCACCAGTGGTCACATACCTAAAATGTCCGTGAGATATCTAAAAGGCCGTGGTGAAGTCCACCAGTCATATAGATGTGCGGTTTGCCATATATAACGTGTAAGGACAAATATATGTGTATTATGCCGCTATAGAGAATAAGGGGAATAGAAGAAAATTAGTATCACTAGTGGAAAGCGAACCCTAATGTATGCAGGAGGGTAAAAAAGACAACATACCGCAGTATGACAGAACACTGTTTCAAAGTTGGAGCTCCATGTCAGTGTGGTAAGATGGCTATACAGTAAAATAACAGAAAAAGGGGAAAACTATAATAAAACATAGCCAAAATTGTGGCCTAGTCAAAATGAGACATAATACAATATGGAGCCATGATCACATACCTAGGCTGGCAGTGAAACGGTTGAGACCGGAGGAGAAAGCCAATGCCCTAAGGAGATGTAAGTATACATAAGAGAAAAGAGGAAAGCATGGGTAAAAGATATCACAGAGGGTACAGACAGGACGTTACCTTGAACCGCCTATGGATCAGAGTGTGGGAGCCCAGGGGTAAGGTGTAGGGACCCCTTTATATACCAGGTCCCTACACCTTACCCCTGGGCTCCCACACTCTGATCCATAGGCGGTTCAAGGTAACGTCCTGTCTGTACCCTCTGTGATATCTTTTACCCATGCTTTCCTCTTTTCTCTTATGTATACTTACATCTCCTTAGGGCATTGGCTTTCTCCTCCGGTCTCAACCGTTTCACTGCCAGCCTAGGTATGTGATCATGGCTCCATATTGTATTATGTCTCATTTTGACTAGGCCACAATTTTGGCTATGTTTTATTATAGTTTTCCCCTTTTTCTGTTATTTTACTGTATAGCCATCTTACCACACTGACATGGAGCTCCAACTTTGAAACAGTGTTCTGTCATACTGCGGTATGTTGTCTTTTTTACGCTCCTGCATACATTAGGGTTCGCTTTCCACTAGTGATACTAATTTTCTTCTATTCCCCTTATTCTCTATAGCGGCATAATACACATATATTTGTCCTTACACGTTATATATGGCAAACCGCACATCTATATGACTGGTGGACTTCACCACGGCCTTTTAGATATCTCACGGACATTTTAGGTATGTGACCACTGGTGCCCATACTATATGCCAACTGATTCATGTGATTCTAACAGTGTCATGTTATATTCTAGCCTCCTCCTTCCTTCATTGGGCATTTTTACCCATTGCCTGATCATAACAAGCGTCCTCCTACGATTACCCTGAGATAGTTCCTCCATTTACAGCGGTATGTCTGCAGTCTGCTACATTTTGTCTTATATGGTTCCATTACAGTACAATCCCTTTCATCTCCCTGATCTTTACTCTATTCTAGCTACTACATATACGTACCAGGAATACACTCCATTCCTCAATGATATAGGGGCCTACACCTACTCATAGGATAAGGTGGTTCCCATAGGTATGTGTCCCTTAATCCTCATTTCCCGTTTTTACCAACCTTAACGTACAATGCCCTTTGTTATAATCTCTTCTTTTTTCCTATCTTCTTCCCTCTTTTCCTCCCCTCTCTTTCTATCCAGTAGCCGCACTCTATAGTGACCTACACCTGATAACCGAAGCTCTCCATTTTTTGGAAGATTCATATTTTTCTGAATGTAAGTCCACTGGCCATTGTTTTGTTTAATAGGCTAACTTAAAAACGAGTTATGGGTTCAATATGAATCTGGGTTCTTATAATTTCCTTTTTTTCTTCCATCAGCGCTTTAGTCTCTAGCGTTGCTAATAGGACTCTTCTATGATAACATCAGTACGGGTATGTTTCATTTTCCCTTCTCTCTCCTCCGTTGTTTCCTACCTTCTCTCTCTATTTCTCTTTCCCTTCTTTCTTTGTTTTATGTTTACTCTTTCTCTCCCCCTTTCCCTTTTTTCCCTACCCTCCCTCCCACCGGATGTTCATCTGACTCACTTAGCCTCACGTACACTGTTTTCACGTTTGTATATCATATCACCTGATAAAACTCTGTTGTTATGTTTTTATTCAGAACATGATATTATTGTAATTATGTCGTTTGTGATTTTATCTGTTTATATCCAGTATCTTATGGTCCCTGATGAAGGCTTAATTTAGAGCCGAAACGTCGGACTTTTTTGCAATTTCCTGTTATCATGAAAAGACTTTATTACAACTTGCTATGAGAACTTTTTCTTGAATAAAACTACAACATACAACAAGAATCATCGACTATTTTCCTCTTTTCATACTGTGTGCCGGGATTCTCCCTGTTTGTCACGGATGAGGAGAGACCGAACCAGGAAATAAGGGGGATTTTATATAGGAAACCAGGAGGAGGGGAAAAACACGGGATTGGACATACAGACAAGGGGGAGGACGGTTCGGGCATGGGAAAGGAGGAATTAACCCCTTCAGCGGGGCTCAGCAGTCAGGGTGCATCCAGCTCAATCCCACTGATATGCCCCACAGCAAGTTTATCTTTATTGTTGACATATCAGACTTTACCATTGAAATGCATCTTTTTCTCCTGTCCTGTAATAAAGCTGTTCCCTTGTTTCTGTACCCTCATCTCCTGCACCGTAATTGCACTCTTCCCTGCGGAGATACCTTCACCTCTGCTACATTTACACCATAAATAAAAATTACTCATAATGCTAATTTTCCAACTGCACTGGTAGAGTCAGAATTTCTCTCCCTTGTACTTCTGGAAACAGCTGAACACTATACCTATCTACATGATGACTACTACATGACCCCACGTGATGAAAAGAGATGAATGAATCCCCCGAAATTTGATTCACCAGATTCACTCAACTTTGGCCAGGAAATTCTTTTAATATTGAATTTATTTGACGCAAATCGAATTGTTGGTGAAACCTGCTCATTATATTTTGAGGTCTATAAAGACACTAGGCTAATATAAATGAAGGGGTTAAAGAAACATTATACTCACATCACTAGTTCTTACCTATCCTGGTGCCAAGGTTCCTCACCCAGCCTTCCCCTGCCATGTTTTCTCCCTCCGCTCTGATCAGGCCCCCTTTACGCATCCTCTCATGACATTTCAGCAGTATCTGCATCCTCAGTATGTGGACACCATTGAACAGAATGGTGGATTAGGGAGCCAAAGGCTCCGTGACCCACCATTCAGCCTGCACCGGTGAGTCTAAGACACTGTGCACAGCAAGCGCGATTACCGTATATATATATATATATATATATATATATATATTGTGCCTGCTATACTGAAGCGTCAGTACTTACACTGCACACAGCAAAACAGCACACTGGGGGAATGGGGCATGTAGTGTTTTTTTCTCTGTCAGTGATTGAGGGGGCTATCACACTGAATGTATGGCTGGTTGTGGCTATTATACTGAGAGGGCGGCTGTGGGGGGGCCATCATACTAAATGGTGGCTGGTGGGTGCAATTATCTTCATAATAATGAGTGGGTAGCTAGTGTAGTCCATAATACTAACTGGGTGGCTTGTGCGAAACATAATACTGAGTGGGGGACTGGTTGTGGTATTATACAGATTGAGGGGATGTGGGGGGCATTATACTAAGTGGGATGCTCATGGGGTCCATAATGCTGAATGAGGGGCTGTGAGAGCCCCTATATGGAGTTGAGACTGTGAGAATCCTCATATTGAGTTAGGGGCTGTGAGTGTCCACATATTAAAATTAGGACTGTGGGAGCCCTCATTTTGTGTGTAAGGCTGGGGGGGGCCCTTATACTAAGTTGGGAGCACTGCGGCGCAACAAACTGAGTAGCGAAGTATGGGGGCATCATACCGACAGGCCATGATACTGTGTGGGGACCATGATACTGGGTTTGCATGTGTGTGTGTGTGTGTGTGTGCGTGTGTGTGTGTATAACTATAGGGATATTACAACAGGGGCGGACATATCATTGGTGCAACATGTGCAGTCACACGTGGCACAAGAGGTTGGGGGGCCTATTTCTACTTCCAAAACAGGTGGAATTGAGAATTTTGATGAGTTATTGGACTGAAAAGGTCCCATATATTGTTCTTGCACCGGGCCCTTTTCTATGTATGTCGGCCACTGTATCATACTATGAGGGTGGGGAGGCATTTAAGTTGCATTGTGCTATGGGGGTAATCTGTTGGTGACACTGTGGAGTCATTACGCTCCATACTGTATATGTGGGGAAGGAAGTACGACCTAGAAAACTGCTTTAAGAAATTTGTGACTAGAGGGTCATATATACTGCAAAATAATTGTGACAAAGCGTTGTTAAAAACACTAGCGTCACGATTACCTCGGCATGTAAACATGCTCCCGATCACTTCATGAACGAGCAAAACACTTGTGAAATGTTCTTTTACACATTATTAAAGATCATTGTTCTCGGTGGTTGATCGTCCCAAGTAAACTGGCATCCAAACAGCCACCAATTGGTAAAAGTTTACCAATTGGCGGTCGTAACGTTTTGCTGGTTGGTCTGTAATAGCTAAAAAAAAATACAAGGACCGCACATCTAAAAATCATACTTTGATCTAATGCCACGAGGCAACAAATTATATACCTGAACAGGGTTCTTAGTTTAAAATTCTGATCAGACTGTATTATTTATGCCTTAAAAGGTGCAGCTCTGTGCGCCAACCACCGCCACAGCGACAGTGCACCAGCAGGGCAGGTGACCTAGTGCCTCACAGCAAGACTCCCCAAGACTCCAGGCCCCACCACACCACCGACACAAACCACAAGAACAATGGCGGCCACACAGAACCAAAGACTCTGTGGAAGGAGCTGGTCAACTGATCTTCCACCTTGCTGGTTGGTCTGTGTAAAGGAAACCGTTAGAAGGTGACAATTGCATTAGGTCACCAACTACACTATGAGCACATGTCGCGAGCGGAGGAGGGGACGCTGTGCTCTCCCACTGCTCGGGTCCGGCTGCCACTGCTGCTGCGGCCTCTGCTGTTCGGTGGCTCGAGCGATGGGCCGGATCCCGGGGACTCGAGCGGCGCTCCTCGCCCGTGAGTGAAAAGGGGTTTGGTTTTGGGGATTTATTGTCCGTGACGCCACCCACGGTTGTGGTGATTGTGTGGACACCACCGCTGCTCTGTATGGGGATCCCGGGAGCGGTGACAGGGAGCAGCTTTGTTGTTATTTCTCCCCTCTGTGGGTAGGGGGTTGGTTGTCCCGGGGCCCGGTGATGGGGTAGGGATGGATGGCAGGCCGGGTGCGGGGCCTGGTGAGGTGCAGGGTCGTGGGGGCAGCACTGTGCCGTATGGCACGGTGGTACTCACTCAGCCTGAGACGTTGACACAGTTCTCGGTAAAACACACGGCTGGAAAGACGGTGCCCACAAACGGTTGCTGTTGCTTTTCCCCGGTAGTTAACGGTGACTGTCTCTTTCCCTGCACCTAGTACTTCAGTTGGTTGCGATGGGTTCCCACCGGTAACCCGCTCCCCAACTTGGATATGGGCCGGAGGAGCCCCTCTTTGCCCGCAGGCGCTGGCCCTGAGAAACTGGTGCCTTGGTGGTGGCGGTGTCTCTCTCATACGGTTGGACTGTTGCCTTCAATCGGGACTTAGTTGTTTGGAGACCCGGGGGTCCCCTTCACTGACGAATTTGGCAAATTCATGGCGACTCCAAGCCTTGCCGGGATCCGAAAGCCCCTGCCAATGGTGCTGGCTTCTCCTTGTGTACCGGTCCGGTACCGTCGGGCCACCACCCGTCCACGGTCCTTACGGCACCTCCGATAGGCCTCTCCTGCAGACGGTCACCGCCGTCTGCTAACCTTGCTGTCTCTGTCCGGGGCACACACCCGGACGCTCTCAGGCTCTTTAGCTGTCACTTTTCTCCTCTCACTTGCTCCTCTACCACTCAACTCCTCTCACTTCCTCCTCCAAACTCTAACTCTCCTCTCACTTCCCTCACTTCACTCTAACTTCAACTGCCTCAAGCTCTGCCTGAGCTAAACTCTCCCTCTAACTGCCTGTGTTTTCCCTCCTCCAGGACTGTGAACTCCTTGGTGGGTGGAGACCAACCGCCTGGCTCCACCCCCTGGTGTGGACATCAGCCCCTGGGGAGGGCAACAAGGATTTCTGGTCTAGCTTAGGTGTACCTAACCGGGGTGTAGGGTGTGGTGATGTCATTACCTGTGACCCCTGGCTTGCCCAGGGCGTCACATTCCCCCTTAGCAAAATGCAGACCGTCCGCGGGCTGCCCGTCCAACACCGGTTTTATTTTTCTGAAAAAAGATAAGAAAACAATACAAGTAGAAGAACATCATCCCACAATGGGAGGCACTTTTCTTAAATGTTGCAAACGGTTTCAAACGGTTACGGCTTCCGCTCTCACCCACCCAAGTAACCTGGCCCTGATGCTGCCCCTAAGAAAACAGGCAGCACCCCTTGACCCCAGTCCTGCACCAAGTTACCCGAGCGGGATCTGTCATTTCCAGGGGACCCACGTCCATGGGGAGCCCCTGGAACCCCCAGAGGGTAGCCACCGGTTCCGGTCGTGGCTGGGCCCCAGCCTGCTCCACTGCGGGCCCTCCCTCCAACCTGCCTCTCCGGAGGCGGTAACGGTAAGCTGCAACAACAACATTATTTACAAGCCACTAATGTTTGTGGTTGCCCTGCAAGTTCACGGGCTTGTCCGTAAGGAGTCCCTTACGCAACTTTAAACGGTCCCCTCGGGGACAACGGTGCCGGCAACGACCGGTCCAATCACGGTTCAATCAGATGACTTCCTCAGTTGATCACTTATCATTTTCTCATAACTTCCAACTTTAAAACTTTTAACACACATGTTCACCCCCCCTCTAAATAGTAGTTTCCCTGTACCTAAGTGGGGGTCTACCTAAGTTGGGGCGAGTGGACAGTGGTGACAGGCAGCGGGGGAGAGGGAACAATTAGTCTCTCTTCCCTGTTATCGTGTGGGGCAGGCGGAGGCATAGGGGAGCTGGGCACAGGTTCATCCCTGGGCACTGGCACTGGCTCTGGCTCATGGTTGACCACCTCCATCATTTCTTCATCCACGGGTTGTGGGAATAGTATCACTGGAAGAATCACCGCGCCGTTCTGTGTAGGCTAGTCCGCTGGGAAGTCACCCATCACGGTGTGGATTACCTCTTTTGCCTTCTCTGCTGGTGGAGGAACCGGTACTTCAGCCGTTGCCCTCAATGCTGGTGGGCACCTTTTCAGATGGTCCCGGGAAACCGTGGCCAAAGTGCCCCCTTGGTCACGACTGATCTTGTAGGCCTTCCCATCTTCCCATCCTGTGGGCTGTATGACGTATGGGTTTTTTTCCCATTGATCATCCAGCTTGTGGGTTCTCCTCTTCCGCTTCAGCACTACATCTCCAGGCTGGAAAGGGCCAGCAGACCCCTTCTGGTTGAAGCGCCGCTCCTGTTGTTCCCGACTCCGACTTAAGTTCTTCTCCACATATTCCTGAATCTGTCGGTACTGAACCCTCTGCCGGGTGTCCCATTCAGCCGTCGAGGGGAGTGTTTCTGGGGCTTCCACTCCCATTTCCAGGTCCACCGGCAGTCGGCCGGGGCGAGCCCTCATCAGATATGCTGGGGTGCACTTCGTTGAGCTGGACGGGATATTGTTGTACATATCGACCAAGTCAGGTAGCTTCTCCGGCCACAGGTTCCGCTCTTCTAGCGGCAACGACTTGAGGAGGCCAAGGACCAAATGGTTCATCTTCTCACACATACCGTTGGTTTGGGCATGGTAAGGCATGGTCCGGATCTTCTTGCAGCCGTACAGCTGACAGAACTCATGGAACACCTCCGCTTCAAAGGCTGGGCCTTGGTCAGTAAGCACCTTCTCAGGGTATCCATGTGGTCAACAGAAGTAAGCTTGGAACGCTCTAGCGGCGGTACGGCCGGTTAGGTCTTTGACCAGGACAACCACCATGAACCTTGAATAATGATCCACTATGGTGAGAGCGTACGTGTACCCACTTCGGCTGGGGGTGAGCTTCACATGGTTCAGGGCGACCAGCTTCAGCGGTTGATGTGTAACGATCGGGTGCAGGGGTGCCTTCTGGCTGGCCTCGTCCTTCCTTCTCAGCGTACACGGGCCACACTCTCGGCACCAGGCCTCCACAGACTCCCGCATCCCACTCCAATAGAACCGCTCCCTCAACAGCATTTCCAATTTCTTCTATCCAAAGTGTCCGGCACCATCATGGTACGCTTGTAGAATGGTGGGCACATTAGCTTGGGGAATCACCAACTGGCGGATTTTCTCATGAGTCTTTGGGTTAATCAACTCACGGTACAACTTCCCTTGGTGTAGATACAGCCGGGTCCGTTCTTTCCACAGGCGTTGGGCTTCAGCTGGGGTGGCAGGGTCTATTCCAGCAGCGCCTTACTCCACCAGAGTCTTGACTAGGCGGACAGCGGGCGCCTGGTTTTGAGCTTCCTGCCACTCCTGGCTGGGCAGTGGATCCAGGTTCACCTGGTGGACATGTACCTTCTCAGTTGGTGGCTGGTGAAATGCAGGCAACTCGATCTCTTCGAGGTCGTCATCCTCGCACCCTTCTTCTGACAAGTGGGGCATCCGAGAGAGTGCATCAGCATTAACGTTGGCACGACCGACCCTGTATTTAATTGTGAAGTCGTAGTTGGCTAGCCTGGCCACCCACCGCTGTTCCAACGCACCCAACTTGGCCGTGTCCAGATGGGTCAGCGGATTGTTATCCGTGAAAGCGGTGAATTTTTCTGCGGCCAAGTAATGGCGGAACCGCTCGGTGATAGCCCACACCAGCGCCAGGAGCTCCAGCTTGAAAGATCTGTAATTTTCAGGGTTCCTTTCAGTCGGTCGGAGCTTTCGGCTAGCATAGGCAATCACTTTTTCCTTCCCATCCTGGACCTGGGACAAGACTGCCCCCAAGCCCACATTGATGGCATCGGTGTAGAGGATGAACGGGTGGCTGTAATCAGGATATGCTAGGATCTCCTCCCCGGTCAAGGCCGCTTTCAGCTGATGGAAGGATTCCTCATGCCTCTCTTCCCACACCAGTGGGGCTCCGAGGGGTCTACCACCTTTGGTCTGTCCCACGAGGAGGTCTTGCATGGGGGCAGCCATCTTCGTGTATCCCTTGATGAAGCGACGGTAGTACCCTACCAGACCCAGAAACTGCCTTACTTCCCTCACTGTGGTTGGCCTCGGCCAGTCTTGGATGGCAGTGACCTTCTCGGGGTCGGGGGCGACACCTTCTGCTCCCATCACATGCCCCAGATACTGCACTCTGGGTTTCAGCAGATGACACTTGGAGGGCTTCAACTTCATCCCGTACTTAGCAAGGGACGCGAACACTAGGTGTTCCAGATGGGCTTCATATGTCTGTGAATACACAATTACATCATCCAGATACAACAGGACGGTTGGACGGTACCCGGGGCATTGCACAGCCCGAACGGCATACTGTTGAATTCACAGAATCCCATAGGGGTGGTAAAGGCAGTTTTCTCTCGGTCTTTGGGCGCCACGGCCACCTGCCTGTACCCACTGGTGAGGTCAAGGGTGGAGAAGTAGTTGGCGGTTCTCAGCGCGGACAAGGACTCCTCGATACGGGGCAGAGGGTAGGCATCCTTATGTGTTATCTGGTTAATCTTCCGGTAATCCACGCACATCCGCATGGTGCCGTCTTTCTTCTTAACCAGCACCAACGGGGCGGCCCAGGGACTACAGCTGTCCCTGATAACCCCTGCCTCCCTCATATTCCTCTACATGTCCTTGGCGCACTGGTAGTGTGCAGGGGGAATGGGCCTGTACCTCTCTTTGATAGGGGGATGTTCACCGGTAGGGATATGGTGTTGGACCCCTTTAATCTGCCCAAAGTCTAGGGGATGTTTGCTAAAAACTTGCTCGTACTCCCGTACCACCCTGTATACCCCTTCTTTGTGATGTGTAGGGGTATCGTCAGTGCCCACGTGTAGCTGTTGGTGCCAGTCCTCTGACTCCCCTTGGGGCGGGTGAGTGCTGGCAGTAGGTAGTGAAACTGGAGGAGCTGCTTCATGGATGGTGTGGGGATCTAGGGTGAGCAACTTGGCAAGTGTAGCATACCGGGGAAGCCTGACTTCTTCCTCCCCACAGTTCAGCACCCTCACGGGCACTCTCCCCTTCTTTACAACTACCACCCCTCGGGCGGCCATCACTGTGGGCCAGTGTGTGGAGGGCATGGGCTCTATCATGGCAGGGTAGTCACGCCCCTGAGGCCCTACTGCTGCCCTACACCAAATCATCATCTCACTCCTAGGGGGCACAGTCAACGGAGCAGCATCCATCACTCTCACCCCACCAATCTTTCCTCCCGTCGAGTTTACATGCTGGCGGTACATCAAGGCTCGGATCTCACGCTGCACAGCTCTTTGTCGGCCCCCCGCCGCCGTGGCGGCCAGCTGCTGCAGTAGGGCCAACACATCACTCATATAGTGCTCCATCACATTGGTTCCCAGCACTGTCTTCGGGTTATGATCACTGGGTTCATTCATGATCACAATCATACCCTGGTGTTGCAGTTCAGCTCGCCCCACCGTCATGGCCACTTGTTTATACCCCACTTGGGTCAGTGGGAGTCCATCAGCAGCAATCAGTGTTATACTAGTATCTGGGGGAGCCAGCTCGTCTGTCCCCCAATACTGTTGGTACAATGTGTATGGTATGGTGGTTACCTGTGATCCAGTGTCCAAGAGAGCCATCACCGGTATGGCGTCCACAGCCACGGGGATGATGGGCCGGACCCTGATATACCGATCCCGCCAGTCTGGGGGGGCCACGGGGTTCTACTCCTGAGGATTGGCCCGTGGCCCCAGGGATTGCTCGTTTAACGGGCACTGTCGGAAGTAATGGCCAGGCTTGCTGCACCTGTAGCAGGTTGGGGGTCTGTTCCGTGAGTTGTTAGCACTTCTCCGCTGCATCCAGGGAACATCCTCAGGGCTGTCGGCGAGCTGTATCTTGGTTGGAGGCTGGGATCTGGTCAGAGGTTGGAGTGCGGCGAGAATCTTGGCGAGGTCTCCGTCCATGCGGCGGATCTGGGCAGCCAGTTCTTCCATCGTGCTGCTTGGAGCTGTAGGTACTGGAAAGGCTGGTAGGGCAGGGACCACCACGACGGGGGCCGTCTCAACTGGCCACGGGGCTGGTTCCAAGACTTCCGAAGCTGGGGGTTGCAGAGCTTTAATGGCCCGTTCCTTTAACACAGCAAAGTCCACATCAGGGTGTTCTAGGGCCCACAGCCGGAGTTGTTTGCGATCCTCAGAGGACCTAATCCCCTGCACAAATTGCTCTACTAATATTTTGTTGCTGTCCGCCTCATTGATGGTGTCCACCTGCTTCAGTGTGCGGAGGGCGGTTTGCAGACGTAAAGCGTAGTCCCGAATGCTGTCCACAGACCGTTGCCGACACTGGTAAAACTGCATCCTCAGCTTAGCTTCGGTACGGGTCTCAAAGGCAGTCTGTAGTTTCTCAAAGATGGTGGCTACAGAGAACCGGTCCCCCTAGGCCCAGGTCTCCGCCTCCTGCTCAGCCGCGCCGGTTAGCTGGCCCAGCACTACCGCTGCACGTTGCTTATCAGTCAGGGGGTACAATTCCAGGAGCGGGTTAAACTTTTTCCAGAAGACCTGTAACGCATCAGGTTTCCCGTCGTACTGCGGTAGCCAGGTAGCTCCGGGCACATAGGGCAAGGAGAACGGCATCACCTGAGCGAGAGCTGGGACCGCGGCACCCCCCGCCAGCGCGGCCGGGACCTGGGCAGGCCCATTCCCATCCACGGGTGCCACTGCGGCTGTGACCGCCGCTCCTCCAGCAGCTCCGTCGGGCGCAGACATCTTGCTTCCGTCCCCCTTAGCCTCTTTCCGGCTCCTCCTCTATCGGGGTGGGATTTTGGCCTTCGCGCCTCCACTACTCGAAGGGACGCTCGAGTGGGAACTTTTCGCGCCAAAGATGGCGGCTTCTGTAATTTTCCGGTCGGACACCTCCGGCGGTAACAAGGCGCACCTCTACCCAACGGCAGAGCGGTAAGATCCTGTTCGTGACGCCAAATTGTCGCGGGTGGAGGAGGGGACGCTGCGCTCTCCCACTGCTCGGGTCCGGCTGCCACTGCTGCTGCGGCCTCTGCTGCTCGGTGGCTCGAGCGATGGGCCGGATCCCAGGGACTCGAGCGGCGCTCCTCGCCCGTGAGTGAAAAGGGGTTTGGTTTTGGGGATTTATTGTCCGTGACGCCACTCACGGTTGTGGTGATTGTGTGGACACCACCGCTGCTCTGTATGGGGATCCCGGGAGCGGTGACAGGGAGCAGCTTTGTTGTTATTTCTTCCCTCCGTGGGTAGGGGGTTGGTTGTCCCGGGGCCAGGTGATGGGGTAGGGGTGGATGGCAGGCCGGGTGCGGGGCCTGGTGAGGTGCAGGGTCGCGGGGGCAGCGCTGTGCCGTACGGCACGGTGGTACTCACTCAGCCTGAGACGTTGACACAGTTCTCGGTAAAACACACGGCTGGAAAGACGGTTCCCACGAACGGTTGCTGTTGCTTTTCCCCGGTAGTTAACGGTGACTGTCTCTTTCCCTGCACCTAGTACTTCAGTTGGTTGCGATGGGTTCCCACCGGTAACCCGCTCCCCGACTTGGATATGGGCCGGAGGAGCCCCTCTTTGCCCGCAGGCGCTGGCCCTGAGAAACTGGTGCCTTGGCGGTGGCGGTGTCTCTCTCATACGGTTGGACTGTTGCTTTCAATCGGGACTTAGTTGTTTGGAGACCCGGGGGTCCCCTTCACTGACGGATTTGGCAAATTCACGGCGACTCCAAGCCTTGCCGGGATCTGAAAGGCCCCTGCCAATGGTGCTGGCTTCTCCTTGTGTACCGGTCCGGTACCGCCGGGCCACCACCCGTCCACGGTCCTTACGGCACCTCCGATAGGCCTCTCCTGCAGACGGTCACCGCCGTCTGCTAACCTTGCTGTCTCTCTCCGGGGCACACACCCGGACGCTCTCAGGCTCTTTAGCTGTCACTTTTCTCCTCTCACTTGCTCCTCTACCACTCAACTCCTCTCACTTCCTTCTCCAAACTCTAACTCTCCTCTCACTTCCCTCACTTCACTCTAACTTCAACTGCCTCAAGCTCTGCCTGAGCTAAACTCTCCCTCTAACTGCCTGTGTTTTCCCTCCTCCAGGACTGTGAACTCCTTGGTGGGTGGAGACCAACTGCCTGGCTCCACCCCCTGGTGTGGACATCAGCCCCTGGGGAGGGCAACAAGGATTTCTGGTCTAGCTTAGGTGTACCTAACCGGGGTGTAGGGTGTGGTGATGTCATTACCTGTGACCCCTGGCTTGCCCAGGGCGTCACACACACAATGGAGAAACATGAGAAAAAGACGTAGAGAATGTGGGATATAAGAGAAGGTCCTGACCTGGTATGGTCGTACTTTATAAGAACTCTACTCTCGAAAGAAGAGATGAAAAGACAATTGCTCCGACCACAGCCTGAGGTTTTGGGCCATCCCAAGAAGGGACTGCTGTGGTTTCACTGTTGTTTTTAGTAAGAAGAACCTTGTAAGCAGCTATTAATCAATGAACGACTATGATACATGACAACAATTAATCAACAAACAGTGATTTTTCCATCCAGATATTGTTGCATGTCTAAATAGACGTCTATGGTGCACAAGACAGATGTCTCTTGCCGCAGAATCGGTGACCCGCTCTGTTAGTGACATGTAGCTCGGCTGACACACACTCTTATCGGTCTATTTCCTGCTCTGATTCTTTCTGATAATTGAATTTCAGGAAATTGTATAGATCACCACCCTCCCCACACAAGTAACCAAGCAACACATCGGCAGCCACATGTGCTCGATGCTGCTCCGGTTCTGGGTTATATTAATACATCTTTGTCTAGACATGTGTTTGTTAGTATCGCCTTCACATACGCTCCACTGCTGGTTAGCAGTATATACTCTTAAATATAACATATCGCCGACCATTGTTCTCCTGAGCCTGTCAAGATTTTCATCAAGGGAAATCTCTTTCTTTATTCTATAATTTCGTTAGAGATCAAAAAACGGCCAAGATCAATACAGTTTACAAAAATAGATGGCATTACATCACCGGTGATATCCATTGTAGCGCTGCTCCTTTGTAGTCCCTGTCAGCGGCTTGTGACGCCGCCCTTTACATTACACAACATCGCTAACTGCTAGGTGGTTTTGCCCTTTTTGTGTATATTTCATAGGAGGCTACTTAAGGAATTAAAATGTTTTCTGTCCTACTGATGTGTCATTTCATACGTTGCCCCTTTTTAACTAGACATCCCAACATGTATGGCAGAATATTACTAGCTTTTGGAAAAAAAGAATTACGATGTTGGATGTGGTTCATACTATATGTGTCTGTGTGAGGATATGTCAATATAAATATGGTGGTAAATATACAAATTTGAAAATGTAAATTTGTGAAAAAAGTAATGCCTGCTTTACACGAGTCGACTGATCGTGCGATTTCACAATCAATCGTACCCGCCCCCGTCGTTTGTGTGTCACGGGCAAATCGCTGCCCGTGTCGCACAAAGTCGTGAAACCCCCGTCACACATACTTACCTGCTGTGCGACGTTGCTGTGGGCAGCGAACATTCTCTTCCTGAAGGGGGAGGGATGTTCGGCGTCACAGCGACGTCACACAGCCGCCGGCCAATAGAATCGGAGGGGCGGAGATGAGCGGGACGTAAACATCCTGCCCACCTCCTTCCTACCGCATAGCCGGCGGGTGCCGCGGGATGCAGGTAAGCGATGTGTGCTGCCCCGGGTACGATGAACAACCGGCGCCATTTTAAATAAACAATATTTTGAAACTGAGCAACGAGTACACGACTCACGATTTGTGAGTGATACTGCGTCGCTCGGAGGTGTTACACGAGACGACGACGTGAACGATGCCGCATGTGCGTCAGGAAAACCGTTACCCCGACGATGCATCGCACGATAGCTCGTCTCGTGTAAAGCACCCTTAAGAGTGGATATAACCTTATGTGCACGGTGTAACACTTGTCACTACCTTACGGGGTCACATGAACAGAAGGGTAGTCAAGAAAGCCGGGATCTGGTAACAGGAGGTAACGTATAATCATAAGGTGTAAACAGCGACGTAGTTGTGGCGCTCTTGAGGTTCTGGTCGCCACAAGGTACTGCACCTCAATTAAGGTGTGGTATCTATCTCAGGTAAGGAGGGGTTAATCACCAGTGTTCCACATTCACACACTACATATAGCTTAGTAGCCTTCCCACAGATTTGGTTGGCTCAGGGTAGGCGGTGGGTGGCTATACGAACATGGACATCCCGGTCACTGAAGCCAGCCACCTGGGGGGCGGGTTCCACTTGGGGTTGAAATAGCACAACACACACACATCAAAAACAGATCCGTCAGGACCATAGTTCTGGCAAGACATCTCTGGAGGACTTAGACTTTATTGGGCCTAGAGGCTTGAAGCGGGAGCTCAGCCAGGGTACCTAACTGCGGAGGGGGACACTCTAGAAATAGGACTCTCACTCCTTCTTTCTCTCACAACACTGGTGCTGACCCTTTACCGCATCTGGGATTGACCAAAGCCCATCACGGCAGTGACCAGTGTGACCGGGCTGGCAGCTGAAGTTTTGAGTAAACTACACCCTGAACCCGCAGAGACTGTGTTGGCTCATCCTTACCGGCACCGCCGCCCAGCGCTTAGGTGCCAATGGCCATTACAACCCTCATCATCCACCCGGGGCCTGCTCCGCCTGTGGGGAGTGACACCATCCCAGCTGTCATAACATCTGCGAGGAACCTGGCAGCTACGGCTACTCCCTGGCCACAAACCACAGGTGGCGTCATGACAAACTTTCCCCAATTACCCCGCCTTCCCCACCATTTACTGCTCGCCTTGGGGCAACGAAACCAGGCAAGGCCACCCGTGATAACGCCTGACCCGACCTGAAACGACCCGGCGACGAGTAGGTTAATCACCTGCTCTGTGGGGTGCGGTATAGTCTGGGCACAATCCAAGGGTCACAATACCAGAAGAGAACATGGTAGTAAAAGGGAGCTCTGTAAGCACTGCAGAGCATCTCCAGGTCTGTGAGATGCTCTGCAGAGAGAATCATGACACACGGGAGTGGTTTGCACAGATTAATGAAAGGCATTATGTTTTATGCTTTCAGATAAAATGATCTCTAGATAATAATAAACTCTAGATTTAATTATTATATAATGTTTGTATATAGCGCTACCATAATTTGTTTCGTTGTACAGAGATTATCATTAGAGATGAGCAACAAATCCTCTGTAGCATCTGGACTGTATCTCAGCCGTCAGTATCCTTGGCCCGGCTTTTACTGAGCACCTTTATCACTTCTGTGGCGCCCCTGCGGCTTCAGGTGCCACAGGGTACTGCACCTCACCCGAGGTGCAGTATTCATCTCGGATATGGAGTAGGTCGTCACTGGTAACTACCACCAATACACCCATCCAACACATAAGCACAGGAGCTCTTCCACTGGGACTTGGCTAGGGTAGGTGCTGGGGTGGCCATCATGAGGTATGGAACCTTTTGCCCACTAGTTCAGGAACCGGGGCACCAACAGGGGAAGTTAGGAGCCATCTCACACACAATTCAGTCAGAAGTTAGCTCCAGGCGCAGCATGCGTCAGGAGGGACTCAGGAACAGACAAGCAAGCAAAGACACGGATAGTTTGGGGCCCATGGTCTGGAGCTGGAGGCTCGACCCGGGTTCTTAGGAAAGAAAGGGCATCCCAGGGTTCGCAGGAAGACACCCGAGATCCGTTCCACAGCCAGGAGCTGGGGTGAAGGGAAACCGTCAAAAGGTGATGCACAGAAGGAAACACCGGCCTTGACCTCCGAAGTTTCTAGGATCGGCTGAAGCCCATCACAGCGTAGCCCGGCAATCCAATGGCAGTGTGTTTTCAGTGAGTAAAAGAACTTGAACTGCATTCTCTGTGTCGTCCCATCTCTGCCGGCGCTCGCAACTTCGCGCAGCTCTGCCATAGGCGACTATCACCACCATCATCCTCCCTGGGGCCTGAGCTCTGCCTGTGGAGAGCTGTACCATTTGAGCTGCGTTATCAGTCTCACAGCGGCTAATACTGGTCACACACCACAGGTGGCGTCACAAACTACAACTCCCATCATCCCAATCTTTATTGACACCGCCAGGGTAATGGAACCAGGCAAGGCCACCACAGTGACCCAGGAGAAGAACTGGCCCACTAACGAGTAACCCCTGACCCCATATCGTCATTTCTACACATGAGTAATGCCTCATATCATGATGTTGTAGAGAGGTGCAGGGAGGTAGTTGTGGGAGAGGGATTGACTCTGGACACTCCCGCACGCTACATGAATTACCATGTGTGTTTGGACTTTTGTCATGCAGGCTGGGAACGCATGTAGGCCACATACTGCTGCTGAGATTGATGATCCAGGACCAGATGATGACTCACACTCACAAGAAGACCATCAGTTCACTTTAAACCACAACATTTTACTGCATAGTTCATTCTCGGTCACATTTTCACATTCCAGATTGCGGGCACTTATCTTGTAGCGCGTTACAGTTTTACACAGCATTTTCAGATACAGTTCCACTTCCCTCTGGGTTCCTTTCAATATAACTGGTCCTGTGAGTCAGAACGCAACCCAGTCAAGCACTACAGTACACACTGTGATGGTCACCTTCTTTTCCTGCAGTTCCCTGTCCAGACTCCTTAGGGGTCCCATCATGACTGGAGCAAACATTACCCTCCTAGATATTTAGCGGGAAACCGCTCGATTCTTTGACTACTTACACACACCAGTTATAGTCCACTCGGTACCTTGTTGGTTAAGGGACCTGGCCACTAGAGTTCTGCCCCAGTAGGAATCACCTGGTACTTTGATGGTTGAGGGGCTTGACTGCTGAGGTTCTATTGTTCGACTCCTATCAACTGGGGCAACTGCCTTCGAAGTTCAGTCTCTAGTTTCACTGATCACACCCTGTGTCTCTGTTCACACTTGAAGTTCACACTATCTTTTCTTCTGTATCTTCTTAGTCACTGCCACAAACCACACACGGTATGCAACTTTCTCGACTGTGTGACCACATGTCCGTCATGTTTGCTCACCACCCTGTTTCCCCGAATATAAGACACTGCACTTTTTTCGGGGGATGGCTTATTCTCGGGGAAACATGGTTGGGGGAAAGTTTACCCCCCCAAAAAATGCAGATCCCCCTTACCAGACCTTGAGCATCTGCATGTCCTCCTATGATCTCTGGTGGGCACTCCTAGCAGGTATGTGTGTCGCCCGGGGACCAGGGGTACTCAGATCCGGGCCACGGGGTCACTTCTGTGGGTATCACGGTGGCGTGACCCGGTCTGTGATCCCAGGCTCCACAGTGAAAAGGGGATTGGTAAGGGAGATAGTTTATTGTCCGTGACGCCACCCACAGTTGTGGTGATTGTGTGGACACCACCGCTGCTCTGGATGGGGATCCCGGGAGTGATGATATGGAGCAGCTAGATGTTATTTCTCCACTCCGTGGGTAGGGGGTTGGTTGTCCCGGGGCCCGGTGATGGGGTAAGCAGGGAGCAGGGCGCAGTGCTGCGGTGCGGTGCCTGAGGGCACGGGCGTACTCACAAGTAGTTCACACAGAGTCACTGGTAACTAGGAATTGCCGGTGTCCGCAGCCTTCGGTACGGGGGTGTTAATGTCCCACACACGGTGCAGCAGCTCCTGTTCTTTCCCTGCAGCCAAGTGCCTTTCTCTCCACTCTCTTCCTCTTTCTCCTCAGCCGGGAACGGGGAATCCACTCCCCTGCAGTGATTCGGGTCACCCTAGGTACCGAGGGGCCACCGCCCTGCTCCGGCTACCTCTGGCCCCTTCCTCACTACAGCCTGTCCTGGCCCTCTCAGAGCACGCTTTGCTATCAGCCTGGGAGCTACAACTCCCGACTCCTTTTCTGTCTGCCTCTCCAAACACTCTACTCCAGCCCCTCCCCTCTGCTCTGCTTTTCTCTTACACTGGGGGCTGTGGTTTGTCCTGCTGCACCGTGTGGGATCAGGTTACCAAGGAGGATTAACTCTTTCTGTGACAACCTGGCTTTGCCAGGGCGTCACACACCCCCTTGGTAAAACACGGCCCGTCCTCGGGCCGTCTGGCCACCAACATTTATTAAAACTGGAAAAATCAACACATTATAATGATACATCTTCCCACATCGGGAGGTACGTTTTCTTAACTCTAAACTGTTCTACCACCCCCACCTGCTGTGCAGATGGCCTCATCCTGAACTTGAGGGCGTTCAAAAGGGGTGACAGTCCATAAAACAGTCAACTTTTTAACTTGTGGGTAGCCGTCCATGCTCCGCTACCACTGCCGCTACTCCCAGTACGGGGCACGGGTTCCGTGCTCTGCCTCCTGCTCAGAAGCCAGGCCCACTTGGATGCCCTCGGCGCCGGCTACAACCGGCATCGCTAACTGCCGAGGGCTCCATCTCTCACTGGCCTGCTCCTCCTCTCTGCAGGTGCACTCCGGCTGCTCCACAGCCGTGACGGGGTACCTGGGAGCGGCTGGCGCCACATCTGGGGCAGACTTCCAATCGGGTGCCACCTCCGTTGCGGCCGGGCGGACTGCCGGAGCCGACGTCATCACCGTGGCGGCTGGGCGGACTGCCGGAGCCGGGTAAGATGTCATCGGGGATGCGGCTACTGCTTGTCCAGGAACGGAATTAGGCAAAGTCCTGGCGTCCCTGCCTTTACAGTCCTGGTCACATGAACTGCGGTTCCTTCCTCCTGCTCCCCCTTGGTACTCGGGAGCAGTCCTTCTAGCAACTTTTAAAGTTTTCTTTTCGCTTCCGGTCCTCCGGAGCTTCACTTCCGCCCGCGTTCTCAGGGGGCGGAGCCTCTTTTTTGCGCCCGCCGCTCGGAGAAGAAGGCGCCAAGCTGTTGTTTTTGGCGCCTAAAATGGTGGCTAAAATGGCGGACTTCGGGATTTTTCCTCAGCGGGACGCCGCTGACGGACAGGGCAAGGCGCACTTCCACCAGGTAACTGGATGGGTTCGATCCTGTTCGTGACGCCAAATGTGTCGCCCGGGGACCAGGGGTACTCAGATCCGGGCCACGGGGTCACTTCTGTGGGTATCACGGTGGCGTGACCCGGTCTGTGATCCCAGGCTCCACAGTGAAAAGGGGATTGGTAAGGGAGATAGTTTATTGTCCGTGACGCCACCCACAGTTGTGGTGATTGTGTGGACACCACCGCTGCTCTGGATGGGGATCCCGGGAGTGATGATATGGAGCAGCTAGATGTTATTTCTCCACTCCGTGGGTAGGGGGTTGGTTGTCCCGGGGCCCGGTGATGGGGTAAGCAGGGAGCAGGGCGCAGTGCTGCGGTGCCTGAGGGCACGGGCGTACTCACAAGTAGTTCACACAGAGTCACTGGTAACTAGGAATTGCCGGTGTCCGCAGCCTTCGGTACGGGGGTGTTAATGTCCCACACACGGTGCAGCAGCTCCTGTTCTTTCCCTGCAGCCAAGTGCCTTTCTCTCCACTCTCTTCCTCTTTCTCCTCAGCCGGGAACGGGGAATCCACTCCCCTGCAGCGATCCGGGTCACCCTAGGTACCGAGGGGCCACCGCCCTGCTCCGGCTACCTCTGGCCCCTTCCTCACTACAGCCTGTCCCGGCCCTCTCGGAGCACACTTTGCTATCAGCCTGGGAGCTACAACTCCCGACTCCTTTTCTGTCTGCCTCTCCAAACACTCTACTCCAGCCCCTCCCCTCTGCTCTGCTTTTCTCTTACACTGGGGGCTGTGGTTTGTCCTGCTGCACCGTGTGGGATCAGGTTACCAAGGAGGATTAACTCTTTCTGTGACAACCTGGCTTTGCCAGGGCGTCACATATGCGCATGCTAGGAGTGCATCCTCCCCTCCTTCTGGCCGACACTCACACATCAGATCGCATACACACACTCATACACACACACACTCATACACACACTCATGACATCGCACATACAATCATGCGCATGCACACTCATCACATCTGGTGATACCACTTGCTTCCAGCCAGCAGGGGACTCACTTCTCTCTTGTCTCTATGATGCGTTATACCACTGGGTCCTCCATGCATTTCACCCGCAGCCCCTGACGCTCCACTGCACAGCCTGCCAGGTACTTATGCCGCCCAGAAGCAATTGATATCGCTGGATGTGGTGAGTGTGTATGATCTGATATGTGTGGGTGTGCCTTCTGCCACAGGTCCTTGATGCATTCCACTGCTGGTGAATATGATCGCGGGGTCTTCTCTTTTCTTTCTTCTCTCTTTTGGGGGTGTCTGCTTTTTATAATGAAGTGTCCTGCAGTATTGTTGAACTTTTTAGCTGCATGGACACTTCATTATTGAACTGCGACTAGGTCTTATTTTTGGAGTAGGTCTTATATTTAAGCCTTGCTGAAAACTCCTGCTAGGCATTACTTTCAGGGTAGGTCTTATTTTCGGAGAAACATGATAGGTCTCCATTCAACTGACTCCTCCCAAATGAACTGTTACATTCCCTTTCACTTGACCCCTCCCAGGATGGGCTACTCCCTACCCTTAACTACTTCTGACCCTGCTGTCTGTTTCTAAGCAGAACTCTGTCACCAATACACTCTACTCAAAAAATGCAAGACACTGTTCACATTACACTACATAACAGTACAATGACGTGATTGGTGTCTTCAGGGTAGGAATGTGAAAGCCACTGTCCACCACTCTTACAATGTTGCAGGGTCTGCAAAGCAACAATGGTGTGGGCCCGATCATGCTGACCACAGAAAGGAAACCTATCTGCAGAAGAACATGAGAACATTTGGAACATGAGTAAGACTATGTGTCGAAACGCGTAGTTCTATGGGGTCCTGATTACCTGTATCCCCTGTATTTCTTGCTGACCGCTTTGCACACTTTTGTTATTTATTGGATTTCATAAATAAACGCCGATGATTTTAAAGTCTACACATTGAGGACTGCGCTGGATTTTTTCCTATATCGTACATTTGGCTGCCAAGCTTTCCTTGCGCTGGGTCCATTCAGACAGCGGTGAACAGCAACTCGGTGAGCTGAACTTTTTTCTTCATATCTGCAGAAGAGGTCCAGAAGAGAGGTCAGAATTGATACCGTAAATCTTTTTCTTCTCTTAGGAACAAAGTCAATTTTGCCAGGCACTGTATTGAACGATAAAGTGAAAAGTTGTTACCAAGAAGCGCGGAATCACGGGAGTGGAGCAGGGATTCCTACCCTGAGCTATTTCTAATCACTCTTATCAATCTCTGTCCCAATCTAAAGGTCACTTTATGCACTGCTATATCGCTATCGATATCGCTAGCGTGCGTACCCGCCCCCGTCGGTTGTGCGTCACGGGCAAATCGCTAACACCCGTCACACATACTTACCTGCCTAGCGACGTCGCTGTTGCCGGCGAACCACCTCCTTTCTAAGGGTGCGGTTCGTTCGGTGTCAGAGCGACGTCACTAAGCGGCCGCCCAATAGAAGCGGAGGGGCGGAGATGAGCGGGACGAACATCCCACCAACCTCCTTCCTTCCTCATTGCGGGTGGCCGCAGGTACGAAGTTGTTCCTCGTTCCTGCGGTGTCACACATAGCGATGTGTGCTGCCGCAGGAACGACGAACAACCTGCAGCATGAACAACCAACGATATTATGAAAATGGACGATGTGACAACGATCAGTGATTTTTGACGCTTTAGTGATCGGTGATCGTCGCTCCTAGGTGTCACACGCAACGATATCGCTAACGACGCCGGATGTGCGTCACTAACGACATAACCCCAACAATATCTCGTTAACGATATCGTTGCATGTAATGCACCCTTAAGTCTCTCACAAAATAAATTTTCTTTCAGTATTAGTGTTGAAAATGGAATACCAGATTGAAACCTGGGCAAATTCAGTTACAGCTCTCAAACTCCATGAACACAACAGTGTCCTTAGTCAGAATTGAACCCAGGGCGACCAGCACTGCAAGGCAACAGTGCTAATCACCATGGTGTGATGTTTTACATTTTTATCTCCGCTGTGTGAAAAGGTTATTCCCATCTCCAAGATCCTATCCCAATATGTAATAGGTGTAATAATAATAACAAATACCTCCAATTAGAAATGTAGTATAGTTCTCCTGATTAGCTATGCCTCTTACTTCATGTGCAGGGCATTACAGTTTAAAGCCTGCTTAAAGCCCGCTACACACGCTTCAATATATCTCACAATCCGTCGTTGGGGTCAAGTTGTAAGTGACGCACATCCGGCATCGTTTGTGAGGTATCTGCGTGTGACAGCTACATACGATCAGGATTGAACGCAAAACCGTTGATCGCAAACACATCGTATCATTCTCTAGAATTGAGCGTTTTGTTGCACGAACCTAGTCAATTGTAACGTGTGACATCCCTCATACGATTTTGTTGTCTGATGCTATGTGCGCAGGTGTGCGCTCTGCACCGCAGCTTAAAAAAGGTCTGCTTCAGAGCGCAGCTGAAAAGCTGCGTTCTGAAGCGCCTCACAATGTCTGTCATGCACTAATCTCTGTCAGTCCGTCACTATCTCTGTCCCTCACTCTCTGTCCATGTCAGTCTATCCCCCTCTCTCATATACTCACCAATCCCCGATCCCCGGCGCTGCACGGCATTCACACTGCTCCGGCGGCTTTTACTGTTTTGAAAAAGCCGGCCGCCCATTAAACAATTTCGTATTCCCTGCTTTCCCCGCCCACCAGCGCCTATGATTGGTTACAGTGAGACACGCCCCCACTCTGAGTGACAGGTGTCACACTGCACCCAATCACAGCAGCCGGTGGGCGTGTCTATACTGTGTAGTGAAATAAATAATTAAATAATTAAAAAAAACGGCGTGCGGTTCCCCCCATTTTTAAAACCAGCCAGATAAAGCCATACGGCTGAAGGCTGCTATTCTCAGGATGGGGAGCTCCACGTTATGGGGAGCCCCCCACCCTAACAATATCAGCCAACAGCCGCCCAGAATTGCCGCATACATTATATGCGACAGTTCTGGGACTGTACCCGGCTCTTCCCGATTTGCCCTGGTGCGTTGGCAAATCGGGGTAATAAGGAGTTATTGGCAGCCCATAGCTGCCAATAAGTCCTAGATTAATCATGTCAGGCGTCTATGAGACACCTTCCATGATTAATCTGTAAGTTACAGTAAATAAACACACACACCAGAAAAAATCCTTTATTAGAAATAAAAACACACACATATACCCTGGATCACCACTTTAATCAGCCCCAAAAAGCCCTCCTTGTCCGGCGTAATCCAGGATGATCCAGCGTCGCTTCCACCGCAGCTGCATGGAGGTGACCGGAGCCGCAGCAGACACAGCCGCTCCGGTCACCTCCACACAGCAAATGAACACAGCCGCGCGATCAGCTGCTGTCACTGAGGTTACCCGCGGCCACCGGTGGATGCAGCGGTGACAGCGGGTAACCTCAGTGACAGATCAGCTGATCGCGCGGCTGTGTTCATTTGCTGTGTGGAGGTGACTGGAGCGGCTGTGTCTGCTGCGGCTCCGGTCACCTCCATGCAGCAGCGCTGGATGCGACGCTGGATCATCCTGGATTCCGCCGGACAAGGAGGGCTTTTTGGGGCTGATTAAAGTGGTGAACCAGGGTATATGTGTGTGTTTTTATTTCTAATAAATAATTTTTTCTGGTGTGTGTGTTTATTTACTGTAACTTACAGATTAATCATGGAGGGTGTCTCATAGACGCCTGACATGATTAATCTAGGACTTATTGGCAGCTATGGGCTGCCAATAACTCCTTATTACCCCGATTTGCCAACGCACCAGGGCAAATCGGGAAGAGCCGGGTACAGTCCCAGAACTGTCGCATATAATGTATGCGGCAATTCTGGGCGGCTGTTGGCTGATATTGTTAGGGTGGGGGGCTCCCCATAACGTGGAGCTCCCCATCCTGAGAATAGCAGCCTTCAGCCGTATGGCTTTATCTGGCTGGTTTTAAAAATGGGGGGAACCGCACGCCGTTTTTTTTAATTATTTAATTATTTATTTCACTACACAGTATAGACACGCCCACCGGCTGCTGTGATTGGGTGCAGTGTGACACCTGTCACTCAGCGTGGGGGCGTGTCTCACTGCAACCAATCATAGGCGCCGGTGGGCGGGGTAAGCAGGGAATACCAGATTGTTTAATGGGCGGCCGGCTTTTTCAAAACAGTAAAAGCCGCCGGAGCAGTGTGAATGCCGTGCAGCGCCGGGGATCGGGGATTGGTGAGTATATGAGAGAGGGCTGCTCAATTCAGTTACTCAGGGGATTAGCGGTCACCGGTGAATCCATCAATGGTGACCGCTAATCAGGACGCGGTACAGACAGAGCCGCAGCATAACAATGAAGTCGGGTGAAGTTCACCCGAGTTCATTCTGACAGTGCGGCTCTGTCTGTGTCTGCTGTCATCTGCCATTCAGCTCTGCTACATGGCTGTCTGTGTCTGCTGTTAGCGGTCATGTAGCAGAGCTGAATGGCAGATGACATAGTAAAAACGCATCCCTACACATTACACACGCTTGGCAAGTCAATAAATAAAAAAAAAAAGGGTGCCCAATGCATACGTCACAGAACACATGATCTAAAGGATCGCACACAAAATTGATCAATTTCACATAGGCTACTAACGCACGTGTGACAGCAAATGAACGACCTACGTGCAATCTAATTAGATCGCATATGCGACCTGGGCGTGTCACATCGCATACGAGATCGCATAGCTAATTGTAAGGTGTAAAGCTGGCTTTAGTATCCATGGTTATGACCACAAGCAACTAACTAACTGTGACTATATGAATGGTCATAACCATGGGTACCTAAGCTACAATGCCCTACACATGAGGTAAGAGACATGGCTATTTCAGGAGACCTATACTACATTTCTAATTGGAGATATTTGCTAATATTATTATTGTTACCCCTACTACATATTGGGATATGATCCTGGAGACGGGAATACCCCTTTAAGAACATTTACGTTAGTATGCATAAGGGGAACACTTGGGTTCTAGAAAGTAGAACATTGACAGTTGTGTAACTGAGAAATGGCATACCAACAATGGGACAATGATACAATAATAACTTGAGTTAAGAAATAATGAGACAGTGAACTCCGATTCCGGTATATTGGAGCATCATTTGTTTAGATCAGGGGTGGGGAACCTCCGGCCCGCGGGCCGTATGCAGCCCGCGACGACTTTTCCTGCGGTCCCCGAGCTGATTCCCGGGGACTGCAGTGCTGGAGCGGCAGCCGCATCTTGCTGGCTGCTGGCCCTTTAAAACCCCACACAGCGCGTTCAATGCTGAACGCTGCATTTCCTATACCTGAAAGGCTACGTCCCCACGCTGGCACTACCTACGTGAGGACGTACTTTGTAGGTGGGGTCGGTGTGAGGAGCGCTAAAATCAAACAGGAGAGGATTGACTGTCAATCATCTCCAAGGTCTGTTCCCAGCGGCGGCGGCTCCCTGTACCCGGTGGTGGTGGCTTCCTGTACCCGGCGGCGGCGGTGGCTCCTTGTGCCCAGCGGCGGCTCTTTGTACCCGGCGGCTCCCTGCACCCGGCGGCGGCGGTGGCGGCTCCCTGTACCCGGCGGAGGCTCCCTGTACCCGGCGGCGGCTCCCTGTGTCCGGCAGCAGCGGTGGTGGCTCCCTGTGTCCGGCAGCGGCGGTGGTGGCTCCCTGTGTCCGGCAGCGGCGGCGACTCCTTGTGCCCGGCAGAAGCTGCTCCTCTCTGTGCGCGCCAGCAGCGCTCTCCGTGCCCGCAGCCACCTCCAGCACTCAGTGATCCAGGCCTCCCCCAGTTCTCTAACTGCCTCCAAGCTCCCCCGGGTCTGCCTGTGCCCCCAGCGCTCTGTGCCCCTCCTTTCTCCCCAGTGATCTGTGCCATCTCCCCAGTGATCTCCATGCTCCCTCAGTCTCCCCAGTGATCTCCGTGCCCCCTCAGTCTCCCCAGTGATCTCCGTGCCACCTCAGTCTCCCCAGTGATCTTTGTCCACCTTCAGTCTCCCCAGTGATCTCTGTGCCCCTTCAGTCTCCCCAGTGATCTGTGCCCGCCCCCATTGATCTGTGCCGTCTCCCCAGTGATCTGTGCCATCTCCCCAGTGATCTGTGCTGTCTCCCCAGTCTCCCCAGTGATCTGTGCCGTCTCCCCAGTCTCCCCAGTGATCTGTGCCGTCTCCCCAGTCTCCCCAGTGATCTGTGCCGTCTCCCCAGTCTCCCCAGTGATCTGTGCCGTCTCCCCAGTCTCCCCAGTGATCTGTGCTGTCTCGCATGTGATCTTTGTGCCCCTTCAGTCTCCCCAGTGATCTGTGCCCCCCCAGTCTCCCCAGTGATCTGTGCCCCCCAGTGATCTGTGCTGTCTCCCTAGTCTCCCCAGTGATCTGTGCTGTCTCCCCAGTGATCTCTGTGCCCCCCCAGTCTCTCCAGTGATCTCTGTGCCCCCCCAGTCTCCCCAGTGATCTGTGCTGTCTCCCCAGTGATCTCTGTGCCCCCCCAGTCTCCCCAGTGATCTCTGTGCCCCCCCAGTCTCCCCAGTGATCGCCGTGCCCCCTCAGTCTCCCCAGTGATCTCCGTGCCCCCTCAGTCTCCCCAGTGATCTTTGTGCACCTTCAGTCTCCCCAGTGATCTTTGTGCACCTTCAGTTTCCCCAGTGATCTTTGTGCACCTTCAGTCTCCCCAGTGATCTCTGTGCCCCTTCAGTCTCCCCAGTGATCTGTGCCCGCCCCCATTGATCTGTGCCGTCTCCCCAGTGATCTGTGCCGTCTCCCCAGTGATCTGTGCCGTCTCCCCAGTAATCTGTGCCGTCACCCCAGTCTCCCCAGTGATCTGTGCCATCTCTCCAGTCTTCCCAGTGATCTGTGCCGTCTCCCCAGTCTCCCCAGTGATCTGTGCCGTCTCCCCAGTCTCCCCAGTGATCTGTGCTGTCTCCCCAGTGATCTTTGTGCCCCTTCAGTCTCCCCAGTGATCTGTGCCCCCCCAGTCTCCCCAGTGATCTGTGCCCCCCCAGTGATCTGTGCCCCCCCAGTGATCTGTGCCCCCCCCAGTGATCTGTGCTGTCTCCCCAGTCTCCCCAGTGATCTCTGTGCCCCCCCAGTCTCCCCAGTGATCTCTGTGCCCCCCAGTCTCCCCAGTGATCTGTGCTGTCTCCCCAGTGATCTCTGTGCCTCCCCAGTCTCCCCAGTGATCTCTGTGCCCCCCAGTCTCCCCAGTGATCTGTGCCCCCCAGTCTCCCCAGTGATCTCTGTGCCTTCATCTTCTCCCATCCTTCTCTGTGCCATCTGTGCCCCCAGCGTCCCCCAGGTTTGTCTTTGCCTCCAGCCTCTCCCATCATTCTCTGTGCCCCCAGGGCTGTCTGTGTCCCTCCGGCATCCCCCAGGGCTGTCTGCCCCCGGCTATGTATATAACCCCAGCAATGTTTATGCCCCCCAGTCTTGTCTGTGCAACCCAGTGATGTATATATACCCCCAGTGATGTATGTACCCCCAGTGACGTATATGCCTTGCTGCTTCCCTAGTGATGTATATTCCTCCCAGCCCTCCCCAGCAATGTTTATGCCCCCAGCTATGTCTGTGCTCCCCATCAATGATGTATGTACCCCCCAGTGATGTCTATGCCCCCAGCCTCCCCAGTGTTCTATATTCCTCCCAACCCTCCCCTGTGGTGTATATGCCCCCATACCCTCCTGTGATGGATGTATATACAGCAGTCCCAAACAACTCAAACCTGGAAAAGCAGTTGTGAAAAGCAACAAGATAAACATCGCCTAGTATTACAGCTGCACCAAAGAGTAGAAGCTCCAGCCGCCACAGTGATATAATTGTTTGACCAAATATATTAGGGTAATTTTCAAGTTGATAATTTTGTGCGGCCCCCGAAGGTTGGTAGAAATTTCCAAATGGCCCCTGGCAGAAAAAAGGTTCCCCACCCCTGGTTTAGATTACAATTGATGGGATAGTCACACTTGTATTTTAAGCTGAAGGAACATTTGAGCTTGATTTTCAGAACAATGCCACAATGGATCTTGTTGATCCTAAATCAATGAAACATTATTGCTTGAAATTCTGAAGAATTCTTCTTTTTAAGTCATATTATAGAACAGTAAAGTCTGTCGTCCCGGTTCCAGAACAATAGCTAACTGGAATTTGCGTTTTTAGATAGACAACAGTTAAAATAAGTATTGAATGCATCATCAATTTTTAAAGTAAATATATTTCAAAAGCTGCTATTAACATGAATTTCTCACCAGATGTTGGTAACAACCCATCCAATCCACACAGGCAAAGGAATCAAACCATAGATATCCATAAATTTAGTGATGTGTGATAATGAGAAATAACACATAGAATAGAATTGAACATATGAAAAAAAAGTGCAAAAAGCCAAGAAAAATCATGACACTGCTGAAATATATCAATAATTAGAGAGCAATCCTGCCACTTAGTGAAAAATAATACCAGCTTATTCAACTGATGACCTATAAAAAGATGTATCATTACCAAGGTGCCACACAAGAAACATCTCATGATGAGTAAAACCAGTGAGCAGTCTTAAAACCTTTGTAACCTTATTGTTTCAAAACATACTGATGGCATTTATTACAAAAAAAATTCTAAACTATTAAAGGTTCCAGTGAGCCCTGTTGGGGCTCTAAACCGGAAGTGGAAAAAACATTTCACTATAAGCTAACCATGACCAGGTGCTCACAAGATTTCAGGCTGAGTGAAAAAAATTGCACTGTTCTACATATTTTCAAAAGTTGTCAGGTTTTCCTTTTACTGCTATATATAATTAATGCTTAAAAGTTTCAGTACTGTGAAAAATTTCTTTTTGCAAATACAAACGATGCAGAATATCTTGTTATGCCAATTTTTCCGGTATTTACTTGGAGGAAACTTAGCTACAATTCAAATACCTAAAACATATCTAAACACTATTGTGACTTCTAAACAGTTAAGGGAGATTGTGTGACGCCCTAACAAAACCAGGTAGTCACACATAGGCCACCGCATAACACCTTCCCTCACCTAGGTTACACACAGCCGACTTGAAACCCTAGTCACCCCTCCTTAGGGCATGATAGGCACACCAGTGGGCGGGAACAGGCAGTTAGGGAACGCCCACCTAGGGGTCTAGACAGCCCGGGGCCGTAAAACAAGCAGTTAAGTTAAGCTTTAGTTCAGTTTTGGAGTTCAAGTGGAGAGGAGTGTGGGCTGGAGCTAGGTGTAGCTCCAGCGTAGGAAATTCAAGTTTAACAGTGCCAGTGTCGGAGCCCAGGTACCTTGGCTAGGTGGCAGACGCTGCTCTCCGTCAGCAGGAGACGGGAAGATGGCTCGGCAGATCTGAGGAGGACCGGAGAAGGGTTGGAGACCACCGGTACCGACACCGGAGACCCGACTGGAAACCGTGCACAGAGGTGGTACTCGGACCCTGAAGCCAGGACCGAAACCAGCGGCCTAGCTAATTAACCGACTAAGGGCAGGATTATAGGTCCTGTCCCAACCAAAGTCCCGAAAGAAGACAACTACCCACAAAGAGGGATAGGGCAACCGCCACGGCCCATAGATCCCACGGTTCAGCGTCTGTGGGCACGGCTCCTTAAGCACACAGAAAGCCGGGAGTGGACTCCTGAGTTCCAAACCAGGCAGCCCACAATACACAAAAACAGTGCAGAGGAAAGGGCAGCGACCACCAGCCCGGGTGGGGGACCAGAGTACAACCGGCCGTGGCGGACGGCTACTACCAGCACCTTGGTTTACCAAAAGACTCGTGTGATTCATTTAATTGTGAGTAACCAACTACCCCCTGGTCCATCTGGGCGTTCAAGCCCCTGCCGTTGCAATACCCTGCACAGAGACACTGGGCCCCGGGGCAACCATCCTTACCCACGGAGGGGTTAACATCCGTCTGCCATTACATCTCCCCCGGGTATCCCACAACAGCAGCGGTGGTGTCCCACTTCACCACACACCGTGGGTGAAGTCACAGACATTCTACAATCAATCCCGTACAAATACGTCCCCCTTTTATTCGGAGTGACCGCGAGACCCCCGGGTCTGGGAAACCCCTCGAGCCGTACCGTAGGCCCCGGATTCGAGCAGTGCCAGCTGCTGGCACGGGGGTAGCACAATTGCACTACAAAATGTAGTCCTCATTTCGTAACGACTCTATTTTTCTTGTCTCTTGTTCCACTACATTGGATCATCTCTTACAATTGTCCAGCAGTAATCTCCAAGCATTGATTGATTCTATTTTCCTTTATATATTTTCTCCATAACCGCAATATCTTGGTGATATCTCTCACCGTGCTTGTCGCTCACTGTTCTGCATCTGCAGTTTGGTGGACACAAGTCTGGAAGCGAATGTTAGAAATGAATCTTTAAGAACATGTTGCAGCCAAGATCCTTATACATTTTGAGAACATTTTCCACCAACTCTTCATAGTTTTCTGGTCTTGAGTTTCCCAAAAAATTAGTTACCACAAATGCTAATGCGAACGCTACCCATGCAGCATTTTCCTTACCATACAACAAACGGAGAAACTCCAAAGCTTACAAATCTGAGGTCCAATAAAGATGCCTTCCTGCTCTCAAGCTTTTATCAATCAGATACTTCAATGCTTTTGCATTTGTATCCATTGCCTTTATAAACTTCTTCATTAGGTCTAACTTCATATGCAGTGGTGATAACAAAATCTTATGTTTGTCAACAAGTGCTGGATGCAGGACATTTTTACTCCCTGGCTGAAGGGAAGATCGGAGAGGCTGGTCTTTGTTATTCTAGTGATATTCTCTAGCACGGCTATCCCACTCACACAGAAAGCAGAAGTACATTGCATATCCACCCTGGAGGCCAAGTAACTGGGCAACCACCTTTAAATCACCACAGAGGGGCCACAAATGTTGCTCACACTTCAGGCACCTCAACAGCTGTTTCATATTGTCTTAGGTTTCTTTCATGTGGACGGCATAACCTACTGGAGTTGAAGGTTGCATATTGCCATTTTGCGGCAAGGCGTCTTAAGGCAACTTTACACACAGAGATAAATCTTTGGCAGATCTGTGGTTGCAGTGAAATCATGGACATATTGTTCTGACTCGCCCACCCCAGGGCTATGGGACACCCGGTGCCGGGCCGGACTAGTCCGGGGGTAGTCAGTGGTGGCAGGGCCCTACTCCGTGGCCCTGGTGGGTGTCAGTTTAAATATGGCTGGTGACTTGGGAGCAATTAAAGTATTTGTTTCGTGACGCCACCTGTGGTTTGCGGCTATTAAGCCGCCGCTGCTGTGTGAGGCCTCCGGGGTGATGATACGGCAGCAATGGTGGTACTGCTCCCCACAGGTGGAGCGGTGCCCCGGGGACACTGTTGGTGCTCGTGAAAGTCTATGGTGTTGTGTGGATAACACGGTGCAGGGCCGACAGGCAATGAAAGAACCAGGCACAAACAACAGTCTCTTTACCTTCTCCTCTTTTACTTTAAGAACAGTCCAGTCCTGGGAGACCGTCACAGGTGGTGAAGGGGATCCGGTCGTCCTGGAAGTACTTGGGGTGATCTTTTTGGCCAGCTGAGTATGAGGCCTACTCCTGTTCTTTTCTTTACTATTATAGGACCCTGCTCTCTGGATCTAGCAATGGCCCTCTTGCTGCTGGGACCGGTGGTACGTCCCTTTCCCTCTGTGGTAGGCTGCGCAGGCCCTCTCTGGTGCTTCTCTGCTGGAGTCCACACCAGGCCCTGATGATGCAGCTGTATCTTCGGGCTGTTTATGGGCCAGGTGCTTGCAGCTCTCCTGCCCTTCGGATTCAGCTACCAGGGGGTATTTTAAGCCCTGGTGGCCACAGACTCCGATGTCCGAGTCTCTTCTCTGCCTCTCTGCTACTCCTGCTTCCCTGGGCCAAGCTGCTCCAGCTCTAGGCCCCAGATCCACAGGACAGCACACTCTGCATCTGCTTGCTATCACTTCTCTCTACAGACTGAACACTACTTCCTCCCTCAGGTCAGACTTAAGGGATGCTCCCTGGAATTCCAGGTTCAGAGCTCCCCCTGCTGGCCGGAGGGAGAACTGCGTTGGATGTTAAACTTACTGGCCAATGGACCTCCCAATTACCTACAGGCTCAGCATTAACCCTTTGGGAGGGCAATGCTGTTGTGGCGACCAGGTCCTGGGGCGCTACAGTTCCATTTGTACACAGCCACAAACCTGGCACTGATTGTCCACAATTTCACTGCAACCACAGATCTGCCGCAGATTTATCTCTGTGTGTAAAGCGCCCTTTAGACTTGTTTTGAACAAATCGATGAAGAACCTATTTTCCTCTGGATTATGACTTATCGTCAGAGCTTCCATTAAACTGTTAATGTTGGAGGCCACAAGATTGCCCTCCATGAAGAAGTATTGGACAAGATCTTTATCACGGTTGCGGAACAAAGAAATCCGAACATCACCTACTAGGAGATTCCACTTCTGTAACCTGGAACCTAAGAGCTCAGCTTTACACTTGGGCAGACCCAAATTTCTAACAAGATCGTTCAGTTCACTTTGTGTTATAATGGGTGGTTCAGTTGAGCTTGCTGACAGACAGTCTGGATCATGAGAGGAAGATGCTTCTGACACCAAGCGCCCTCTACTTCCTCACTTGACTTGACTGAAATGTTTCTGGTGCTTTTAGATCTGGCAGTTCTACTGTATGTGGTACTGGCCATATTGCAGATGGAAGGTTTGGATACTGTAAAGAGCATTTTTTCCTTGAAACTCCTTTCCTAATGTGGGCACTACGCAGAAATAGCAATTGGTAGTGTGACCGGTTGGCTCTGTCCAGATCTTTGGGACTGCAAAAGATATAGATTGCCTATTCTCATGCAACCAATGTGTGATGCACATCTATTGCAGCATATGTGGAGCCCAACTCTTGTCCTGATCTTTTCTGCAGCCAAAATACAGGCTGTAGGTTTTTCTTACCACGGTAGTCAAGTTTTGTCTTTGTTAATTAAGAAATAACGTCTGGAACACCAATTCTGAGTCTGAACTGGGTGCAAAAACCTAAAATTTCTACACTATATGGAGATAAGGTATGCACACCAGTGACTATGTAAGGGGAATACATGGAATAGCAGAAACTGCTGTGTGAATACTGACATGAAAAATCCAATAGCTATATGCAAGAGTGAAAATGTGAAAAATGGAACCTGCATTACTGCCATGAACATATGAATCAAGAGAAATTTAGCTACTGAATTAATCAATGCAACAGAGCCCCAACACTACGCCAAAGTATTTCTCTACGTTGGGGTCCCCAGCTAGTGTGTGTCCTCTCATGCAGCTAAAAAACTTACCGTGTATGGGAAGCTGAGACCCAGGCTATATATGCGTATAATGTGGACTGGCAATAGGTGTGAGTGGGGCCGGGTTCACAAACGAAAGACTACAAATCAATTAAGAAATAACGTCTGGAACACCATTCTGAGTCTGAACTGGGTGCAAAAACCTAAAAAATCTACACTATATGGAGAGAAGGTGTGCACACCAGTGACTATGTAAGGGGAATATATGAAAAGCTGAAACTGCTGTGTGAATACTAACATGAAAAATCCAATAGCTATATGTAAGAATGAAAATATGAAAAATGGAATCTGCATTACTGCCATGAACATATGAATAAAGTAGTGTTGGGGCTCTGTTGCATTGATCAATTCAATAGCTAAATTTCTCTTGATTCATATGTTCATGGCAGTAATGCAGATTCCATTTTTCATATTTTCATTCTGACATATAGCTTTTGGATTTTTCATGTCAAGTTTTGTCTTTGTGACACAAAAGTGATTTCTTTGCATATCTAGCAAAACTATCCACTTTGTTAATGCAGGAACGAGGCATAAATGAAAGAACATATAAAAACATAACAATATGCTATGAAACTAACCTAATAAATCTGTATACGTTGTACAGAGAGCATTTATAAAATTAGGTGATAGAACAGTAATTAGGATTACATCATTGGAACAGAGTTGGTGTTTTTTGATTGGTCACTAAGATGATAGAATACTGAAGGCTCAATAGACTAAATAGATGGTATAATAGACTAGCTACTAACAATGCAATAACGATGATGAAATAATAAAGATACAATTTTTCCATGAAAGGGGTCATAAGTAATTACAATCTCCTCTGGATCTAGAAAATTAGAGCCAATCAGCAAATTTAAGCATCATATTCATTTTCAGCACTACAAAATTTGTTCATTTTAAGTGTTTTTGACTGTGAACCAAATTTAACTCTAGAACAGTGTTACCAGTGAAGTTGTCTAAGCGCCAAGGACCACCTGTGGAGAGCTACAGAAAGATCTGGAATTAGAAGGTACCATTGTTTCAAATAAAATGCACTCAAATCCCATGGCCTGTATGCACGCTCACCACGCAAGACTTTTGCTGAACAAAAAGCATGTAAAAGAGTGTTTAAAATTTGCTCAACAACATTTAGACAAGCCTGTGAAATACTGGAAGAATGTAGTCTGGTCAAATGAGAACAAAACTGAACTCTTTAGATGCCATAATACTGTCACAACGTGGACTTGGGGAAGGTCTGGCGTGAGGCCAAACACACAACTTAACCCCTTCAGCCCCCAGCCTGTTTTCACCTTAAAGACCCGGCCATTTTTTGCAATTTTGACCAGTGTCACTTTGACAGGTTATAACTCTGGAACACTTCAACGGATCCTGGCGATTCTGACATTTTTTTTTCGTGACATATTGTACTTCATGTCAGTGGTAAATTTAGGCCGATATGTTTTGCATTTATTTGTGAAAATTTCGGAAATTTGGCGAAAATTTTGAAAATTTCGCAATTTTCAAAATTTGAAATTTTATGCCCATAAATCTGAGAGATATGCCACACAAAATAGTTACTAAATAACATTTCCCACTTGTCTGCTTTACACCAGCGCAATTTTTGAGAAAAAAAAAAATTCCGTTAGGAAGTTAGAAGGGTTCAAAGTTCATCAGCAATTTCTCATTTTTCCAACAAAATGTACAAAAAAAAATTTTTTAGGTACCACATCACATTTGGAGTGATTTGAGAAACCTAGGCGACAGAAAATACCCAAAAGTGACCCAATTCTAAAATCTGCACCCCTCACTCTGCTCAAAACCACATCCAAGAAGTTTATTAACCCTTTAGGAGCTTCACAGCAACCAAAGCAATGTAGAAGAAAAAATGAAAATTTTACTTTTTTAACACAAAAATGTTACTTTAGCCATAAAAATTAGTATTTTCACAAGGGTATCAGGAAAAATGCATCATAAAATGTATCGTGCATTTTCTCCTGAGTACAAAACAAGAGAATATACGAACAAGATCCAGGGTATAAAGTGAAACAAACTTTATTGGTAAACAGGTGCAGGGCGGCACAAACAAGTGTGGACATAGGCAATGATCTATAATGGACTATTGACAAACCATTGATGCTAATAGCTAGTAATGATAGCGGTTCTATATTAACCGGTATACCAAAATGTGTAGTCAGTTAATACATAGTCCACCAGGGAAACTGCATGAAATATACAGAATGGGATATGTACCCAAACAAACTCCTCAAACAACCATCATGGCAACCACATGCAAGGTATATAAGAATGATGCATGACTGACCAATGAGGTAGCACAAGGTTAGTAGAGGGTTATGGAAAGAATCACAGCCTCCAAAGATAAGGGAGACATAGATAATTGCAGTTTTACCTGGGAAGTGTAAAGACCAAGGGAGCCTGCGTCCAACCCGACGGCCGTTTCGGCTGTAAAGCCTTCGTCAGGGTGCGTGGCAACGTGAGGGGAAGAGGGAATTAAAAGGAGGGCGTCCGCCAATCAGAGTGGACAGGTGATTAGTATCTCCAAGTAGCGCGCGCTATCCAGGGCAACCAGGGACGCCCAATGCGCGCCGCACCGCTCCCTGCCCGACACTTCCGGTCACATGACCGCCACGTGTGCGCATCACATGGCAGTCACGAGGGCGGACGTCACGCAGGGTAATGCGGTGCGGCGCCACAGCCACGTCCCGGTGCCTATGGCACGCATGCGCGCACATCCCACACGGCCGGAGCAATAAGGTATTGGAGGATCAGGACAATGTATGGCCACACTAAAATACCATGGAATATACCATGGTTACCCACACAACAAATGAATACACCGATGAATATGGATGTAGTCACATAGGTACTACAGCGTATATAGGTATTCAGCATTATTTCAAGATCATAGCATAAGCCATGCCCCATATCAAAAAATCGAAAAATATATATATAAAGAATAGTATATGATAGAATAACAGTTAATGCACCAACCATTAAAGTACCACTCCCAGGTGTCATACAGTGATAGCTTATGAGTGCATATACAGTTAGGTCCAGAAATATTTGGACAGTGACACAAGTTTTGTTATTTTAGCTGTTTACAAAAACATGTTCAGAAATACAATTATTTATATAATATGGGCTGAAAGTGCACACTCCCAGCTGCAATATGAGAGTTTTCACATCCAAATCGGAGAAAGGGTTTAGGAATCATAGCTCTGTAATGCATAGCCTCCTCTTTTTAAAGGGACCAAAAGTAATTGGACAAGGGACTCTAAGGGCTGCAATTAACTCTGAAGGCGTCTCCCTCGTTAACCTGTAATCAATGAAGTAGTTAAAAGGTCTGGGGTTGATTACAGGTGTGTGGTTTTGCATTTGGAAGCTGTTGCTGTGACCAGACAACATGCGGTCTAAGGAACTCTCAATTGAGGTGAAGCAGAAGATCCTGAGGCTGAAAAAAAAGAAAAAATCCATCAGAGAGATAGCAGACATGCTTGGAGTAGCAAAATCAACAGTCGGGTACATTCTGATAAAAAAGGAATTGACTGGTGAGCTTGGGAACTCAAAAAGGCCTGGGCGTCCACGGATGACAACAGTGGTGGATGATCGCCGCATACTTTCTGTTACACCTCATGGCTCTCCTGTGGCAAGGAATGAGACAGTCTCCTTGCCTGCCACGAGCGCTCCTGCTCCGCAGCGCCGAAGGTCTGCCAGACTGCAGGAGAAACCTCCTCAGAGAGGCAGCACAAGGGTGACACCTAGTGGTACTCCTGTTGCAAGAAATGAGGCGGTCTCCCATTCCTTGCCTGCCACAGCTCCTCCTGCTCAGCAGCCTCGAAGGTCTGTGAGGTTGCGCAATGTGCAGAGATTTGCTGCTCAGGGAAGCAGTGAGACTCCCGTTATCTCTACACATTGTGAGACCGAGGATCCCGCCTCTATTTCCCAGAGGCAGGAGGGTGAGCATGTGCTATGCTTGGTGGATCCTGATTCGCCCACTGACGTCACACGGCTTGATGACAAGGCTGGTGACGTGGTGAATCCTGACTGGCCAGGCTGGGATGTCGTGGATCCTGATTGGGTCAAGTCCGTCATCTCCGCCTCGCGCCCGCCCTTGGCTGGAGCTACACCTCCTTAAAAGCTCCTCCTGCCATCATGGCGGCGCGCGACCGTCCTTCTATGTTTGGATGTCTGGCAGCGTGCTGCCACGCCACTGCTCAGGCATTATCTTCCTCTGTGGGCTTGGCCCTTGCTGCTTAGGCAGCACCTGGTTTGCAGGCCGTGTCCCTGCCTTGCTGCTCCGGCAGTAGCTCCTTCTACAGGCCGTGTTCCTGTCCCAGGTGAGCTCCTCGAGTCTCCACTGGACTTACCTGGTTATTGAAAGCACACGTGCGTGGGCACCTCTGTGCTACCCTCGTGCCATATTCTCGTGACTTCCACTGGCACACGTGCGTGGGCACCTCTGTGCTTCCCCGTGCAACAGGTACACCGAGCCGTGTGATCCCTGCCATACAACCCACACGGGTTAGGGCAGACCGGTGTACATAGATCGTCTGTGACATTCCAGACGATCGCTAGCAGCAACCCGCTCACTCTTCACCCACCATAGCAGCGGTCCCTTACACCGCACAGTGGACCTTGACCGGCGGAAGCTGTCCATTCCCCATCTTGGCACGCTTCCCCGGGTCCCCCTCGTAACATTACGGTCGCGCCAAAGGTCTGGCTATGGCTGAAGAGCAGCAGCAGTTGCTGCGTTATGTGCAGCAGTTGGAATCACGTTTGGCAGCAGTGGAGCAGTCTTCCTCCGACAAGACTGCTCTGACGACAGTCGCCACCCAGGCGGCTACCCAGGCTGTGCTATTGGGCGGAAGGTCTCCTCGCCTTGCGCTTCCAGAGCGCTTTAGCGGGGACAGCTCCGAGTGCCGTGGGTTTATAAACCAAGTTACCACCTACTTAGAGCTGTCCGCGACTCTTTACGCTACCGAGAAGGCGAAGGTAGCCTTCGTCCAGTCCCTGCTCACAGGGAGAGCGCTGAAGTGGTCCACGCCGTTGTGGGAGCGCGGAGATCGGGTGGTGAATAACTTAGCATCTTATCTTGGGGCCATGAGAATGGTGTTCCTCGGGCCTCAAGTCACCCACGACTCCGCGCTGCGCCTCCTACGACTTCGGCAAGGGTCCGCTTCAGTCGGGGACTTTGCCGTACACTTTAGGACACTTGCCGCAGAGCTGGACTGGCCCGATAAGGTCCTTGTCCCTGTGTTCTGGGAGGGCCTGGCAGGGTTCGTCAAAGACGCACTGGCCACGCGTGAGGTGCCTGCTACGTTAGAGTCCTTGATTGTGGTTGCCTCTCGCATAGACATCCGCCAGGCGGAGCGGAGGCTCGAGGTCTCTTCAGCACCCACGTCCTCACGGCCTAAAAAGCGTCTGGCTCCCGTATTCCACCAGACAGGTCTCCCAGCCAGCTCTGTAGGCGACTCCGTGGAGTCAATGGAGGTGTCCAAAGCGGTCTCCTATACCCCAGGTTCTCGGTCTGGTGTCATCTGCTTTTCCTGTGGGCAGAGGGGACACATAGCTACCCGATGTCCCAAACCGTCGGGAAAAGACAGCGTCTAGTTTCCATCAGAGGGGGGTTACTAGACGCTGCTTCTCCCTCTAGGTTGACTATCAGCGCCCAGTTGCAGTTTGGCACTACTCTCTTCTCTGCTCTGGCCTGCCTGGACTCAGGCGCTGATGGCAATTTCATTTCGACCTCCCTGGCAACCCGATACTCAGTTCCCCTGGTTCTCTTACCCAAGCCACTCAGGGTTCGGGTAGTCAACGGGTCCCTACTAGTCGATCCCATCACCCAGATCACCATCCCTCTCAGGATGGAAGTACCACCAGGACACCATGAGCAGGTGTCCTTCCTGGTGCTTCCAGGGGGGACGGATGAGATCCTACTGGGCCTCCCCTGGTTGAGACAGCATGCTCCTATACTCAACTGGGCAACAGGGGAGATCTCATCATGGGCAGGATCCTGTAGGGAGCACCTCGTGACTACCGAACCACCCGCTACCATTAGGTCGGTTGGGTCCTCAGGGAATACAGGGGAGCCAGGTTTACCGACACCTTATGAGGCCTACAGGGACGTCTTCTCCAAGAGGGCCGCAGATACCCTTCCTCCCCACCGGCCATACGATTGCCGAATAGACCTGAAGCCAGGCTCCGAGCCCCCTAGGGGCAGAGTGTATCCCCTCTCTGCTCCAGAGACGGAGGCTATGTACAAATATATTCAGGACAGCCTGGCAAAAGGGTTCATTCGCAAGTCTATTTCACCAGCCGGTGCGGGGTTCTTCTTCGTGCAAAAGAAGGAAGGGGATCTACGCCCCTGTATCGATTACAGGGGATTAAATGCAATCACGATCAAAAACAAATACCCTTTGCCCCTCATTACGGAGTTATTTGATCGATTCCGCGGGGCAAAGATCTTCACGAAGCTGGATCTACGCGGGGTGTATAATCTAGTGCGAGTCCGAGAGGGCGATGAGTGGAAGACCGCCTTCAACACCAGGGACGGTCACTACGAGTATCTAGAAATGCCCTTCAGACTCTGCAATGCCCCCGCCGTATTTCAAGACTTTGTGAATGATGTTTTCCGGGATTTGTATCTTTCCGTGGTTGCATACCTGGATGATATCCTTATCTTCTCCCCCGATCTTGCCACCCATCGGAGGGATGTCATCCGAGTACTTAAGAGGCTCCGCACTCATTCGTTATATGCTAAGCTAGAAAAGTGCGTTTTTGAACGTGAATCCTTGCCATTCCTGGGGTATATCGTGTCCAGTCAGGGGTTAGCAATGGATCCGGGGAAGTTGGAGACAGTGATGAAATGGCCTGAGCCCCGCTCGCTGAAAGCGATCCAGCGATTCTTGGGGTTTATCAATTATTATCGCCAGTTCATTCCCAACTTCTCGACGGTGGCAGCACCCATCATTGCCCTTACCCGCAAGGGCGCTAATCCCAAAGCATGGACACGGGAAACGGTAGAGGCATTTCACACTCTCAAAACTTACTTCTCCAGAGCTCCCATCCTTCATCGTCCAGACATCTCCAAACCCTTTCTACTAGAGGTAGACGCCTCTTCGGTCGGTACTGGTGCAGTCCTGTACCAGAAAGACGAACGAGGAAGGAAGCATCCTTGTTTCTTTTTCTCCAAGACCTTTTCTCCGGCCGAGAGGAACTACTCCATAGGGGATAGGGAGTTACTGGCGATGAAACTAGCATTCCAGGAATGGCGGCATCTCCTGGAGGGTGCGAAGCATCCATTTGAGGTATTTTCTGACCACAAAAATCTCATATACCTCCAGACAGCACAACGCCTGAACCCAAGGCAGGCCCGTTGGTCCTTGTTCTTCTCCCGGTTCCGCTTTATTATCCGCCACCTGGCCGGTGAGAAGAACGTACGGGCCGATGCCTTGTCACGTTGTATGGTTGTGTTGGAGGAGGACGAGGAGGAGCCTCGTCTTATACTACCCCCGGACAGCTTGAGGATGGTCACTCCCACTTCTTTGGACTAGGTGCCACCTGGCAAGACCCTCGTTCCCCCTGAACTACGGAATGAGGTGCTATCGTGGGCCCATGCCTCCAAGGTCGGGGGTCACTTTGGGGTCAAAAGGACCAGAGACCTTGTGACTAGGCACTATTGGTGGCCGAGACTACCCCAGGACATACAGGAGTATGTGGGAGCCTGTATGTCGTGTGCACGGAATAAGCCGTCCCGGCAGAGACCGGCAGGTCTTCTTCACCCACTGCCAGTGCCGGATCGTCCCTGGGAAGTGGTGGGAATGGACTTCCTGGGAGATCTGCCCAAGTCAGCAGGTCACAAGGTCGTATGGGTCATCACGGATCACTTCTCTAAAATGGTCCACTTGGTGCCTCTCCCACGACTCCCGACGTCACGTGCTCTCGCCACCTTATTCATTAGGCATGTATTTAGGCTGCATGGCATGCCTGACAAGGTGGTGAGCGACCGGGGTCCCCAGTTCGCGTCTCGCTTCTGGAGAGAGCTCTGTAAGCTCCTGCAGATAGAGCTGAACATCTCCTCCGCATACCATCCCGAAACCAATGGACTGGTAGAGAGGACCAATCAGACCTTGGTAACTTACCTCCGCCATTTTATCTCCGCGCACCACGACAACTGGGCTAACCTCCTTCCTTGGGCCGAATTTGCCATTAATAATTCGGTCCATGAATCCTCTGGTCAGACTCCGTTCCTGCTCAATAACGGACAACATCCCAGAATCCCGGTTCCGATGCCCATTACGTCACCCGATCCTAGAGTGGAGGATTGGGCGACCGAGGCCCGGGAGATCTGGGATAACACCCAAGAGGCCCTTAAGAGGGCTAAAGACCGGATGGTGACAACGGCTGATGAGCGCCGCCGCCCTGCACCATCCTTCGCCCCTGGTGACCTAGTGTGGCTGTCCTCTAAGAATGTTAACCTACGGGTACAGGCAGCCAAGTTCGCCCCTAGGTACCTGGGTTCGTTTAAAGTGCTAGAGCAGGTGAACCCGGTGGCATACCGACTCCAGCTCCCTCCACGCTGGGCTATAGCCAACACCTTTCACGTGTCCCTCCTGAAACCCGTACGACTTAATAAATTCTCGGGGTCCCTGACGCCTCAAACTGACTCCCCGCCCGACGACTCTGAGGTGGCGAAGCTTGTGGAGACAAAAGTTATACGGGGCAGGAGGTACTACCTCGTGGAGTGGGTCGGCCGTGGTCCGGAGCATAGATCCTGGGAATTGGAGGATCATATCCACGCCCCGGGTTTGATAGCGGCCTTCGAGCACGGGCGGGGGGGGGGCCTAGACGGGGGGGTAATGTTACACCTCGTGGCTCTCCTGTGGCAAGGAATGAGACAGTCTCCTTGCCTGCCACGAGCGCTCCTGCTCCGCAGCGCCGAAGGTCTGCCAGACTGCAGGAGAAACCTCCTCAGAGAGGCAGCACAAGGGTGACACCTAGTGGTACTCCTGTTGCAAGAAATGAGGCGGTCTCCCATTCCTTGCCTGCCACAGCTCCTCCTGCTCAGCAGCCTCGAAGGTCTGTGAGGTTGCGCAATGTGCAGAGATTTGCTGCTCAGGGAAGCAGTGAGACTCCCGTTATCTCTACACATTGTGAGACCGAGGATCCCGCCTCTATTTCCCAGAGGCAGGAGGGTGAGCATGTGCTATGCTTGGTGGATCCTGATTCGCCCACTGACGTCACACGGCTTGATGACAAGGCTGGTGACGTGGTGAATCCTGACTGGCCAGGCTGGGATGTCGTGGATCCTGATTGGGTCAAGTCCGTCATCTCCGCCTCGCGCCCGCCCTTGGCTGGAGCTACACCTCCTTAAAAGCTCCTCCTGCCATCATGGCGGCGCGCGACCGTCCTTCTATGTTTGGATGTCTGGCAGCGTGCTGCCACGCCACTGCTCAGGCATTATCTTCCTCTGTGGGCTTGGCCCTTGCTGCTTAGGCAGCACCTGGTTTGCAGGCCGTGTCCCTGCCTTGCTGCTCCGGCAGTAGCTCCTTCTACAGGCCGTGTTCCTGTCCCAGGTGAGCTCCTCGAGTCTCCACTGGACTCACCTGGTTATTGAAAGCACACGTGCGTGGGCACCTCTGTGCTACCCTCGTGCCATATTCTCGTGACTTCCACTGGCACACGTGCGTGGGCACCTCTGTGCTTCCCCGTGCAACAGGTACACCGAGCCGTGTGATCCCTGCCATACAACCCACACGGGTTAGGGCAGACCGGTGTACATAGATCGTCTGTGACATTCCAGACGATCGCTAGCAGCAACCCGCTCACTCTTCACCCACCATAGCAGCGGTCCCTTACACCGCACAGTGGACCTTGACCGGCGGAAGCTGTCCATTCCCCATCTTGGCACGCTTCCCCGGGTCCCCCTCGTAACACTTTCTTTGGTGAAGAAGAACCCGTTCACAACATCAACTGAAGTCCAGAACACTCTCAGTGAAGTAGGTGTATCTGTCTCTAAGTCAACAGTAAAGAGAAACTCCATGAAAGTAAATACAAAGGGTTCACATCTAGATGCAAACCATTCATCAATTCCAAAAATAGACAGGCCAGAGTTAAATTTGCTGAAAAACACCTCATGAAGCCAGCTCAGTTCTGGAAAAGTATTCTATGGACAGATGAGACAAAGATCAACCTGTACCAGAATGATGGGAAGAAAAAAGTTTGGAGAAGAAAGGGAACGGCACATGATCCAAGGCACACCACATCCTCTGTAAAACATAGTGGAGGCAACGTGATGGCATGGGCATGCATGGCTTTCAATGGCACTGGGTCACTTGTGTTTATTGATGACATAACAGCAGACAAGAGTAGCCGGATGAATTCTGAAGTGTACCGGGATATACTTTCAGCCCAGATTCAGCCAAATGCCGCAAAGTTGATCGGACGGCGCTTCATAGTACAGATGGACAATGACCCCAAGCATACAGCCAGGAGTTCATAAGTGCAAAAAAGTGGAACATTCTGCAATGGCCAAGTCAATCACCAGATCTTAACCCAATTGAGCATGCATTTCACTTGCTCAAATCCAGACTTAAGACGGAAAGACCCACAAACAAGCAAGACCTGAAGGCTGCGGCTGTAAAGGCCTGGAAAAGCATTAAGAATGAGGAAACCCAGCGTTTGGTGATGTCCATGGGTTCCAGACTTAAGGCAGTGATTGCCTCCAAAGGATTCGCAACAAAATATTGAAAATAAAAATATTTTATTTGGGTTTGGTTTATTTGTCCAATTACTTTTGACCTCCTAAAATGCGGAGTGTTTGTAAAGAAATGTGTACAATTCCTACAATTTCTATCAGATATTTTTGTTCAAACCTTCAAATTAAACGTTACAATCTGCACTTGAATTCTGTTGTAGAGGTTTCATTTCAAATCCAATGTGGTGGCATGCAGAGCCCAACTCGCGAAAATTGTGTCACTGTCCAAATATTTCTGGACCTAACTGTATATGCACCCACAGCCAACCAACGCACTGACATATGTGCACACATCGGCGCAACGCACACATACTGGCACACACTAGCATGTACACACACGTGTATAGCACTGTTCATGCACACACCACATGTGAACATGCATGCTCATACACACACACCCACACACACACCCACACACGTGCGCACGTCCACACACACACACATGTGCACACACACACACCCACACACATATATGCACAATTGCAAGGATGTGTGACCGGGGACCCAATACATACTCACACATACAACCGTCATACATACGTGCGGGTATGTGCAATGCACATGTGCGCACAGACCTGCACACAACATGGATTCAATAAGGGCTAATGCTAGTGTGCCAATATATAGAATATACCATAATTACCCACACCAAGAATATATAAAAATATAATCAGATAAATACAGTATCATGATAGGTATTCGGCATTATTTAAAGGTCATAAAATGGGCCGTACCGCATATCAAAATATAAGATGATATGCGATAAAATACCGGTTAATAACCAAGCATTGGAACACTACTACCAAGGGCCAAACAATGATAGCATGTGAGTGTATGACATGCACCCACAGCCCATCAACGCACTGACACATATGCACACACCAACACGCATGCACACACACTCTCACTCACGCACCCACACATGTGTGTGTGTGCTCGCACACTCACTCGTGCACACATGAATATGCACTGTGCATGTGTGCACCACACCCAGTCATGACCACCCATACACACACATGTGAGCACACACACACACACACTCACACATGCATGGACTGTGACCCAGGACCACATATCGACCACGTGATCACATATACACCCAATGTATACGCACGGGTGTGCGCACATGCACATGTGCGCGCAGATAATGCACACACTCATGTACACAATGTGAACTGGTACTGGTGTGCCGATATAGATTCACACATATATAATCACATCCATGCATTGGTGCTAGCCACCTGAAACATGAGCACATATAGATATATGTACACACCCACACAACAACGAGCGCAACACAAACATATATGTGTGCGCCGGTCATGTAAACATGTAAACACACCCACATTCACCGGACATCAGGATGATAAAATAAACATTGTATATATGAGGGCAAAAATACATATAGCCAAACATTATCCAATAAGAAAAGTTCTTGATCAGTCTGACGGTATTGAATTGATGGTTCCTCAAAGATGGTCCGGCCGTACATATGGGTAATCCACCATCACACGCAAACCAGATCCGGAACAAAGAAGGAGGACGCCTAATAAAATCATAAAAAGAAGATATATTAATATATTATAAAAACATAAAGGAAAAAACCCCCTCAAGGAAAAGGGACCACGACCATCACAAGAATGAGGAATAAGAGATGTTTTCATTTAAACCCATGGGATGAAGGGTTCTAAGAGTCCAAATCCATCTGGCCTCCATCCTGGCCAATCTCTGGCTGATCTTACCGCCACGAATGTTAGAATCAAGGTGATCAATGCCTCTGACCCGTAGAAGCGCTGGATTGGACTGATGGTATTGTCTAAAGTGGCGTGGGATGGTTTTAAGAGATGGAATATCTTGGCAATCTGCTGCTGCAATAATCCCATTTACGTGCTCACGAATACGTACCTTAAATTGCCTAGTCGTCAAACCAACGTAAATTTTGGGGCAGGGGCAGGTGGCATAATAGACCACCGCCGTCGTGGTGCAGGTGATGTGCTTTTTTATGGAGAAAGTGTGTTCCCCATGGAGTCGGAGAAAGAATTAGCCCTGTCCACATTTGGACAGGCTACACATCGGCCACAGGGTGCACAGCCAGTACGAGGGGTCACGGAGCCAAAGGGGGAAGGCTGAGCAACTCCCTCATAGTGGCTGGCAACGAGATGGTCGCGTAAATTTCTAGATCTCCGAATACTCAACATGGGTCTGTCAGGGATTATCCTGGCCAAGATCGGATCGGCCTGTAATATGGGCCAAAACTTTTGTAAACACGATCTCATGGCTGGAAATTGGCCATGATAATCCGTGACAAATCTTAAAGTATCGCACACTTGAGATCTTTTTGGGGCGTATAACAGGGAATGACGGGTGGAGTGTCTTGCCCTGTTATAGGCTCTCTTAACACACTGCCTACTATAGCCCCTAGCATAAAATCTTTGCTTGAGGTCGACGGCTCTTTTTTCAAAGTCCACATCAGTGGAACAGATCCTACGGAGTCGCAGGAACTGGCCCACTGGAATGGACCGAATCATATGGCCAGGATGGGATGAGGACGCATGCAACAGCATGTTTCCTGCAGTCTCTTTCCGATAAATGTCGGTTTGAATGATATTGTTCGGATCTTTTTTAACTGTAACATCAAGAAAATCGATGGACTGTGTGTGGTGGGTATAGGTGATACGGATATTCAAATTGTTGGAGTTGAGGGTTTTCATGAACTCATGGAGTTCAGTCTCCGTACCCTGCCAGATCAAAAAGATGTCGTCGATGTACCGTGTCCAAAGAAGGACACGGTCCATCGACGGCAGCTGATCCGACAGGAAGAGGTCCCTCTCCCACAGCCCCAGGAACAGGTTGGCATAAGAGGGGGCAAAAGAGGCCCCCATAGCTGTTCCCTGGGGCTGCAGATAGAAAGACCCCTTGAAGACAAAAAAGTTATGAGTCAAGGTGAACTCCAACAACTCCATTATTAAGGCCACCATGTCCATCGCTATATTGGACATTTCCAAAAAGAATCTAGTGGCCCGAAGTCCGTCACAGTGCTTAATACTGGTGTACAGGGATTCAACATCACCTGTCACCAGTAATGTATCACCCCCCACACAGAGTCCATCGACCTTCCTGAGAAACTCGCCGGTGTCCTTGATGAAGGATGGTAGACCCTCCACAAGTGGCTGGAGTTTGGTATCGATCCAGCGGTTCACATGCTCCAAGAAATTTCCTCTGCCTGAGACAATTGGTCTCCCTGGTGGCGCATTGATATCCTTATGGATCTTCGGCAGGAGGTACAGAGTGGGAATCGCTGGTTCAATGACCTGAAGTGCCGAAGCCAGCTCCTTGGTGACAACAGTGCCGTCTAGCGCTGCTTTAAGGGATCTCTGAAGCAGTGTAGTAAAAGCAGACAAGGGATTATATGTCAATTTTTTATAACAGACCCTATCCCGTAATTGTCTGAATGCTTCTTTTTCGTAGAGATCCCTTGGCCAGACGACAACGTTCCCACCCTTGTCTGCTGGCTTCAGAATCACATCAGGCAAGGACCGCAACTCCCTCAATCTAACTCGTTCCTGCCGAGTAAGATTATCCAATGTAATACCAACTGGAATATTATCAAATTCTTTAGATACCAAATTAACAAACATTTCCACATTGGCACAGGACGAAAGTGGAGGAAATCTCCTGGAGCGTGGACGTATTGAAGGGGGGATCTTACCTCCCTCGGACACATTATGTTCCATGGCGAGCTCCTCAAGGTCTCTCAGGGCCGCTTGTTCCTCCTCTGTAGGGAAAATTTGGTGTAAATTAGTATCAAAAAAATATTTTTTAAAAAGTAGAGAGCGAGCAAACAGATGCAAATCTTTAGTGGCTATAAATTTATCGAATCTGGCAGTTGGTGAGAAGGAGAAACCCCTTTCCAAGAGAGAAATATCAGAAGGAGATAGATTGTATGAGCTTAAATTAATCACCTTATTAGAATGTTTATAGCCAGAGGTCCTATAAACATTGGATTTAACAGAAGATGTCGTATTCTCTCTTGGTCTCCCAATCATCATACCAGAACGAGTGGTGATACTAGACTGGAGAGATGGTGCATCTGATTGGTCACTGATTGAAGAAAGGGATGAGAAGGAGGAGGCACGAGCCGCCCCGGGTGACCCAGAGGAATCTACTCTCCAGAAATAAACCAACTTCTGGAGAAAATCTCGTTGATCCCGAGCCCATTTCCTGGCTTGTGTGTCATGTATCTTCTTGACACATCCGTCCAGAGCTTTTTCTAATTTGGAATCATAAACCGACATTTGGTCCGGAGAACACTCTTCCTTAAATTTAAATTGTAATTCATCCAATTTGCTGTCGATGTTAGTAATATTTTTAGTATTTAGCTCAATCAGCAATTCCATAAAGATAGAGGAACAAGTATTGCAAGCGTCCTCCCACTTGGAGATGAAAGATGCGTCATCAATTGGAAAGGTGGGAATGACACGGACCCTAAGCCCACGGGGAATTAATTTTTTGGATAAATATCTCTGTAAAAATAGGCGATTCCACCATAATTTAGACCTCTTGAGATGTAATTGCTGGATGGCTTGGAATGCCTCCTCAAGGTTGTGATCACTTGTAGATGGAGTACCGCGTTCCAAATCACCATATACCTGGTTGGCCTGGTCCAGCCAACTTTTTTCTTTAGCCTTATAGTCCATAGCTGAACCACAATAACCTGTACGAAACACAGTAATATTAATATACAAAAAGAGCCACAGCCACTCCATGATTTATCCATGCAATTCCTTGCAATTGTGCATATATGTGTGTGGGTGTGTGTGTGTGTGCACATGTGTGTGTGTGTGGACGTGCGCACGTGTGTGTGTGAGAGTGTGTGGGTGTGTGTGTGGGTGTGTGTGTATGAGCATGCATGTTCACATGTGGTGTGTGCATGAACAGTGCTATACACGTGTGTGTACATGCTAGTGTGTGCCAGTATGTGTGCGTTGCGCCGATGTGTGCACATATGTCAGTGCGTTGGTTGGCTGTGGGTGCATATATATGCACTCATAAGCTATCACTGTATGACACCTGGGAGTGGTACTTTAATGGTTGGTGCATTAACTGTTATTCTATCATATACTATTCTTTATATATATATTTTTCGATTTTTTGATATGAGGCATGGCTTATGCTATGATCTTGAAATAATGCTGAATACCTATATACGCTGTAGTACCTATGTGACTACATCCATATTCATCGGTGTATTCATTTGTTGTGTGGGTAACCATGGTATATTCCATGGTATTTTAGTGTGGCCATACATTGTCCTGATCCTCCAATACCTTATTGCTCCGGCCGTGTGGGATGTGCGCGCATGCGTGCCATAGGCACCGGGACGTGGCTGTGGCGCCGCACCGCATTACCCTGCGTGACATCCGCCCTCGTGACTGCCATGTGATGCGCACACGTGGCGGTCATGTGACCGGAAGTGTCGGGCAGGGAGCGGTGCGGCGCGCATTGGGCGTCCCTGGTTGCCCTGGATAGCGCGCGCTACTTGGAGATACTAATCTCCTGTCCACTCTGATTGGCGGACGCCCTCCTTTTAATTCCCTCTTCCCCTCACGTTGCCATGCCCCCTGACGAAGGCTTTACAGCCGAAACGGCCGTCGGGTTGGACGCAGGCTCCCTTGGTCTTTACACTTCCCAGGTAAAACTGCAATTATCTATGTCTCCCTTATCTTTGGAGGCTGTGATTCTTTCCATAACCCTCTACTAACCTTGTGCTACCTCATTGGTCAGTCATGCATCATTCTTATATACCTTGCATGTGGTTGCCATGATGGTTGTTTGAGGAGTTTGTTTGGGTACATATCCCATTCTGTATATTTCATGCAGTTTCCCTGGTGGACTATGTATTAACTGACTACACATTTTGGTATACCGGTTAATATAGAACCGCTATCATTACTAGCTATTAGCATCAATGGTTTGTCAATAGTCCATTATAGATCATTGCCTATGTCCACACTTGTTTGTGCCGCCCTGCACCTGTTTACCAATAAAGTTTGTTTCACTTTATACCCTGGATCTTGGTCGTATAGTCTCTTGTTTTGTATCCTAATTAAACGACTTGTCCTAGTCCCCATCCAGGTATTATGACCATCATGGTTTTATCACTATGTTATATTAATTCCTGGTAAATCATGGAGTGGCTGTGGCTCTTTTTGTATATTTTCTCCTGAGTACGCAGATACCTCATATATGGTGGAAATCAAATGTTTAGGCACACGGCAGGGCTCGGAAGGCAAGGAGCGCCATTTGAATTTTTGAGTGCAAAATTAGCTGCACTCATTAGCGGACGCCATGTCGCGTTTGAAGACTCCCTGAGGTGCCTAAACAATGGAGCTCCCCCATAAGTGACCTCATTTTGGAAACTAGAGCCCTCAAATATTTTTTCTAAATGTTTGATGTGCACTTTTAACCCCTGGGGTCTTCACAGAAGTTTATAACGTTGAGCCGTGAAAAGAAAAAAATTTTTTTTTACCACAAAACTGTTGCTTCAACCAGGTAGCTTTTTTTTATCACAAGGGTATCAGGAAAAAATGCACCATAAAATGTATTGTGCATTTTCTCCTGAGTACGCAGATACCCCATATGTGGTGGAAATCAAATGTTTGGGCACACGGCAGGACTCGGAAGGCAAGGAGCGCCATTTGAATTTTTGAGTGCAAAATTAGCTGCACTCATTAGCGGACGCCATGTCGGGTTTGAAGACTCCCTAAACAATGGAGCTCCCCCATAAGCGACCCCATTTTGGAAACTAGAGCCCTCAAATATTTTTTCTAGATGTTTGATGTGCACTTTGAACCCCTGGGGGCTTCACAGAAGTTTGTAACGTTGAGCCGTGAAAAGAAAAAACATTTTTTTTACCACAAAACTGTTGCTTCAACCAGGTAGCTTTTTTTTATCACAAGGGTATCAGGAAAAAATGCACCATAAAATGTGTTGTGCATTTTCTCCTGAGTACGCAGATACCTCATATGTGGTGGAAATCAAATGTTTGGGCACACAGCAGGACTCGGAAGGCAAGGAGCGCTATTTCACAGCAAAATTGGTTGGAATTATTAGCGGACGCCATGTTGTGTTTGGAGACCCCCTGAGGTGCCTAAACAATGGAGCTTCCCCACAATTGACCCCATTTTGGAAACTAGAGCCCTCATATAATATTTCTAGATGTTTGATGTGCACTTTGAACCCCTGGGGGCTTCACAGAAGTTTATAACGTTGAGCCGTGAAAAGAAAATTTTTTTTTTTTACCACAAAACTGTTGCTTCAACCAGGTAGCTGTTTTTATCACAAGGGTATCAGGAAAAAATGCACCATAAAATGTATTGTGCATTTTCTCCTGAGTACGCAGATACCTCATATGTGGTGGAAATCAAATGTTTGGGCACACAGCAGGACTCGGAAGGCAAGGAGCGCCATTTCACAGCAAAATTGGTTGGAATTATTAGCGGATGCCATGTTGCGTTTGGAGACCCCCCCTGAAGTGCCTAAACAATGGAGCTCCCCCACAATTGACCCCATTTTGGAAACTAGACCCCTCATGGAATTTATCTAGCTGTTTAGTGAGCACTTTGAACCCCTGGAGGCTTCACAAACGTTTGTAATGTTCAGCCGTGAAAATATTTTATTCTTTTTTTTACCACAAAATTGTTTTTTCAAACAGGTAGCTTTTTGTTCACAAGGGTATCAGGAAAAAATGCACCATAAAATGTATTGTGCAATTTCTCCTGAGTACACAGGTACATCATATGTGGTGGAAATCAATTGTTTGGGCATACAGCGGAGCTCAGAAGAGAAGGAGCGCCATTTCACAGTAAAATTGATTGGAATTATTAGCAGACGCCATGTTGCATTTGGAGACCCCCTGAGGTGCCTAAACAATGGAGCTCCCCCACATGTGATTCCATTTTGGAAACTAGACCCCCCCCCATACAAAAAAATTAGTTTGGCGAAATAAAAAATAGACATCAGTAAAAAAAAAAAAAAAAATATGAGCGCCTGCCACTAAGACCAGTGCCAAACGTGAGAGCAATGCACGAGTCTCGCATCGCATCATCCACTGCAATCTGGAAGCGAGCAACTGCACTGGATAATGCGATGTGAGAGGGCGGGGTGGCAGATGAGAAAGGGCGCAGCGGATGGAAGATGGGAAAGGGCGCAGCGGGTGGAGGAGCGGCAGAGGATGGGAAAGGGCGCAGCGCATGGATGATGGGAAATGGCGCAGCGGGTGGAGGAGCGGCAGAGGATGGGAAAGGGCGCAGCGGATGGATGATGAGAAATGGCGCAGCGGATGGAGGAGCGGCAGAGGATGGGAAAGGGCGGAGCGGATGGTGATGGGAAATGGCGCAGCGGATGGAGGAGCGGCGGAGAATGGGGGGGAGGGAGGTGAGATGGGGATACCTACCTTACAGGATGGATCTAGGCAGCAGGATCACAGCAGACAGAAGAGGCAGCAGATGAAGGAGGCAACAGATTGAGGAGGGTGAGAGGGGGCAGTAGATGAAGAGGATGGGAGAGAGCAGGCAGCAGATCGGGGAGGGGGCAGAGTCTGATGGGAGAGAGAGATGACACATGGAGGAGGGGGGGCCCCGGGGGGAGGGGGGCCCCCAGAACATGGAGGGGGGAGGGTGGCCCCCAGAACATGGAGGGGGGAGGGTGGATTGCAGCACATGTGGGGGGAGGGTGTCTTGCAGCACATGTGCTGCAAGCCACCCTCCCCCCACATGTTCTGCAAGCCACCCTCCCCCCACATGTGGTGGGAGGGTGGCTTGCAGCACATGGAGGGGGAGGAGGTGTAGTGGCGATGGAGAAGGGGCAGCCGATGAAGGAGGCGGCAGCGGCCGATCGGGAACAGTGGGGGCCGATTCGGGGGCAGCAGCAGCGGTTGAAAAAGGTGGGTGCGACGGCGGCGGGGACAGTGGCGAGCGTGGCGGTGGGGACAGTGGCGAACGTGGCGGCGAGGACAGTGGCGAGCGTGGCGGTGGGGACAGTGGCGAGCGTGTCGGCGGGGACAGTGGCGAGCGTGGCGGCGGGGACAGTGGCGAGCGTGGCGGCGGGGACAGCGGTGGATCGGGAGCAGCGGTGGGGCAATCGGAGACAGCGGCGGGGCTGGCGGTGGCAATCGGACCCGCGGCGGGGCTGGCGGTGGCGATCGGACCCGCGGCGGGGCTGGCGGTGGCGGGCGGGGCGATCGGAGACAGCGGCGGGGCTGGCGGTGGCGGGCGGGGCGATCGGAGACAGCGGCGGGGCGATCGGAGACAGCGGCGGGACTGGCGGTGGCGGGCGGGGCGATCGGAGACAGCGGCGGGGCTGGCGGTTACGGGCGGGACGATCGGAGACAGCGGCGGGGCGATCGGAGACAGCGGCGGGGCGATCGGAGACAGCGGCGGGGCTGGCAGGGCGATCGGGGACAGGGGCGGGCGGCGGGGGCAGCAACTTACCGATGGGCACCTGCAGAGACCGCTCTCCTCGGCTTCCAGGGACGAACACAGGTCACAGGCCCCAGATCAACATTGATTGGAGAGATCGGTCACAAGACCGGTCTCTCCAATCAGAGCTGGGGGCGGGTGAAGCACCGATCACCCAGTTCCAGCCAATGGCCAGTGCTACAGCAGCACTGATCAGGGCTGGATTTCAATGTTCCAGCCATTTTCAATGGCTGGAACATTACAGTGACTGTAATTGGCTGAGCGGCGTTCGTCAGCCAATAACAGCCTCTGTAGGTTCGGGGAGGAGGCACCACCCCTCCTGAGGTCAGGCAGAGGTCCCCTCCTTCCCGAATCTACCGTTTAATTAAAGAAATTGGACTCCCCGGGGCTTCGGGACCGCGATTTCGCCATGACGTACTGGGTACGTCATGGGTCGTTTAGCACCATGTCACCATGACGTACCCAGTACGTCAAAGGTTATTAAGGGGTTAAAGAGGACCAACCACCAGGATTTACTATATAAACTAAAGCCAGTACTATACTGGCACTATTGTGCTGATTGTATACATACCTTTAGTTTTGAGATCGGATGTATACTTTCTGAACTCTAGACAAGTAAAGTTAGGTGGGTTAGGTTCTGCTAGTTATTCCCACCCCTGTATGCCTGCCTGTCCTTCCTACACCTGTCGCCGAGCAGGAACCTGAAGCCCTGAGTGACCCTACAATAGTCCTGGCTAGAGTGTGGGTAGGTAAGGATCACTAGTCCCACCGCTGCACTAATACAATACACCAGGGAAGGAAGACAGACAGAGGGAAAAGAACATCAAACTGCTGCAGTCAGAACCAAGACTGCAGCCACCACAGCAACTTTAAAAGAAGGCTCCTCCAGCTCCTTTCACCTCCAGACCAAGTATCCAAAAGAATGAGAATAACCGGCACCCTCTGCTGGTAGCAAAGGGTATATAAAGGGACTGGGAGTGGGCCAAACCCGAAACACCTGAGATCGTAATGAGACTGCTTGCTGGCAGGGAATACTGACATTAACCCTCACTTACCCAAAGGAAAGAGAATACAATATAAATAGCAGAATCTCACAAGGAAAAGTGAAACTCAGACCCAGAATCTGTTGCTAACCTCTTAAAACAGAGAGACGACCGTGACAAATACACACCATATGTGGAGGCGAAAATGCACTGCATATCATCCCCAAAACAACATACCAACAATTAAGTGTGGAGGTGGGAACGTCATGGTGTGGGACTGTTTCTTAGCATACAGCATTGGCAAACTTCATATAATTGAAGGAAGGGAGAATGGACAAATGTACTGAGACATTCTTGATAAAAATCTGCTGACATCTACCAGGATGATGAAGATGAAACAAGGGTGGACATTTCAGCAAGACAATGATCCCAAACACACAGCCAAGGAAACTCTCAATTGGTTTCAGAGAATGAAATAAAGCTGCTAGAATGGCCGAGCCAATCACCTGAGGAAATAGTAAATTTATGGAAGGAACTGTGAGAAGCACAGGGCAGGCAGTGGTAGTTGTGTATACAGGGATCGCCAGGCTGCATTGCAGCCGCTCGGTAATCCCTTGCCTCCCAGTCACCGCTCCACTAAAAGGACGGTTCCGCAACAGTCCATTCTTTCCATGAGACAATAAAATAGACACCGGAGTATTCTTTTTCAACAACTGAACTTTACTCTTCATCTTTACAAGTTCGTCCTTCTCTTGCACTACACGGGCACCTCTGCTGGTTCCAATGGGGTTCCCTCCAGACTCCAGTTCCACATAAACTTTAACGGCTGACCACTTTCCTGGCACCTGGGGTCTATTAGATACCGCTAGGCCCCTCATTCTCCCCGTCTGACGTCACGCTGCACGAACAAATTCAAAACGTTCTTAAGTCTATCCGTCCAACCCACAGGAATTAGCTTGCACTTTGGAAGGGCTATGTGCGACAGTACTCCTCTGTTCGTGCTTAGGCCAGGAACTACCCTTCTCAGACAAGGTTCCATTGACCTTTGGTCTCGCAAGGGATTTCTTAGGGTATTCGTATCCAAGAAAATGTCCACCTCCCCGACCGACTAAACCCCCGTTTCTGGGGATGCAGTTCCACAGTCCTCAATGTGCAGGACCCCGCGTGTCTACGATCACAGGGGTGACCCTTAGGATCGTAAATTAAGACTATAAGTTTTGACCTTGTTTTCTGTATCTCCTCCTGGGAACTCTCCTACCCTCCTTCTACATCCTGTCCAAGATGTACATTACTCTCCTCTTGTTACTTAACTTTTAGACTGCCTACCAAGGTGCCAGGACTGCAATCACTCTGCCACACTGCCACCTGGTGGCCATTTACACAATACACATATACATTTAATTACAGCAGATAAACCTTAGGTGTGCCGGCTGCTTCTGAAGGGGGGTGGCAAAGCCTTGACCCCCCTACACTAAAGCTCAGAGTTCATAGAAGGAGCCCAGGAGACCTTCAGGATGTGAAGAGTGTTGGTGTGGAAGAATGAATCAAAAATCACACCTGAGCAATGTAAACCACTAGTTTCTCCACACAGGATGTGTCTTGAAGCGTCATCACCAACAAAGAGTTTTGTACGAAGTATTAAATAATTTTTGGTAAGCGTGTTCAGTACTTTTTAACTGTGTAATCTCTCATTTTTACACATAACTTAATTTATAGACATCTGTGGTTTGATTTCTTAGCCTGTGAGGATTCAATGAGTTGTTATTGACATCCGGTGAGAAATTTATGCCAATAGTGCATTTAGAAATATATTTATTTAGAAAATTGGTGATGTGTTCGATACTTATTTCACCTGCTGTATGCAAGGTGTATTTTGGGTTTTAGAACAGTGGCAGAATAAAATATGGATTCTTGGACAATTAAATATTGGTTCATTATAGCAACTACATTGACATATTGAAACTTTGATTCTTGGACAACGCCACTGTGATGCTCGACACTACTTACGGGCAGTATGGATAAAAGGGTAGTCAGACAAGCCAGGATCAGAACACAGGAAGACAAGTCAGGACAAAGGAAGTAAGTAGAAACACAGTTAGGTCTCAGGCTGAGGGTCAGAATTCCAGGAGAGTATGTATTTGCTACAGAGAGCAGACAGAGACGTGATCAGGTAATGCTCCGAGGTCAGAAGCCAGGAGGTCATGACAAGAACACGGAACGAGCAGAGAGTGGTCAATAAACAGTCTGGGGTCAGGAAGCCAAGATCAGTACAGTAACAAAAACAGGAGCCAAAAGCACAACTGAAGAACCAGGAAGTACGACTGGCAAAGTTCTGGGAAAGCATGCTCAGTATTGAAACAGAGCAATTACCAGGAACAATGATCACCTGAGCAAGTGCCTCCCAGCACCAGCATGGAAACCTTGTGCAAAAAAATAACCTGACAGCAAGTGCTCAAGAAACACAGCAGAACATCTTCAAATGCAACATGCTCTGTGTGCTGCCCCGGTGTTGGTCGGGCTGCTCGAATTCGGGATCGTGGTGGCTCGAGGGGGCCCGGACCCAGGTTGGCGGACACTTTGATTCGTGAAAAAGGGGGCATTTACAGGGGATAAGTTTGTGACGCCACGTGTTGGTTGCGGTAATGGGAGTACTGCCGCTGCTGTAGGGAGTACTGGGGCAGATGGAGTTAAGCAGCCTGATGTTAGTCCCTCCACAGGTAAGGATGGCCCCGGGCTCAGGGGTGTTTTTGATTAATTGGGAGCGCAGGGTGCAGGGGATCAGACGACTCACTGTGGGTAGTCGTGGTGCTGGATGAGGATTACAAATGAGACACACATGCTGCAAGTAAACCAAGTGCTCTGTGTGCCACAGTCACTGCAGGGAGCCGGTCCAGGTGTCCGTTCCCACCGTGTCATTTGGTAGTCCGGAGCCCACCTCTGTGCACAATTTAATTGTCTGTCTGTGGCCCCTTGGCTTGAAGTGTTAGGGCCCAGCTCACTTTGGGAAGTGTAGCTGTGCTCTTGGGGGCTGGCACTTGGGACTTCAATGGGCTGCTTTTGGCTGTAAAACCCTGTCCCCCGCGTTGTGCTGATGCCCCAATCTCTGAACCCTGTGGGAAGGTCCCTGAAGGTCTCCTTCCTCTGCTGGACAATTTTCAGGACGTTGAATCTACAATTCGCTGTCAACAAACCCTTTTACCCATACCATCTCACTTTATCTCCCACAACCATTCCATATCCCAACTACGTTTTCAGGTCATTGAACATGTTCCCCCCATCAGGAGAGGGGGAGACAGAATTGCTAGGCTTAAGACACGAGAAGCCTACTGGATACACACTCTCAAAACACTGGAGCCCTCGGGTCTCAATAGAGAATATGAAGTCTCATATTAAAACTTTTTCATTTTATGACTGTACTGTAATTTCTATCAAGTATTTTTGTCAGGTGTAATCCATTCTTGATTCCCTGATAAAAAAACTTTTTAAACTGCTTATACTTGTCTTTTCCACCTTGAATGTATATTCATAACATACGCATTGTTCCTGAGGACTTTTGGCTTATACTGTTGCTCCCTTAATATCAAGACAATGCCTATCGCATATCAGATGATTTATCAAAAATTCTATGATTCATTGCACTAATCGCATGTACATTGGTTGACAAAATTCTGACTATGTCTGTTTGCATATTGCGTTAATAATCCCAATTCATTCATAGTCCTTTTCTTGTAATATACCCATTATTATGTTTTTAATTATTTCTTCTTTCCTTCCCCAGATTACCTAGAACACCCCTCCACATGGCCTCTTAGCGTGCACCCACTTCCCAGATTATCTGCACGCTGCACTATTGCCTCTAATCTACCACGGATCCTATACACGGACGCTGTACTACCTGTCACTCCACGTACTGCGCATGCGTACATTGCGCATCGCTCCTCTGTTTTCCCCAGCCTGGATGACGGAACGAGCACGGCGCAATGCGCATGCGCGCCCACGTCATCACTTCCCAGCATTCCCTGACCCGGATATGACGTCAGACGCCGTCCTGCACATTCCCTTTATATACCCGGTCCTGGCACCTTGTTCTTTGGGCTCCTATCTCCGATTCACAAGCGGTTTAAGGTAACGTCCTATCTATACCCCCTTTCATCTATGCTTTTCCCGTTCTTATGTATACTTACATATCCTTAGGGCATTGGCTTTCTCCTCCGGTCTCCACCGTTTCATTGCCAGCCTAGGTATGTAACCATGGCTTCATACCAGATTATGGCTCATCTCCATTAGGTCATATCTTTGGCTCTGTTTTGTTGCATTATAACTTTTCCCCTTTTTTCGTTATTTTACTGTATAGCCATTTCACCTCACTGACAAGGAGCTCCAACTTTGAAACAGTATCTTATCACACTGTGGTAGGTTATTTTCTCTACCCTTCTACGTACATTAGGGCTCACTTTTCATTAGTAATAGTAATTTTCCTTTATTCCCTACAGTGGCATATTTCACATATACTTGTCCTTATATGGTATATATGGCAAACCGCATATCCGTATGATTGGCGGCTTTCACCTTGACCTTTGGTTCTCTTACGGACATTTTAGGTATGTGACCACTGGTGCCCATACCATATGCTAACTGCTTTCATGTGATTTTAACAGTTTCATGTTATTTCTAGTCCCTTTTCTTCATTGGGCAATTTTACCCATTGCCTTTTCACACCAAGCGCCCTCCGACTATCTACCCTGAAATAGTTTCTCCACCTACGGCGGTATGTCTACAGTCTGGTGCATGTTTTGTTGCAATTTTTGTTGCATTTTGTTGCATTTGTCGTATATGGTTCTACAGTACATTCCCCTTCATCTCCTTGTTCTTTTCTAGCCACTACATATTCGTACTACGAGTACACTCCATTCCTCCACGATATGGAGGCATACACTTACCCATATGACAAGGTGGTTCCCATAGGTACGTGTCACCTAATTCTCAAATTCCCTTTCTTTTCTTCTTCAAAATACAATGTCTTTTGCCATATTCTCCTGTTCTTCTATCTTTTGTTCTCTTGTTTTCTTATCTTCTTTCTTTCCTTCCTCCCTTTTTCTACCTAGTAGCCGCTTTATAGAGTGACCCACACCTGATAACCGAAGCCCTCCATTTTTGGGAAGATCAATATTTCTCCGAAACGTTTTAGCCTCTAGCGTTGTTAATAGGTTCCTTTTATGATAACAACAACACGGGTATGTTTCATTTTTTCCTCTTTTTCCTCTTTTTCCTCCTCTCTGTTGCTTCCTCACTTCTCTCTCTACCTTTTCCTTTCTTCTCTTTATGTATATTCCCCTTCTTCTTTCCCCTTTTTCCTCCCCTTCTTTCCTGCTCTCTCCCCCTCGCTTCCCCCCCCCCCCCCTCCTACCGGATGTTCATCTAACTCACCTAACCTCACGTACACTGTTTCATGTTTGTTTTTCACAATTCCTGATAAAAATCTGTTGTTATGTATTTATTCAGAACATGATATTATTGTAATTTTGCCTGTATTTTCATATGTTTGTATCTAGTATCTCATGGTCCCTAATGAAGGCTTAAATTAGAGCCGAAACGTTGGACTGTCATTCATTTTCCTGTTATCATGAAACAACTTTATCACAACTTGCTATGAGAACTTTTTGAATAAAACCACAACATACAACAAGAATCATCGACTATTTCCTTTTTTCCATACTGTGTGCCAGGATTCTCTTTTGTTAGTTGAATCGGCTCCTGACCTAGGCTCCTGTACCCCGTCGTGCTCGGTACCGGTCAGTTTCTTTTGGGCTTGCTGTTGCCAACAGTCCTCTTAGACTATGTCCATCGCACCCCTTCCAATGTCACTGCCACCGGTCCCCGACTCCTCTGGTCCAGGACCACCGTCTGCGACCCGACCACGGTCTAGCTCCCTGGGAGCTCACTCTCCCCAGCTCCTCTCTCTTTAAGGGCTCTCACTACTCTCTTGTCCTCTACTCAACTGTCTCACTTCCGTCCCACCAGTCTGCCTGACCCCTAGGTGGGTGGCCCTTTTCCAGCTAGACCAACCCATTGGTGTGTCTGAAAGGTCATGATGTGAGGTGTTGATTAGAATTTGTGGTGCTGTTGGTAGTGACACCGGTTTCTTAAGAACCATGGGGGGGGGGGTAGGCCCTGCACCCTGGGTAAGGATGCAGTACCCTGTGGCACCCTGATGTACTCAGGGGCGCTACACTCTGCACAAAGGAAACATGTAACTGGTGGCTGAGGAGAGCGTGGCAGAACATAACCAGTGTGCAAAATGCTCCACACAGCGGAACCGTGACAGCCACATTGTTACTTTGGTTCCCTGGGTTCCTAGATAATCAAAAATTTAGACAAGGGTTCACGACAAAGACACACTAAAACTTAGATAATAAAACTTTGGTTCTCGTACATGGCATACTGAAACTTAGGTTATTGGATGGTGAATTGTTGGGTCCTAGAGCAAAGTGTCTGCCGTAGTAATACACATTCTTGGATCACACACTGACATTTGAGAAATGTAAAACCCTTCCAGGATTATACGGACCATTCCCTGAAGTCCTGACATTTGCATAATGGTCTTTAAGTTACTGCTATTGTCAACTTTATAACCAAGGAAAGACCACTAAAGTATATGAATTTGTAAGAGACTGAAAGAACAATCTATATATAATTGCCTTATTCTGTCTGTCTGTCTGTCTGTCTTGCTCCAAAATTGTGTCCTTACGGTGACACAAAGCTGATTGGCCGCTGGGCTCGCCATGGCCCCGCCCCCCGCACGGATTGGCCGCTCGCCCAGGCTGCGCCCCCACACGGATTGGCCGGCCGCTCGCATTCCCCGAACCGACACGGTCACGGAGCCACGACTACCAGGTGAGTACTGTACCCCTGGGAGCCCACATCAGCGTACACCGCCAAACCAGCCGACACATACCCTCGCATTGCTGGGGCTGGCCGGCGTATGCTGGTGTGGGCTCCCGTGCGAGCGGGGGACGAGATGCGCTGGTAACCATGGTAGTGTGACGCCCTGGGCAAGCCAGGGGTCACAGGTCATCACACCACCACACCCTACATCCCAGTTAGGCACACCAAAGCTAACCAAAAATCCTTGTTGCCTTCCTCCAGGGGCTGATGTTCACACCAGGGGGTGGGCCAGGCGGTTGGCTCCTCCCACGGAGGAGGACACAGCTCTGGAGGCGGGAGAAACCAGGCAGTTTAGCCCAGGCAGGGCTTGAGTGAAGATTAGCTCAGGGGGAGCTTGAGTAAACAGCTAAGTGAAAGTGAAGTAGAAGGGAAGTGGTAAAGGAGGAGTAGGAGAAGTTGAAGGAAGGTGAAAGGTGACAAAAAGAAAGCCTGAAGTGAGTCCAGCTGTGTGCAGGACGGAGTCAGCAAGGTCAGCAATGGCGGTGACTGTCTGGAGGGGGACCGTTTGGAAGTTCCTGGAAGGACCTCGGACGGGTAGTGGCCCGGCGGTCTGGAGCAGTGTACCAAAGGACAGTCAGCACCAGGGCAGGGGCCTCTCGGACCCCGGCAAGGCTAGGAGTCGCCATAATTTGCCGAATCCGTCAGTGAAGGGGACGTAGATCCCCCAACAACCAAGTCCCGATTGAAGGCAACAGCCCAACCATTGTAGCAGAAACACCGCCACCGCCAGGGCACCAGTTTCTCAGGGCCAGCGCCTGCGGGCAAAGAGTAGAGCTCCTCCGGTCCAGCTTGAAGCCGGGGAGCGGGTTACTGGTGGGAACCCATCGCTACCAACACAGAAACAAAGGTGCAAGGAAAAGGGACATCACCGTCACCTACTGGGAGAGCAAGTGCAGCCGTCCGTGGGAACCGTCTTTCCAGCCGTGTGGTTTACCGTAAAAGTGTGTCAACGTCTCAGGCTGAGTGAGTACCACAGTGCCGCAAGGCACAGCGCTGCCCCCGCGTCCCTGCGCCCACCAGGCCCTGCATCTCCCATCTCATCACCGGGCCCCGGGATCACCAACCCCTACCCACGGAGGGGCAACACAACACCTGGCTGCTCCGCATCACCATCCCCGGGATCCCCATATTGAGCAGCGGTGGTGAAATCACCACAACCGTGGGTGGCGTCACGGACAATAAACAATCCCCACACCCAACAACCCCCTTTCACTCACGGGCGAGGAGTGCCGCTCGAGAAACCCCCGGGATCCGGCCCACAGCTCGAGCCACCACTGAGCAGCAACCGCCGGACCCGAGCAGAAGGGGTGAGCGTAGTGTGCTGACACCCTCCTCCCCGCCCGCGACAGTAGCATAGTTACCAGCACATCAAGGTCCTGCAGCGGCGGAAAATACACACACGCACACACATAACAGCACACACACACACACACACACACACATCAGATCACACTCACTCACACACACATCACATCGCATCCACATACTCACAACATCCTGGGATATCGCTTGCTTCTCGGCGGCGATATTGTGCTGTGAGCTTCCAGGACCTGCTGGAGGATCACATGGCCAGAAGCATGTGGTATCTCCGGATGTTGTGAGTATGAGCGCGTATGTGCAATATCGTCAATGTGTGTGTGCGTGAGTGTATGCGATCGGGTGTGTGTGAGTGTATGCGATCGGGTGTGTGTGAGTGTATGCGATCGGGTGTGTGTGAGTGTATGCGATCGGGTGTGTGTGAGTGTATGCGATCGGGTGTGTGTGGGTGTGTGTGAGTGTATGCGATCGGATCTGTGAGTGTCGGCAGAGGAGCACGGCGTGCTAGAGGAGGCTGGGAGGAGAGAGGCTGATCCTGGGGAAGGCTGGGATGGGGAGGCTGAGAGAAGAGAGGCTGATGCTGGGGGAGGCTGAGGCTGGTGTAGGCTGGGAGGAGAGAGGCTGATGCTGGGGACCGAAAAGGCATCAGCTGGGGACAGAAAAGACTGATGCTGGGAGGAGAGAGGCTGATGCTGGGATGAGAGAGGCTGATGCTGGGATGAGAGAGGCTGATGCTGGGATGAGAGAGGCTGATGCTGGGGACAGAGAGGCTGATGCTGGGAGGAGAGAGGCTGATGCTGGGGATAGAGAGGCTGATGCTGGGAGGAGAGAGGCTGATGCTGGGATGAGAGAGGCTGATGCTGGGATGAGAGAGGCTGATGCTGGGAGGAGAGAGGCTGATTCTGCGGGTAGAGAGGCTGATGCTGGTGCAGCATGGGGGATGGAGCACGATGGGGGGTGCGCAGCATGGGGATGGAGCACGTTTGGGAGTGCGCAGCATGGCACATGGAGCACGTTTCGGAGTGCGCAGCATGGCGGATGGACCACGTTTGGGAGTGCGCAGCATGGCGGATGGAGCACGTTTGGGAGTGCGCAGCATGGCGGATGGAGCACGTTTGGGAGTGCGCAGCATGGCGGATGGAGCACGTTTGGGAGTGCGCAGCATGGCGGATGGAGCACGTTTGGGAGTGCGCAGCATGGCGGATGGACCACGTTTGGGAGTGCGCAGCATGGCGGATGGAGCACGTTTGGGAGTGCGCAGCATGGCGGATGGAGCACGTTTGGGAGTGCGCAGCATGGGAGATGGAGCACAATGGGGGGTGCGCAGCATAGGGGATGGAGCACGATGGGAAGTGCGCTGCATGGGGGATGGAGCACGATGGGCAGTGCGCTGCATGGGGGATGGCGCACGATGGGAAGTGCACACCTCCCCCCAACACACACACACACGCGCGCGCACTGCACAACACACCACACACACACACTGGGAACCACAAACAACTGCCCTACACAGACACCCACACACACAGACAACGCTGCACACACAAATATACGCACATATCGCACAACACACACATTGCACAAAACATACCTCCCCCCAAAACACACCACACACATACAAACCGCGCAACACACACACAACGCTACAGACACACAGCGCTCCACAAACAACGCAACACACACATACAACACCGCTCTCACCCCCCGTCACACCCAGACAACACCCAGAACATGTACAGCGCCCTACACAAACACTTGGTAACTACACACAACAACATCTATATATATATATAACAAAAATCATACATGAACTACACAATACGTAAATTCTAGAATACCCGATGCGTAGAATCGGGCCACCTTCTAGTGTTAAATAAATCCTTGAATATTGGTCTACAATTGGATTCGGCGACCGTGCTAATCTGTCATTGGCATATACAGACTATTGTGGAGCACAAAGGATCAGATATGGCATCTTGCAGATTGTGGAGAACCTGCATTTCTCACGGTGAGATAAACCACATTTTACATTTCATGGCAGTAATGGTCATTCCATTCATGGCTGGAGGACAAGCAGGGGAAAAAAAGCTGTTGTGATTCGGAAAATTATATATATTTTTTTTTTGCACAGAATGCTGCGAAGGTGCCAACCTCATTATGCACCTGGCACCTTAACATTTGTGCTATTCTCTGCCCAGACCTCTGGAAAAGAGCAGCAGAAATAATCACAATATCATCCTTATCCAAACTTTTAATCACATGATTAGCTAAGTGACGTGGCATCTAATTGTTTCATGTGTAATACATGCGGTATCATAGGCTGTATATCATTATCTGGGCTCTTTACCTGTGTTAGTGGTAAACTGCCTGATGGCACGAAGAATAAATTATAGAGGACCTGTCTATTTTAGTAAATACTTGTGTTGCCGTTAAAGGGAACCTGTCACCAGGTTTTTCCCTTATGAGCTGCGGCCACCACCAGTGAGCCCTTATATACAGCATTCCAGAATACTGTATATCAGAGCCCAGGCCGCTCTGTACAGTCCCTGACAGAAGTTCTGTCGCTTATCCATGTTATGTAAATAAAAGCTTAGAACTTGACTTTAAATTCATCCATTGGTTTCATAAATTACTCTTTTGAAAGCTAAAACACTCCCAACTTTGGTTTAGGTTAAGAAAATAAAGTTGCTGCAAAGCTGAAATATTGATCATTTAATGAACACAGAAAGGTCAGATTTTGGCAAGAGAAAAGTTTTTTCGCCTTGTCATATAATGCACCCAATCCTAGTTTACATCCTCACCTGTGCTCACTAAATGATCGCTTAATTAGTGGGTGACTATAAAAAACAAAACCCAGCACCCCAGACCTTCACTTGAACTGCAACTTGACCTCTGACAAGATGCCAAAAATCTACCTTGCGACCAAAGCCTTGATTATCAAGAGGCTGAAGGCCAGATCCACTGCAGAGTTGGCTGGCACCTTTAATGTGTCTCAGCGTCAAGTACAAAGAATTAAAAAAAGATTTGAAGAGACTGAAGATGTTTTTGACAAGCCCAGGTCCGGCAGACCCCGCAAGACAACTGCTCAGGAGGAACGTTTGTTGGTTAGAAATCCAAAGCCAGCCTATCTTCCACTGCAGCAGAGCTCCAACAGGCCTGGTCACCTCAAGTCCCTGTGTCAACTAGAAGTTTGTAGGATTCTGCCTCGAAATGGCCTCCATGGTTGAATCAGTGCCCAGAAACCAGCACTAAACAAAAGGCAATTAAAAGTCGCACAGCCTGCTAAACAGATGGATGCTGGAAAAGTGACAGAAGGTAGATTTCTCTGATGAATCTTCAGTTGAATTACAACCACAGCCGCTGCAAATACTGCAGGAGTCCTACTGGAGCCCGTATGGATCCAAAGTACACCCAGAAAACTGTTATGTTTGGTGGTGGAAAGATCCTGGTCTGGGGTTACATTCAGTATGGGGGTGTGCGAAACATTTGCAAGATGGAAGGCAATATCAATAGCCTAAAATATCAAGAAGTATTAGCTACCTCTTAAATTCACAATCATAAAAGGGGTCAAATTCTGCAGCAGGATGGTGCTCCATCTCATACATCCATCTCTACAACAAAGTTCCTCCTGGCAAAGAAGATCAAGGTGCTCAAGGACTGGCCAGCCCAGTCACCAGACATGAACATCATTGCGCATGTTTGGGGTAGGATGAAAGAGGAAGCTTGAAAGACAAAACCAAAGAATCTAGATGAACTCTGGGAGGCATGTAAGACTGCATTCCCTGCTATTCCTGATGACTTCATCAATTAATTGTATGAATCATTGTTGAACCGCATGGATGCAGTCCTTTAAGCTCATGAAAGTCACACAAAATATTAAATATGGCTCTAATAGCACCACAACGTCATTCACCAATGTTATGCAACATATCTTTGTATTAGAAGTTAATTATTTGTTTGAATTTCACATTACTTTCTGTGGGCGACAAAACTTTTGTCTTGCCAAAATCTGACCTTTCTGTGTTCATTAAATGATCAATATTTCAGCTTTGCAGCAACTTTATTTTCATAACCTAAACCAAATTTGGGAGGGTTTCAGCTTTCAAAAGAGTAATTTATGAAACTAATGGATGAATTTAAAGTCAGATTCTAAACTTTTATTTACATAACATGAATAAGCGACAGAACTTCTGTCAGGGACTGTATAACATAAAAAACACTTTTACGATACATACCTAGGGGGGCGGTCTGGTCCAATTGGTGTTGCTGCTCTCAATATGGTGTCTTTTCAATCTTCTGCAATTGCTGTCCTCCTGCCCAGCACCGTGCGCATGACGCGTCCTGTATCATTCACAGTGGCCTCTACTGCCCTCCGGCACATGCGTACTTTGATCTGCCCGGCTGTGGGCAGATTAATGTATTGTAGTGCACATGCGCGGGTGGTCTTTAACCTTTTCTCGTGCCTATGCTTTACAGTACTTTGCTTTTCCCTCAGCATGGTAGATCAAAGTGCGCATGTACAATAGCGCAATGGAGACCTCTGGGTAAAAGAGACCCGATTTGAAATGTACAAGGGGCTGGGCAGGAGGACAGCGATCGCAAGAAGTGAGGAGGCGCCGGACTGAGACCAATGACACCCATCGGACCGGACTGCCCCCTAGGTGAGTATAGCAAAAGTATTTTTAATGTTATACAGAGCGATCTGGGCTCTTCTATACAGTATTCTGGAATGCTGTATATAAGAGCTCACTGGTGCTGGCTGCAGCTCATAAGGGAAAAACCTGGTGACAGATTCCCTTTAAGTAACAACACCAATGCATATTTTTTTTTTGAACTCTTCTGTCTCCTAGAAATTAATTAATAAAGTTACAACTTAACCTTACCATTCTCATTATAAGGACTTGTGCACATGACCGTATTTTCAGTCCAAATGGTATTCGTTATAAAAATGGATTGCGCCCGTGAAATGCTATTCAATGGAACAGTGCAGATGAACATTTATGTTTGACTGACCGATTTGGTGTGTGAAAAAAAAAATGATAAGAAAGAATCTCAGCATGTAGAATTCTACAGAAATTAGATTGCACTCGCCCATTCAAGTCTATGGGTCCGTGAAAAATAATTGGAGCGTGCACGGACTGGCAGAATGGAGAAGATGCAGAACCTTTTTTTTTCTCTATCCATGTCCGAGAAGAACTGATGCCACTCTGATCAAGTTCTGATCAGGATAATTGGACCGTTTTTCTCGGATGTGGAGAAAACAGTCATGTGAACCTACCTTTAAAGGGACTCTCTCAGCAGGTTTTTGCTACCTCATCTTAAAGCAGTATGATGTAAGCAAAGAGATCCTGAATCCAATGGTGTATCACTTAGATTACTGGGTGCAGCCGTTCTGACGCAATCAGAATTTTTAGGTTTAGTCATGTAGCAGAGCCCAGAATGCTGCCTCGGCCCACACCAGGTAATCTATAAGCACTGTACAATTGCAGTGACGTGCAAATCAGAAAAGGAGGTGTGTCGGACTGCCATGCACGTGACTTTGTAGTCCGAGCAATGATAAGAGTCCTGCTGCTTAAACAGACATAACAAATAAATAAAAGAATGGACTGTGACAAGAGAGGCATGAATTTTTCTGTGTTAACTCTTGCAGCATGCTGGCTTCAGCGTACACAAAAACCTGCCGACAGATTCCCTTTAATAAGAGCGTTTTCCTATACAGTCTGCCACTGACCACACTAACTGAAAAAATGAATAGCACCCAATTGTGAAATGAAAGTGAATGGTAACACCCGGTTTTGACATTTTTCACACATTTTCCAAAGGGGACATAGAGGGATGGAAAAAAGATACTTTAAGATTGTGAGAATGCGCTCAGAGAAGAGTTAAAGAAGACATGTCACTCGCCATAAATATACCTGGTGTAAATGCCACTATGGCCACTTCTTATCTGTATATAAATCTAATCCTTTTAGCAATGGGGGCATGGTCCTCGGGAAGACTCCCATGGAAAATAGGGGACCATGCCCACTTGGCTAAAAAGAGAGCTTTACATTCAAACAAATTGAGGGAGACTAATGGGGGCTTTACACGCTACGACATCGCTAATGCGAACTCGTTGGGGTCACGGAATTTGTGACGCACATCCGGCCGCATTAGCGATGTTTCTGCGTGTGACACCGATGAGCGATTTTGCATCGTTGCAAAAACGGGCAAAATCGTTCATCGGTGACATAAGGGTCCATTCTCAAAAATCATTACTGCAGCAGTAACGAGGTTGTTCCTCGTTCCTGCGGCAGCACACATCGCTCCGTGTGACACCGCAGGAACGAGGAAGCTCTCCTTACCTGCGTCCCGGCCGCTATGCGGAAGGAAGGAGGTGGGCGGGATGTTACGTCCCGCTCAGCTCCGCCCCTCCCCTGCTATTGGGCGGCCGCTCAGTGACGTCGCTGTGACGCCGCATGGACCGCCCCCTTAGAAAGGAGGCGGTTCGCCGGTCACAGCGACGTCGCCGGGCAGGTATGTGTGACGGGTCTGGGCGATGTTGTGCGGCACGGGTAGCGATTTGCCCGTGTCGCACAACAGATGGGGGCAGGTACCCACGCTAGCGATATCGGGACCGATATCGCAGCGTGTAAAGCCCGCTTTAAAGTGCAGACAGGGTCTTACATATAGTAGTGGATATGATGGGATCAGGAAGACTCACCTATAGTAGTTGTGTAGTAGTTACGAAAGCCACAACCACTGTTAAAACGTGTACCAATGGCTGCTGCAGCTACCCGGTGGAAGATGATAGGTGCAGATTGAAGAAAGGGTTAAACGCTACACTGCCATTGATTAAAATCCAAGACCAAACGTATAGGAATTGCAATCTTTATTCCTCTATACATTTCAGAGATTATTCTCCTTCTTCAGGATCAAAAATCACATCCTACGATTTTTGGTCCTGAAGAAGGAGAATAATCTCTGAAACGCATAGACGAAGAAAGATCGCAATTCCAATCCATTTGGGCTTGGATTTTCTTCAACAGCAGCACAGTATTTAACCCTTTCTTTGATCTTCCCCTATCATCTTTACATTCAAAGAAGAGAGGAACTTATATCAGGAACAACAGCAGAAACTAAAGAAAAACAATGCAAGATTCAGCAGAGAAAATACTAATTTATTGCAGTGGCATGTCCTTTTAAAGATGTTTTTCCAATGGAACCCACCTAGTAAGTTTCTGATATAAATTACTCCCGCAAGACATCATAATACCTTAATAGACCCCCCAAAAAATGTACTGATGAGCAACCATTCAAAAATGTTTTCTGATGATTACTAATGATTACCAATGTTAGGAAACTGTGGTACCAAGCATGGTTGCTGACTATAATTTCTGACCATTTAGAATACATGACGGACCACCAATAATCAGACATAGAGGACAAACGGGCACTTTTATCACAATCGTGGAATGGTACTAAGATATACCATCAATGTTTGGAATAAACTACCCCTTTAAAAACTTGTCGTCTTTATTTATTTCCCAGTGAACCGTATTTTTGAAAAAAAACAAAAAACCTAAGTCTGTAAATTCTGTTTTCTGTTCTTCTGTCAGGTATTTATCAGGATAAAAGAAATCAACAGTTTGGTGCTCACAGATGTCATGGAACTTTGACAAATCTGTCTGTAAAGATCAAAATATTGGTTTCTTTTGACATGAAATGCAACAAGGACTGGAGGGCCCGGCTCGTAATATGTCTACCGCTAAAGAAATCTGTATTGGAGCTAAAAATGAAGTCGCGAAGAACGAGACACCTAATACGTGACCCTTCTTGTTGCAGTAGACATGAGGTAAGAGATAGAAAAGACATGGGGTCAACAATTTAGGAACTTCAAACAATGCCTAGTATGTGGAGCGTTAGCCAGATTTTTGGAGGCCTCAATAGAGGTGTGTTCAGTTAGAGTCATGTTCACAGTGTAGATCATCAGTGAGATCTCATTTACAACATTATGACAAATTATGGAGTTACCGCCATGAGTGGTAATTGAGCCCAATGCAAAATCTGTGTGGGGCTTTTTTTAATACTGGTGTAAATTTTATGGCACCCTTAACACTACATTGTCATGCGAAGTTCGGCTTTGCACGCACCTGGTGGCATGGTGTTGTCAGACTTTGTTCACACCACAGAGTCTGACAAGCAACCTGAGGCTTTTGAATTGTTCAGCCAGAGCTGGGCATCGGCTGATTCAAGTTCACTGGTCTTCAGCCCTGCAAGAGTTAATTCTTGCAGACTCGTGAGCAGGAACTAGGAGCTCAGGTTGCTAATTTCCACATGCAGCTGCCTTCTTCCTATTTAAAGCATGGCTTCCTTCCATTATGTGCCAAGGATAGCTTCAGCATAAGCTCCAGCGATCCTGGTCTTGGTTGTTATCCTGTTTATGGTGATCTGTGTTGGAATATTGAGTGGTGTGAACGTTTTCCTGTTGTGCGTTACTTTTTACCCTTTTTCGTTGTTCCCCTGTACACATATTGTCTCTCCTGTGTGTGTTCAGTGCAGTGTGTATGAGTTTCCGTTCCCCTTTGTTCGTGTCATTTTGTTATTGTGTTTTTCTGCCTGCCCCAGGGCTGGGGGAGAGGGGGAGTAATATCAGAGCATGGACAGGAGTCAGGGTCACGCTGGGGGTTCGGACCTGGTATCCATCAAGCCTATCTCTGAGATAAGGGACAGCACAGGGTCTCAAGTCTGAGGGCCAGCCTAGGAGCCCCTGTCCTGTCATTACATACCCTGTGACACACATACAACATTGATAAGGTAGAGCACTTAAAAAAAATCATATCGCAACATACTGTATAGAAAAAGAAAAATCCAGCTCACCAAAATGCCAATAACGGTACACGGACACAAGATAGTCGGTGACGTCCAATAAAAGAAACAATCCAGCTCAATGTTGAGAAAAATTCCAAGGCAAAATAAAAAGACTTTATAAGTTAATTAAAATATTTTCTAGAACAAGTGAATGGCGGCAGATTACACGTTTCAGACGACATCTCCTTATTCATAGTCAAGAATAAGTACATATCATCTGAAACGTGTAATCTGCTGCCATTCACTTGTTCTAGAAATGATTTTAATTGATGAATAAAGTTTTTTTTATTTTACCTTAGAATTTTTCCCAATGTTGAGCCAGATTCAATTTTTTTACTGTGATGTACAGTATCTACAACTAGAGTACGAACAACCCCAGAATGTCTGGCGGGGCACAAACATAAAGGAGATGTACTCCTAAAGAATTTGCAAATCTTCTAGATAATAAAGAATCCTAACAAAACTTCTAATGAAAAACAGCCTTTGCACACAAACAAAAACACAGTTAGAGGTTGCAGAGGGGACAACAAAAGATGGCAAGAAAATAATTTTTCCAACCTGCCTCTCAATCTATTTTGACGCATTAAGTCTTGTGATGGGACTCGTGAACAGAGCATAAACCAATCAAGAGAAACTGTGATAAGAAACCGGGTGTAATAAGACACCAAACCACTAGGTGTCACCAGGCGCACTAGTGGAGTGGATCTGTCGGGTTTGTACAATAGGTGTCGCTAGACACACCTAGTGAGGGGCAGTCAAACAAGCAAGGGGTCAAATGCCAGGATATAACGCAAATGACAAAAGGAGCGAGCAGAGCCGGAGTCAGAGGATGAGACGAGAACGGTAAATAGAGATGTCATGTAAGTACAATGGAGAGAGCAGAGCCGGAGTCATGGGATGAGCCGAGATCAGGGGGTCAGGGAATCAAGTCAGTAGGTAAGGAGACAGGAGGGGAACAGCGGAACTATGTAGCAGGACAAGATCAGATCAGTCACTTACGGGAACCAGAGACGTGCACTGCAAAACAGCAACTATAAACAGCAAAACAGCAACAGTACAGGACAGACAAGTCAGTGGGTAGGTCTAGAGAGGAAAGGGCCGCCCACCGAAGGATCAGGTAGACTGGTGGGAGGGGACAAGTCAGTCGGCTCCAGGGGAGCAAAGGGAGAGGAAGTGTAGTAGAAACTCTCAAAGGGAGAGGAACTGGGGGTTGGACCCCCCAGGAGAAGTGAAGTAGTGGTCCTCATAATGTGAGGGGCCGAGGAGTCGAAGCTCCATAGAGGTCGGACTAAACTGGGACACAGGAAAAGCAATACTATTGGGAGCGGATACCTGGACGTGCTACCCTTCCCAAGCAACAGTGGTGTACTGGGACTTTTGGTTCACCTGCCGCATATGTGTGTAATGACTTTACAAAACATCATCCAGCACCACGATAACCGGCCTGAGTACACAGTCATCCCCTGCTACCACCTAGCCCTGCGCTCCCCTGCACCCCACCATCCTGAGTCCTCGGGTCTTCCCTACCCGTGGTGGGTAACGTCATCTGGCTGCCCCATTCCATCACCCCGGGTACTCCCAACGACAGCGGCGGTATTCCCCGTTACCGCACACCACGGGTGGCGTCACGAACTATATCTCCCCTGTAAATAGCCCCTTCTTCATTTGAGTGTGGCCCACCGCCCCCGGGTCCGGAGACCCTCGAGCCACGAATAATCACCCCCGGATCCGAGCGGTTCGACTGCTGCAGGGGCGGCACACCTCCTTTTGAGACTTTTCGGCAAAGACCCTCCTTATTTAAACCACACGCAGCTACTTCTAGCTATCACTTATAAGTTCTACGTACTCTGGTTTACACTCCTGTGACTGCTCCTGCTAACTTAGGCTATGTGCGCACAGTGCGTTTTTCGCGGCGTTTTTGCGCGTTTTTCGGGTGCGTTTTTGGCCTTAAAACTGCAGGACTTTGCTTCCCCAGCAAAGTCTATGAGTTTTCATTTTTGCTGTCCGCACACATCTGTTTTTTTTACCTGCGTTTTTGAGTTTAAAAAAAAAATGGACATGTCAGTTCTTTCCTGCGTTTTTCTGCGTTTCCCCCCCATGCAATGCATTGGAAAAACGCAGCAAAACGCAGAGATCAAAAACGCAGCAAAACGCAGCCAAAAACGCACCAAATCGCGGTAAAAACGCGTGCGTTTTTTGATGCGTTTTTTCGACGCTTGTGCGTTTTTGTGCGTTTTTAGCACAAAAACGCAGCGTCAAAAAGACGCAGTGTGCGAACCTAGCCTTAGTTTGATTTTTGTTACTGATCTCAGGAATCCTCCTGATCATGTCCCTGTCATCTAAGGCTATGTGCACACACTGCGTTTTTTTCACGCTGCATTTTTGTGCGTTTTTTTTAGCGCTAAAAATGCACAGAAACGCGTTTTGGTGCATTTTTGGCTGCGTTTTGCTGCGTTTTTGCTCACTGCGTTTATCTGCGTTTTTTTTATCAGTGAACATTGCCATTAAAGATTGTTGAAAAAAAAAAAGGTCTGATTTAATTTCCTTCTTCCATGTGTTCTTCATTCTCCACTAATGTATGCAGGAGAGCAGACAGCTGCAGAACTACAAGGCTCAGCATGCTCCATCCAGGACTGTATGCTGGAGGGAGAGTCAGGGGGAGCAGACCTACAAGGCTCAGCATACTCCATCCACTAGTGGATGCAGGAGAGCAGACAGCAGCTGCCGAACTACAAGGCTCAGCATCCTCCATCCAATAGTGTATGCAGGAGAGCAGACAGCAGCTGTCAAACTACAAGGCTCAGCATCCTCCTTCCAGGACTGTAAGCAGGATTTCTTTGTCCCCCCAAACAAAAAAAAAAATTACGTGGGCTTCGCCATATTTTTGTATGCTAGCCAGGTACAGCAGGCAGGTACGGGCTGCCTCCAACCCTCAGCTGCCTATTTGTACCCGGCTGGGAACCAAAACTATAGGGAAGCGTTTTTTTTTTATTTCATGAATTTCATGAAATAATTAAAAAAAAATGACGTGTGCTTCGCCCAATTTTTGAGTCCAGCCAGGTACAACTAGGCAGCTGGGGATTGGAATCCACAGTGCAGGGTACCCATGCTTTCTGGGCACCCCCGCTGCGAATTACAGTCCGCAGCCACCCCAGAAAATGGCGCTTTCATAGAAGTGCCATCTTCTGGCGCTGTATTCAACTCTTCCAGGTGCCCTGGTGACGGGTGGCTCGCTGGGTAATAATGGGGTTAGGGCTAGCTGTGTATTATCAGCTGGCCCTAAGCCTGAAATTCATGGTGTCACGCCAATATTAGACATGGCCACCATGAATTTCTAGTAAAGATAAAAAAAAAAACACAACACACAGAAAAATATTTTTATTAGAAAAAAAACACAACACAATTAGTGACTCCATCTTTATTGAAATAAAGAACCCCCCTCCACAGTAATCCTGGGTCTAGGGTCCCGCACCGTCCAATCCGGATCCAATATCATCTGGTCGGTTTGCTGGAAGGCAAAGCGATCAGATGATGTGTCAGGTTCTAGAATGCGAATCACATTATACATCAGCATCAGCTGATTGCATAAAAGCCGTTTATACAATCAGATGATGCATCAGTGCAAAAAAAAAAAATACTCACTTATGTGCTGATTACCGGCAGCTCCTGGAGCGGAGTCTGATCCTGTCTGATCGCTGCAGGAGCTGCCGGTAATCAGGGATGAAGTCTCCTGACGGCGTCACCGCGAGAGTTACGATCAGCTGATGCGTCAGGTGACCGAATCAGGTGATCAGCACCAGGTTCTGCAGCTATCAGAGGTGTCCCGGCCGTCTGCACACAGCCGAAGCGGCGGTACCGGGAGAGGAGCTGGGAGCGGACATGGCACCGGGAGGCTGCAGACACATAAGTATGAGATTTTTTTTTCTACTGTTCACTTTTGTTTTCGCAGCTGCCTCCACCTCCCGCCCAGACATGGCGCCGCACGGGAGCTAACATGCACAGGACTGGAGGTGGAGGCAGCGGTGACGGTACAGGGAGGATTCATGTTTCTGTATTTACTGACAGAAGTAATCCTCTTCCTGTACATGTCACTTTACTACCCACCCCTTGCGCTTATAGCTGCGTTTTTAGTCATAGAAACGCACTAAAGCGCAGCTATATTTGCAATTTGCTGTTTTCATTGCGTTTTTTAACATCTCATTGAACTCAATGGGTGGAAAACGCAGTGAAAAATGCAAAAATAATTGACATGCTGCGTTTTAATGGGCACCACAAAACGGTAGCTAAAAAAAACGCTGTGTACAGACAGCAAAAATGAAAACTCATAGACTTTGCTGGGGAAGCAAAGTCATGCAGTTTTCTGAGCAAAAACGCACCCGAAAAGCGCGCAAAAACGCCGCGAAAAACGCACTGTGTGAGCTTACCCTAATTTTGTCTCTGTGTTTGATCTGGATACAACCCTGCTTGATGACTCTTCTGTTTGCCAGCTCACTCTACCAGCCAGCAGGCACTAAATATACCTAATGTGTGAAGTGCAGGGTTTCACTGGCACCTACCAAATGGAATGCCTTGTACAAAGCATATCCGTGGAATCCAAAATAAAAGCTGCCCGCCTTCCTTGGACAGTGGACTGTTACATGTGGTTTAGAAAAGTGCAATACATAAAACTGAACTTAGGTTGGTACTTTCAATGAGTATAAAAAAAACACAAAACATAAAAGTAACTAAAGGTCTGGGCAATTAAACCTATCAGGGAAGACTTGATAACATTAATATGCAAAGTCTTCAAGAAATAGCAAAATGTAGACTTTTTCAGACTAGGTACTTAACTATTTATATGCAAAAAGATTTTCAGGACCGAGGTTGAGCAAACACATGGGTAATTCGTGACTGCCCGACTAGAGCCCTGCAAATCTTCTCCTACCTACTGACACTAGCCACTATCCATAGAGCCTCGTCTGGTTAGTAGGCTTGGTTGTCATACGATATTCAGTTCCAAACTCATTAGGGGTTTCGGTGACATCGGCCTCTGTTCACACTGGAGTCTGACAGGAAACCTGATGTCTCCTAGTTGCTCAACCAGTGCTGGGCGTCAGCTGTTTCATGTGCTCTGTTCTTCAGTCCTGCAGGAGTTAATTCCTGCTGACTTGGGGATCTCTGCTAGCAGATCAGGTTGCTAATTACCAATCATAGCAGTCTCCATCCTAAATAAGATTCTAGATCCTGCTGCTTAGTGCCGATAATAGCTCAAGCTTGTGCAGCGATTCCGGTCTTAGGCTGGAGTCACACTTGTGCGTATCTCGCGAAAGTCTCACATTGTATCACCCGGCATGGCCTGATGCTCTCCGGACAGAAGCATCTCAGCTGCATAGAAATACATGCAGCCGACCCGCTCCTGTCAGGACAGTGTGCGGCCGTGCCGGGTGATATAATGCGAGACTCTCGCGAGATACGCCCAAGTGTGACTCCGGCCTTATTGTGGTGATCCAATCTGTTGGTGATCTGTCTTGTGCTTACTGTGCCGTGTGAAAGTTTCCTGGTTGTCCATTTACTTGCTTTTATGTTATTTTACCCTGTGCACGTATGATCACTTCTTTGTGTTTGATTGCCGTGTGTATGAGCTTTGCTTTTTCTCCTGTCGGTGTTTAGTTGTGGGGTTTGTGACTGCGGTCCCGGCTCACCACTTGGGTGGATTAAGGGGAGGGGAGTTACACCAAGGCTAGAACAGAATTTAGGGTCATGCTGGAGACTTAGACCTTTCTACTATCAAGCGTACCTCTGAGCTAAGGGACAGCGCAGGGTCCCAGTCTAAGGGCCAGCCTAGGTGTCATCACACCCCCGTGACTTTGGTGTGATGCCATCATGATATCTTGCTGGGCCTACAAATCATAAGAGGTGCCAAGGATACTGATTAAAAACAATGAGAAGAACAGGAGTTACATTAGAATGAATATATTTTCAGAAACGGTAGTCTTACCTTAGAATATGCTTCTGAGTGAGGTGGTAGAAAGAACATTGATTGACTGAAATTGAAATACCCAGTCCCCTAGAGAAACAGTTGTGTTTTCTTCAGATTGACATCCGTTCTACATAATCCACCATGGATATGGTAAATCCTTGATACATTTTTAAAGCCGATTTTAACATATCCTATTTACTTATAGTAAGTCCATCAGACTTATATATTTTCTACTGGACTGAATAGAACAGATGGTCACGTGGTCCTCATCATGACAAAACTATTTCAAGTATGAACATGCCCAAAAAGATATAACGAGGTACGGGAGATAAAACAATGACCAACAGTAGTTAAAGAGGTTGTCCACTACAAAGCAAAGTGGCCACATTGGTGTAAAACTGTGACAGAAGGCATTTTCTAAATACCTTCTGTTGTCTATTCTGCCTGTGAGCGGTGCTATTGCTATCCACTCATCCTGGGAAGCAGTGACCTCTGATGTCCAGTAATCACACGTCGACTTGTGGATTTGGAAGTTGACCCGACATCACCAAGGCGGGACACAGTCTCTATGAGGGACTGATCCAAGATAATAAATAAATTCACTGCACTCATAGATTGTGATGCAAAAAATATTTAAATTTATTGAGGTGACTATGAAGTCATTCGATGTTTTGACTCCGCCTGGGTCTAAGGGGTACTTTGCACGTTGCGACATCGCTAGCATCGGCTAGCGATGCCGAGCGCGATAGTACCCGCCCCCGTCGCACATGCGATATCTTGTGATAGCTGCCGTAGCGAACATTATCGCTACGGCAGCTTGACATGCACTTACCTGCCCTGCGACGTCGCTCTGGCCGGCGACCTGCCTCCTTCCTAAGGGGGGCGGGTCGTGCGGTGTCACAGCGACATCACATGGCAGGCGGCGAATAGAAGCGGAGGGATGGAGATGAGCGGGACGTAAACATCCCGCCCACCTCCTTCCTTCCACATAGCTGGTGGAGGCAGGTAAGGAGATTCACAAACAGCGATGTGTGCTGCCACAGGAACGAGGATCAACATCGTATCTCCTATTGGTGCGACATTATGAAAATGACAGACGCTACACAGATCACTGATTTTTGACGCTTTTGCGATCGTTTATCGGCGCATCTAGGCTTTCACGTTGCGACATCGTTCCTGGCACCGGATGTGCGTCACTTTCGATTTGACCCCGACGATATCGCAGTAGCGATGTCGCAACGTGCAAAGTACCCCTTAGTCAAGAGTCGCTTAAAGATGGGTGCCTGGGATATGGAAATTTGGGTGGATTATAGCGTTGGTAGAGAATACCTTGAGGATAAAGGTCCTGGATTTAGCCAACGCAGCAGCGCTGTGGCTGGTGATATGGTATAACCTGGATATATAATCCACCCAAATTTCCATATCCCAGGCACCATCTTTAAGCGACTCTTGACTAAGGGGTACTTTGCACGTTGCGACATCGCTACTGGGATGTCGTCGGGGTCAAATCGAAATTGACGCACATCCGGCGCCAGTAACGACGTTGCAACGTGTAAAGCCTAGATGCACCGATAAACGATCGCAAAAGCGTTGTAAATTGGTGATCTGTGTAGTGTCGGTCATTTTCATAATTTCGCTGCAGCGACAGGTACAATGTTCGTACATCGCTGTGTGTGAAGCCGCAGGAGCGAGGAACATCTCCTACCTGCGTTCGCCGACTATGCGGAAGGAAGGAGGTGGGTGGAATGTTTACGTCCCGCTCATCTCCTCCCCTCCACTTTTATTGGCCGCCTGCCGTGTGACGTCGCTGTGACGCCGCACGACCCGTCCCCTTAGGAAGGAGGCAGGTCGCCGGCCAGAGCGACGTCGCAGGGCAGGTAAGTGCGTGTGAAGCTGCCGTAGCGATAATGTTCACTACGGCAGCTATCACAAGATATCGCATGTGCGACGGGGGCGGGTACTATCGCGTTCGGTATCGCTATCATCGGCTAGCGATGTCGCAGCGTGCAAAGTACCCCTAAGACCCAGGCGGGGTTGAAACATTGAATGACTTCACAGTCGCCTCAATAAATTTAAATATTTTTTTGCATCACAATCTATGAGCGCAGTGAATTTATTTATTATCTTGGATTGGACCCATTTTTGACTTGCACCACCACCCACTTGTCTGAGTGCAGACTAATTTTTTTGATCTATGAGTGACTGGACTGTGGGCGGAGTTTCACTGCTTGTCACAGCCTATCATCTCACGCTTTCTCTCCTACACCGCATAGTGTGCCGCCCCCCGTGCCAGCAACTGGCGCTGCTCGGGTCCGGGCCTTTTGGAGTGGTGACTTGAGGGTCTCCGGACCCGGGGGTCTCGCGGACATGCCGAATAAATTGGGGGACGTAGATGTACGGTCTAGGCCGTATTAAGTTTGTGACACCACCCACGGTGTGTGGTAAGTTGGGACACCACCGATGCTGTGATGGGGCACCCGGGAGAGATGTTGTGCAGCAAGTTGTTAACCCCTCCGTGGGCAGGGATGGTGGCCCCGGGACCCGTTGGGTTGGTGCAGGGGAGTAGCAACCACAGAGGGTGCTGGTGTACTCACTATTAGTAAAACACACGAGTCTCTATTAAACCAAGGTGATGGTGGTCGGTGCCCGCAGCCGGCTGCGTTCTGGTTCCCCACCCGGCTGGTGGTCTCTATCTTCCTCCTGCACTGCTGTGAAAGGTGGACTGCCTGAGTTTGGAACTCCAGGAGTTCGCTCCCGGCTGGCTGTGGCCTAAGGAGCCGTGCCCGTAGATGCTGGCCCTTGGGATCTCTGGGCCTTGGCGGTGACTGCTTATCCCGAATCGGTGGGCTGTTGTCTTCTATGAGGGACTTTGGGTGGGACAGGACCTATAATCCTGGCCTCAATCGGTTAATTAACCAGTCCGGTTGGTTCCAGTTTCTGGCTTCAGGGTCCGAGTACCCCCCTTTGTGCTATGGTTTCCGTGTCGGTTCCTCGTGTCGGTACCGGCGGGCTACAACCCAGTCCCAGTCCACCTCAGTTCCACCGAGCCGTCTTCCCCTCTCCTGCCGACGGAGACCACCATCTGCCTCCTAGCCAGTGGAACCAGGGCTCCAACCCTGGCACCGTCCAATTTGGGGTTTTGGCCTCTGCTGGAGCTGCACATAGCTCCAGCTCACACTCCTCTCCAACTTGAACTTCAAAGCTCATCTGCTCGTTTTCCCGCCCTGGGCTGTATAGACCCCTTGGTGGGCGTGCACCAACCGCCTGGCCATGCCCAGTGGTGTGTCTGTCTGGCTCCAGGGGGGGTGACTAGGGTTTTGTGTTTGGCTGTGTTACCTGATCGGGGAAAATGTTGTGCAGGGGCCTAATTGTGACTACCTGCTTTTGCCAGGGCGTCACACACACCCACCCCTCTCCGCCACTCTCCAGTCCTGATTATGATGAAGATGATTAGGTAGCGGTTCCCAGCTACCTCCCCTGCAAAATCCTCATTGGGACCATGTGTTGATCCTGTTACAGATCCCGTGTTTCAGTTAAAAAGACAATGGCTTTGAACCAGGTAGTCACAATTAGGCCCCTGCACAACATTTTCCCCCATCAGGTAACACAGCCAAACACAAAACCCTAGTCACCCCCCCTGGAGCCAGACAGACACACCAGTGGGCGTGGCCAGGTGATTGGTGCACGCCCACCAAGGGGTCTAGACAGCCCAGGGCGGGAAAACGAGCAGATGAGCTTTGAAGTTCAAGTTGGAGAGGAGTGTGAGCTGGAACTCACACCGTGGGTGGCGTCACGAACTTACTACGGCCTAGCCCGTACATCTACGTCCCCATTTATTTTCGGCGTGCCCGTGAGGCTGGCGCCGGGAGGCACATGTGCAGCTGGGCGCCCATTCTCACTCGTCACCTGACATCGAGGACAAACCACCCCCACTCTCCGCAGTGCCGGGTGTATGTCACAAGCTCTCCGGGTTCCAGGTCCCGGTCAGGGTGGCCAACAGGCAGATGAGGGGCCACGTCCTTCCGGGACACGAATATTTCGGCCTCCAGGCTCGACTTGTATATGAAGCCCCACCCCTTTTGGGTGTTAAAGTGCCGGACCTAGTCTTCATATGTCGGGCACCTCACTCGGAAAGTGGCGTTTCTCAAGTTGTCCTTTTCTTTGTAGGTCCGGGACAGGACATCCGCCTTCCGTTTCTCCCGGGCGGAAATCTCTTTACCCAGCTGGCGCCGCTGCCGCTCCCAGTACGGAGCATCTGCTGCCTGCACCGGTTCAACCTGCGCGGGGGCCGGGCCCAGCCGGAGTCCCTCCGTGACGGCTACGACCGGCACCTTCGGCAATGGGGGACCCCGCTGTGATGTGGCCCGCTCTGCTGCCCTTTAGCTACATCACCGCTGTTCCTCAGCCGAGGCCGGGAGTCTGGGAGCGGCCAGCGTTGCTTGCGGTGCTGGCTTCCGGTCGGGGACCGCCTCCACTGTGGCCAGGCGGACTGCCGGGGTCGTTGTCATCTCAGGCGCTGCGTCCTCCGGGGCAGGGATCGATGTCGGGTTCAGGACCGGATGGGGCACCTTCCGGGCATTTGTCTGGCGTGGAGCCAGTATCGATGCCGGGGCGGTGACAGACTCGCTGCTGGCGGCTTCCGCTGGCTGGTCCTCACGGGACGACGGAACGGGTACCGTTGCCAGTGTCGGTGGCAGCGGACCGAGCGGGGCATCAGCAACAGGTACGGGCAGCGAAGGTGGCAGCGTGGCAGGCAGGGGCAGACCGGGCCCCTCAACCTGGTCGGCCGGTCCCTGGGGGACATAGGGGCGTGGGTCGCTTACCTGCTCCTCTGAGGCTGCTTCCACTTCACTGGCCCGAACGGCTGCGGCCAACTCCGCCATCTCGGCCGTCCATCTTTTGAGCAGAAAACTTGCCTGTGCCTGGATCCGGCGGCACATACGCTCCGTCTGGGCTTCCACCCAATCGGCTGTTCCGGGCACGGGCTCCTTCACTTCGGGCTTGACAGACGGGTCGGCCATTCTGTACGGTTGGTGGCAGCCAGGAACAAGAAGGGCGGCAGGGTCCTGGAGTCCCTGCCCTTTATCTGCTTGGTCACATGTCGCAGAATCTTCACCCGCCCCCCCTTGGTCTTTTGCCGGCACTTCTTTCTGTGGCCTGTTAGTTTCGTTTTTTCGACTCCCAGCTCGCTTTCCGGCCACATTCCCAGGGGGCGGGGCTTTGGCTTTCATGCCCTTTTCTCGGGGAAGAAGACGCTGGCTGTAGTTTTCGCGCCCAAAATGGCGGCAAAATGGCGACTTCTGAAAATTTGCAACGGATCACCGCTGACTGTCCAATACAAGGCGTACTTCCACAAGGTAAGGATGGATGGGTAAGTATCCTGTTCGTGACGCCAAGTTTCGCGGTGTGCCGCCCCCGTGCCAGCAGCCGGCGCTGCTCGGGTCCGGGCCATCTGGGGTGGTGGCTCGAGGGTCTCCGGACCCGGGGGTCTCGCGGACACGCCGAATAAATTGGGGGACATAGATGTACAGGCTAGGCTGTATTAAGTTCGTGACGCTACCCAAGGTGTGTGGTGAGTTGGGACACCACCGCTGCTGTGATGGGGCACCCGGGGGAGATGTAATGGCAGCTGGATGTTAACCTCTCCGTGGGTAGGGATGGTTGCCCCGGGACCCAGTGGCTCTGGTGCAGGGTATAGCGACCGCAGGGAGTGTTTGTTTACTCACAGTTAATAAACCACACAAGTCTCTGGTAAACCAAGGTGATGGTGGCCGGCGCCACGGTCGGTTGCATTCGGGTCCCCCACCCGGCTGGTGGTCTCTATCCTTTTCTCTGCACTGTTTTGTGTAAGGTGGACTTCCTAGCGTGAAGCTCAGGAGTCCCCTCCCGGCTGGATGTGGCTTAAGAAGCCGTGCCCGCAGACACTGGCCCGTGAGATCTATGGGCCCTGGCGGTGACCTCTTATCCCTATCGGTGGGCTGTTGTCTTCTATGATGGACTTTGGGTGGGACAGAACCTCTAGTCCTGGCCTCAATCGGTGAATTAACCAGTCCGCTTGTTTCCGGTTCTGGCTTCAGGGTCCGAGTACCCCCCTTTGTGCTACGGTTTCCGGGTCGGGCTACAACCCTGTCCCGCTCCACCTCAGTTCTGCCAAGCCGTTTTCCCGTCTCCTGCTGACGGAGACCAACATCTGCCTCCTAGCCAGTGGCACCAGGGCTCCTACCCTGGTTCCATTCAACTTGAACTTTCCTGCTGGAGCTACACTTAGCTCCAGCCCAGACTCCTCTCCAACTTGAACTCCAAACACTTTGTACTAAACTCCTTGTTATTCTGCTCCGGGCTGTCTGGACCCCTGGATGGGCGTGTCCAAACCGCCTGGTCACGCCCACTGGTGTGTCTATCTTTCCCTAAGGGGGTGACTAGGGTTTCTGGTTGGCTGTGTGTTTCCTAGTGGGGGAAGGTGTTATGCGGGGGCCTATTTGTGACTACCTGGTTTTGCCAGGGCGTCACAACAGCGCCGCAAACATAAGCGATGCTGGGCTGTGATGTGCAATGAAATTCCGCCCACAGCCCAGTCACTCATGGAGACTGGGGCCGTCCTTGGTGATGCCGAGTCACCTTCAAATTCCAGCAGTTGACTTGACATCACCAGACATCGGAGGTCACTACCGCCTGGGTCACGTGATGGGGATAAGCGGCCAGCAATAGCGCCGTTTACAGATAGAATTGACAACAGAAAGTATTTAGAAAATGCCTTCTGTCACAGCTTTACACTAATGTGGTCACTATGCTTTGTAGTGGACAACCTCTTTAAAAGATAACTAATTCAGGGGTCCACCAATAACTTACTTTGGCTTTTAGATACAAATCTTGGGGAGCAAACTAAAAACTTTTCCTTGGGTGAATGAAAGTCTTGCTACGTCTTTTCCTCATGTTACATCCCCAAAGGTTCTCCACTGTAAACCATAAAAAATTAAAGCAGTTAATAAAAGGCAACAAAATAGTAATGGTCATCATTTTTCCTCGTGGTGGGTTTACGTATTTCCACAGATGGTAGAAATGAAAAAATAATTTAATTTTTCTGTATAGAGTGACGACAATGTAGCTGATTATCAGGAGATGTACATGCGGTGCCGAGGTCACCAAGTACCAAGAACACGCTGTGTTATATGTCAAAAGTATTGGATCAGAAAGAAATAAATCAAGATAGGAGTGACTACGTCTGACCAGGGGGCGTCCATAATGAGCTAGCTATGTCAGACGGGGAGATTTAGGAGTAGAAAAATGATGACATTACTCGAAAAATACCAATTTTCTTAGTGCAAATTTTTAAGCTACTGTTGTTATTTACCTTGTAAGGAGAGGAGACCTCGAGATATTAAGACGTGAAGTGAATCGATTCGAGGTTTCTTCTCTTCTAAGCAAACGCAATCTGCCGATGTGATCTGCAGGCAGGGAAAACTACATTTGGCCATATCAGGCACATTACGAGCCAATTCAGGCCTTTGCCTGCACGTTGTCAGTAAATACTTAATTAAATGAGGTCAATTTACTGCCCAGTAATTGGAGAATTCTAGGACGTAGCTCAAGTGACTGTACAGGAGGTGCCGGATGAGCCCAAGCACAGCACAATGCCACATGTGCAGGTGGCAAAGACAGCAGAATCTCACAATGTCATCCTATTATATAATAATTCACATAAAGAGCTCAAGTTAGAGAGGAGCGAATCGAATTAACCTTAAATTCCCCCCCAAAATAAAAAATTTGGATTCGCCTGATTTTTCTTTTTTTTTAGAATCACTTTGGGCACACCAAGCAAAATGGGAGTTGGCTACCCAACTACAATTTTGTTGGATTGTACAGGGCTTGGAAGGGGTTAAAAAAATAAAGATTGATACTTATCCTGCCCACGCTTGTCCTGAGGGGCAGCTCCTCTGGCTATACATGACATCACGCCTAATCAGCAAAGGATACGGTGGTGAAATACTGTATACCAAAGATAACTTAGTGAAGACTTCACCAGTTACCGGACTAAAGATGGTGGCCAGACCGGAGTGCGGGTGTGCAGTTTGAACAGGTAAGGACTCGGTGAGTAAAGTTTTAAAAATATTCCTTACATATGTTTATCATACTGTGGAGTCGGAGTTCCTGTTTGACCAGATTTTCTCATCACTGGTTCAAATTCGAAACGTTGCCATCCCGCACATGAGCGGATCAAAACTTGTTGCATTTCTGAAAGTCCATACAACAGGCACTGCCTACTGTCTTAACTTTTTTTAGCTACATTGGGGAGGGAGGGGGGGCCAATTAATTTTCTTGAGGGGCCACATGAGAGACCGTGACTGGTTTAGAGGCCTCAACAAATAAGTTAGCTCAATATTAAGTATTATTAGTTTATTTAAAATAATTGTGTCACTTAATATTGAGCAGAATTAAGTATGATAACACCCACTATATACAATATGAGCCCACACACAGTCCCTTATATACAGTATGAGCCCACACATAGCCCCCTACATGCAGGATGAGCCCTCACACAGCTCCCATTTGAGCCCCCACATAGCCCCTCCTATATAGAGTAGTTGCCCCACATAGCCTCTTTTTTACAGTATGAGCCAACGCATTGCCCTATATACTGTATACAGTATGAGCTTCCAAAGTTATCCAAATACAGTATGAGCCCCCACATAGCCCCCATATACAGTATGAGCCCCACATAGCCCACTATATACAATATAAGCCCCCAAAGTCAACTAAATACAGTATGAGCCCCCACTTAGCCTCCTAAATACAGTATGAGCCCTCACTTAGCATCCTAAATACAGTATGAGCCCCCACGTAGCATCCTAAATACAGCATGAGCCTTCATATAGCTATCTAAATACATTTTGAGCCCCTGCATAGCCTCCTATGAACATTTTAAGCCATCACATAGCCCTTTAATATACAGTATGATCCCTCTCATAGCCCCCTATGTACAGTATGAGCCCCCACATAACATCCTATATACACTATGAGCCTCCACATAGCCCACTATATACAGTATGAGCCTCCACATAGTGCCCTATATACAGTATGAGCCCTTTTAGTCTCCTAAATACAGCATGAGCAGACACATAGCGTCTTCTATACAGTATGAACCCCACAGCCTCCTAAATACATTATGAGCCTCACATAGTCCCATATATACAGCATGAGCCCTAACACAGCCTCCCATATACATCAGGAGCCCCCACATAGCTTCCTATTTACACCTCTGAGCTCCTACATAGCATCTTATATACATTTCAGAGCCCCACGCAGCCTCTTTTTATATATATATGTATATATATATATATATATAGTCATATGAAAAAGTTTGGGCACCCCTATTAATGTTAATTTTTTTTCTTTATAACAATTTGGGTTTTTGCATATATCTAATAACTGATGGACTGAGTAATATTTCTGGATTGAAATGAGGTTTATTGTACTAACAGAAAATGTGCAATCCGCATTTAAACAAAATTTGACCTGTGCAAAAGTATGGGCACCCTTATCAATTTCTTGATTTGAACACTCCTAACTACTTTTTACTGACTTACTAAAGCACTAAATTGGTTTTGTAACCTCATTGAGCTTTGAACTTCATAGGCAGGTGTATCCAATCATGAGAAAAGGTATTTAAGGTGGCCACTTGCAAGTAGTTCTCCTATTTGAATCTCCTATGAAGAGTGGCATCATGGGCTCCTCAAAACAACTCTCAAATGATCTGAAAACAAAGATTATTCAACATAGTTGTTCAGGTTAAAGATATAAAAAGTTGTCTCAGAGATTTAAACTGTCAGTTTCCACTGTGAGGAACATAGTAAGGAAATGGAAGAACACAGGTACAGTTCTTGTTAAGCCCAGAAGTGGCAGGCCAAGAAAAATATCAGCAAGGCAGAGAAGAAGAATGGTGAGAACAGTCAAGGACAATCCACAGACCACCTCCAAAGACCTGCAGCATCATCTTGCTGCAGATGGTGTCAATGTGCATCGGTCAACAATACAGCGCACGTTGCACAAGGAGAAGCTATATGGGAGAGTGATGCGAAAGAAGCTGTTTCTGCAAGCACGCCACAAACAGAGTCGCCTGAGGTATGCAAAAGCACATTTGGACAAGCCAATTACATTTTGGAAGAAGGTCCTGTGGACTGATGAAACAAAGATTGAGTTGTTTGGCCATACAAAAAGGCATTATGCATGGAGGCAAAAAAACACGGCATTCCAAGAAAAGCACAGTAAAATTTGGTGGAGGTTCCATCATGCTTTGGGGCTGTGTGGCCAATGCCGGCACCGGGAATCTTGTTAAAGTTGAGGGTCGCATGGATTCAACTCAGTATCAGCAGATTCTTGACAATAATGTGCAAGAATCAGTGACGAAGTTGAAGTTACGCAGGGGATGGATATTTTAGCAAGACAATGATCCAAAACACTGCTCCAAATCTACTCAGGCATTTATGCAGAGGAACAATTACAATGTTCTGGAATGGCCATCCCAGTCCCCAGACCTGAATATCATTGAAAATCTGTGGAATGATTTGAAGCGTGCTGTCCATGCTCGGTAACCATCAAACTTAACTGAACTGGAATTGTTTTGTAAACAGGAATGGTCAAATATACCTTCATCCTGGATCCAGGAACTCATTAAAAGCTACAGGAAGCGACTAGAGGCTGTGATTTTTGCAAAAGGAGGATCTACAAAATATTAATGTCACTTTTATGTTGAGGTGCCCATACTTTTGCACCGGTCAAATTTTGTTTAAATGCGGATTGCACATTTTCAGTTAGTACAATAAACCTCATTTCAATCCAGAAATATTACTCAGTCCATCAGTTATTAGATATATGAAACTGAAATAGCTGTTGCAAAAACCCAAATTGTTATAAAGAAAAAAGGTTAACATTAATAGGGGTGCCCAAACTTTTTCATATGACTGTATATATATATATACACACACATACACACATTATGAGTCACACGCTGCCTCCTATATACATACAAATGTACTGCCCTGCGCTCGGCTGCAGCCGAGCCGCTCGGGTCCGGGCTCGTTGGTGGGTGGCTCGAGTGCCTCCGGACCCGGGGTCACTTCGCTCTGAAAGGGGGGTGCTGGCGCTTTTGGTGGGGGTTAGGTAGGTGGACGGCCGGAGCCACGCTTGAGTTCGTGATGCCACCCACGGGTCGTGGTGAAGTTGGACACCCCCGCTGCGATTACTGGGCACCCGGGGAGATGGTGGTGCAGCAAGATGTTAACCCCTCCGTGGGTAGGGATGATGGCCCCGGGACCCGTTGGGGATAGCTGGGCGGTGCAGGGCGGTGTGCGGCAGGATGGCACTGTTGTACTCACGATTATTGACACACACAAGTCTCTGGTAAACCAAGTTGATGGTGGTCAGTGCCCGCAGCCGGCTGTGTCTGGTCCCCCACCCGGTTCGGTGGTCTTGGCCTTTCTCCTGCACCGTGTTGTGTATGTGTAGACTGCCTGCGCCTCAGCGACGGAAGTCCGCTCCCCGGCTTTGTGGATGTCGTGAGAGCCCTTTTGCCTGCAGACGCTGGTCTGTGGGATCTCTCTGCCTCTGCGGTGGCTTTCTATCCCCCTCAGTGGGCTGTTGTCTTCAGTCGGGACTTGGGTGGGAAAGGACCTATAGTCCAGACCGCAATCAGTTAATTAACTCAGTCCAGTTGATTCTGGACCTCGTTTCAGGGTCTGAGTACCCCCCTGTGTGCTCCGGTTTCTGAGTCGGTTCCCCAAGTCGGTACCAGCGGTCCACTACCCTGTCCTGGTCCACCACGGTTCCACCGAACCGTCTTCCGGGCTCCTGCAGGCTAAGGCCACCGTTTGCCTCCTAGCCAAAGGTGCCCGAGCTCCAACCCCGGCACCTGTCAGACTGTCACAGGCCTGTCCTACAGGCCTGACCTCCTCCACTCCACACCAAAACTCAACTCTCCTGTGTTTCCTGCCTCAGGCCCTCTGAACTCCTCGGTGGGGGTGCCAACCACCTGGCTCCGCCCTCTGGTGTGTCCATCAAGCACTGAGGAAGGTGACTAGGTTTTAATGGTTGGCTGATGACACCTTATTAGGGGACAGGTGTAGTGCGTGGGTCTATCTGTGACTACCTGGCTAGTCCAGGGCGCCACACAAACATCCCATACATATAAAAAAAGACACCACATACTTCCCTTGCTCTCATTCCTCTCTGCGCTCTGCTCCGGCCTCCAATGCACTGATGCTCCGCATAGCACATGTGATGATGTGATGTCATTGGCTCTTCTGTTCCTTGGGCTGATGGGGTGGAAGACAGAGCCAGTAGTTCCTCCTCAACCAATGTGTTCACAGCTATGTGCATCCTGAGGATAAAAATAGCGGTGACATTGTGAAGTGGACATTGGCGGACGGGTGGCATAATCATAATCTAGAATGATTTCATAACTTTTTCCACCTTCATCACCTGGCAATTTTCCGTGTTTCATGTTTGTTTTTTGCTCTCTTTCTTCCAAGAGCCATAAAGTTTTTTATTTTTTTGTCAATATTGCCATATGAGGGTTTGTTTATTCTGGGACGAGTTGTACTTTTGAATGACTCCATTCACTCTTACCCATATTTTACCAGGCCCCCCTGAGTCACAGGCTCCACAGCGGTCATGTGGCCTGTAGCCATTGCCGATGCGCCACTGGCAGAGCTCCTCGGGCCCCCAGAACCCCCAGGCCCGGTCACAATGGTGACCCCTGCAACCGTGATTGTTCCGCTCCTGGGTCACCACCTGACTCACCTGTGGCTGATCTCAGAGCTTCCAAAAGTCCCTATTAACGTGCCTTAATAACATTAGTCTGAGTGCAATGTGATTGTCGTGTTTATGTGAATATTTATGCAATAACATTATTTCAGTTTTTAATTTTTCCATCACAAGTGATTTTTGTTTGTTTCTCAACAGATTTGTACAGTTTTATTGGTGACATTAAAGGTGGAAAAAGTTTTCAAATTATTCCTTTTTACATAACAAAAACCTGTGGAATCAAAATAATACCTTCTAAACCTTTTGTACGTTTCTTCATCAGTACGAAAGTAACATACGAAACGCGCGTTGGAGCGCAAAGCGCAAGAAACACCGGCACATACAGGTATTGAGAACTAATTATTTATTGTCTATTTTGTAGGTTAATTTGGACACTGGTCCTTTGATATATATGGAGATTCCTCATATATGTGTAAAAAGTACAATATTGATTCCAGTGTCATTTATCCCCTAGATAATACTGTATGTGTATTAGTATGAATTAATTTATTATATTGTATTATTTTTAATTATTTTATGTAGCATAGTCACATAGTGGTAATGTTTTGGTATTGATTTAAGAGTTTTGAAAGGGTAGTATATTGTAGCTTTATTTATGAGATGGATATTAATAATTGAATCATTTTATACTTGTTTATTGAATTCTATTCAAGGTTTTTAAATTAATAATAATTTTGCATCTATTTAAGTCACTTGTACATTACTAACAAAATTTAGGGGTTATCTAATAATGTTTTTACCAAGGTTTTGCGTCCTTGATTGCATAGGTAGGCACTTTTTTATGTAAATAAAAAATTCAGTTTTAATCATTGAAGTTGTGTAGTTTCAATATTATTTTAATTCCATTAGTCAGTTGCAGTCACAACAGAAAAAAGTGTGAGAATTCTGATTAATAACAAAAACCTGATATTTTAACAGGGTTGTGTAGATGTTATGTAAAGTGCCAGGGAAGGGCAGTCATGGGCGAGGGTTGTGGTGATCAACCCACACCGGCACAGCACAGACACGGGGGGCAGAGTGGTGTATGGAGTGAGTATGGAGGTGGTACCGGCCTGCAGCTGCACTTCTGGAGTCTCAACCGGCTTCTCAGGATCCCGTTCACTTTTTTCAGTATCACACATAGCACTCTCAGTAACGAGTCCACCACCGGTTAAAACCGTAACAACTTTATTGCAACACCTTTCAACATACAGCTTACACTTCGTAAAGGCAGCGTTTATAACAAGATTTTCCACAGGCATATCTTTCTTTACAAAACCCGATTCTTCAGCTATGGCCACCAAGAAACGATTTATCCTTTCCTTCCTGACCCAATCATTAAGCATGATGGCTGGTCTAAAGGCTCAACTCTTTAACAACGGAAGGACTCTTTCTGGAGGTGTGCCGCCCCTGTGCCAGCAGCCGTGTTGCTCGGATCCGGATCCGCAGTGTGGCTCGAGGGATTCTACCGGACCCGGGGGTCGCCCGGACACTCAAATAAAAGGGGACGTATTTGTACGGGATTTCCCGTATACTGTCTATGCTAGTAACACTGCAGGCCACCTGTCTGCAGCACTTACAGCTGCCTGCCTAACAAAGGGACACTCTCCTCCTTTTTTCTCTCTTTACTGGAATTACACTCATTAGTGGAGGGGGCTCACACTCCACTTCAGTCTCCTTTACTCCTTCTTCCTTCTGTCTTCTCTCTATGCCTGAATCCTCCACACCACCCGACTCCACTCTGCTGCATCTGACCCTGCAGGTCCTTTCTTTGCTTGTCTCTACTCCCTAGCTGCTTGCAACCAGGAAGCTTCTTTCCCTATATCTTCTCTTTGCTGGGGACTATCCGCCCCCTTTTAACCCATGCCATCTTGTCACTCCCTCTACATTCTCTTACACTGAGGGGCCAGTTACCCAGTGCACCTGGTGGAGGCTAGCCAAATTACACAGGGAACACATCACAATACAGTACATTTCTATCATATTTCACTGAAATACACCAATTTATCATAACATCTTATAACATTCTTCAGGGGCGGCAGGGCACTGGACACCCTCTTACAGTTACATAAACAGTTAATGGTAACCTGTTACATGCAAAAAACACTATTGACCTGCAGATATGTGGTTAATCTGCAGGTTAATTGCATTCTGAACCTGCCCGACACCTGCACATTAAAACCCGCTGCCCGGACAAAATTAACTTTATTCTTTCTGACAGTATTCTGGTTTCAGTCAAAGGGGTGGTAGCAGCGCAGGTTCAGTCACTACTTTGTGTATAGTCAGCAGCGGCTGTAACCATTCCCCGTGCTGACTGACAGCATGTTCTAATGCAAAGAGGGCTGTCAGTCAGTGCTGGGTAAGTTACAGCCGCTGCTCTCCATACAGTGGGTAGAGAAAGTATTAAGACCCCTTTAATTTTTTCACTCTTTATTTCATTGCAGCCATTTGGTAAATTCAAAAAAGTTCATTTTTTTCTCATTAATGTACACTCTGCACCCCATCATGACAGAAAAAAAAAATAGAAATGTAGAAAATTTTGCAATTTTTTTTAAAAAGGAAAAACGAAAATATCACATGGTCATAAGTATTCAGACCCTTTGCTGAGTACACTCATATTTAAGTCACATGCTGTCAATTCCGTTTTGAACCTCCTTGAGATGATTGTACTCCTTCATTGGAATCCATCTCTGTTTAATTAAACTAATAGGACTTGATTTGGACAGGCGCACACCTGTCTATATAAGACCTCACAGCTCCTATATAAGACCTCACAGCTCACAGTGCATGTCAGACCAAATGTGAATCATGAGGTCAAAGGAACTGCCCAAGGAGCTCAGAGACAGAACTGTGGCAGGGCACAGATCTGGCTCAGGTTTCAAAAGAATTTCTGCAGTACTCAATGTTCCTAAGAGCACAGTGGCCTTCATAATCCTTAAATGGAATACGTTTGGGGCCCCCAGAACTCTTCCTAGACCTGGCCGTCCAGCAAAACTGAGCAATTGTGGGAGAAGAGCCATGGTGAAAAAGGTAAAGAAGAACCCCAAGATCACGGTGGCGGAGCTCCAGAGATGCAGTAGGGAGATGGGAGAAAGTTCCACAAAGTTAACTATCACTACAGTCGGGTCTTTATGGCAGAGTGTCTTGACGGAAGCCTCTCCTCAGTGCAAGACATATGAAAGCTCACATAGAGTTTGCAAAAAAACACTTGAAAAACTCCCAGACTATGAGAAATAAGATTCTCTGGTCTGATGAGATGAAGATAGAACTTATTGGTGATAATTCTAAGCGGTATGTGTGGAGAAAACCAGGCACTGCTCATCACCTGCCCAATACAATCCCAACAGTGAAACATGGTGGTGGCAGCATCATGCTATGGGGTTGTTTTTCCGCTGCAGGGACAGGACGACTGGTTGCAATTGAAGGAAAGATGAATGCAGCCAAGTACAGTGATATCCTGGAAGAAAACCTCTTCCAGAGTGCTCTGGACCTCAGACTTGGCCAAAGTTTCACCTTCCAACAAGACAATGACCCTAAGCACACAGCTACAATAACAAAGGAGTGTCTTCAGAACAACTCTGTGACCATTCTTGACTGGCTTAGCCAGAGCCCTGACCTAAACCTAATTGAGCATCTCTGAAGAGACCTGAAAATGGCTGTCCACCAACGTTCACCATCCAACCTGAGGGAACTGGAGAGGATTTGCAAGGAAGAATAGCAGAGGATCCCCAAATCCAGGAGTGAAAAACTTGCTGCATCATTCCCAAGAAGACTCATGGCTGTACTAGCTCAAAAGGGCGCGTCTACTCAATACTGAGGAAAGGGTCTGAATACTTATGACCATATGATATTTCAGTTTTTCTCTTTTAAAAAAATTGAAAAAATTTCTACATTTCTGTTTTTGTCTGATAAGATGGGGGATGGGGTGCAGAGTGTACATTAATGAGAAAAAAAATGAACTTTTTTGAATTTACCAAATGGCTGCAATGAAATAAAGAGTACCCACTGTACATAGAACAGTGAGGGAATGTGAGCTGCCGCTGCCCCCATGACCGAAACCCAAATGCTGCCAGGATAAATAAAGTTAATTTCAATGTGCAGGCGTCAGGCAGGTTCCAAACGCTAGATTAACCCCATATCTGCAGGTTAGTAGGGTTTTTCCCCCATGATAGGTTCCCTTTAAAAGAACAGAGACCTGAAGAATCAGAATCAGAACCAGAGTCTGTTATACAATTAGTCCATCACATCTGTCATTGTGTATATAATAATGGAAGCCATGACGCCAGCGTATAGAGGCGATAAATAATTAATAGCAAAAATTAAAACTGATACATCTTAAGGCATTACCGAATTGAGTTTTAATTATTAATTATAATTATTTTAATTATATTAATTTATTTCAACTTTCTTTAATTTAGTCAGTAAGTCCACCATATAATGTGTGTGTGTACGGGCACCCTGGAAAGCAGAATGACGCGGCCGTCATCTGAGGTTTCGAATAAAAATAGTAAAGAGACTTGAGCACGTATATACTGGCAGTTCTTTCTTGAGATTTCACATTTTCTACTAATAAAATGGTGATCCGCTGATGATCAGTGTCACATTATTCCTGCAGCTGTTGTCCCTGAGAAAATGTAATTTTACATTGCGCCCATGTAGCGCCCCTGAACCCATCAGGGCACTACAAGGTACTGCATCCTGTCAAAGATTAAGGGCCTACCCCCAGGGACCTGGAAGACCAGTGCCAGTAACAGCAAAACACATTATAATCCCAGTTTCTCCCATCCCCACAGACTGGTGACAGACTAGAATTGGACCCACTGGATGGCCACCAAGGGGTGGAGCCGATCCAGTCCACTAGACAACAACCAGGTGGGAGGGGAAAGACAGTTAGTCAGTTAGTAAGTGGAAGTGGAGATGGACGTAACTGCACTGACTCGGGAGTGTGACAGTGACCTGAGGGCCCAGGCGTGTGGTTGCCGGTGGAGTACAGTGAAGTACTCCCAGAACTATAGCACCGACGGGGCACAAAGCCCTAGGTCAGGCAAATGCTCCAGGCAGACCTGATAAAATCTGCACAGTGAGGGGACCATCCAGGACCTCACTGACCTTAGAAGTCCGGGGGCACCAGCAGTGATGGGAGAACCAGGGACCGGAACCGAACACCGACCCAGCAGGGTTCACACTGCCCGCCGTACGGACAAGAGACTGAGAGACAAACAGGAGGGGACCCCAAGAAGCCACTAGCTCACAATACTGGCACTGGGACTAAGGGAACCAGAGGTGAATACCAGCCGTCCTCCGGGTACCAGTTACCTTCTACTGTGAGTAAAGAGAACCAGTTACACAGCAACTCCTCGTGTGGCCTTCCATTCTTTACGCACCTAACTTCATCACCTAACCCCCTGGGGCCCCGACCCTACTTACAGAGGGCCCAACATCCAGGCTGCCCTCACATCAGACTGTGCAGCGGGGGTTCTATCTCCATAACTGCAACCCGCAAGTGGCATCACGACATAACCTTTATAAACTATCCCTCTGTAAATAAACCCCTTTTTTAAGCGACTCCCAGGGTCACAGAATCGGGCAACGGCCACCCAGTGACACATGCCAGTAGTATACTGCCCGGGACCGAGTACCCCATAGCCCTGGGCGGCACACCCACTCATAGAAAGGAGACTATATGTAATATGTGGTTTCACCAAGAAAGCAAGAGTCCGAGAGGAGACACACTATTGCTTTTAGTTTTTCCACACTGACTACAGGGAGCAGTGGTATAACTAGGGTTGAATGGGCCCCGGTGCAAAGTTTGATCTGGGCCCTCTGGGCTTTCCACTCCCTTTTGGGCCATTGTAGCATTTGAAATCCTATAAATAAAAGCTGAAGGGAAAAAAGCGCAATAGAGTCTTAAGGCCGCTTTACACGCTACGACATCGCTCAAGCGATCTCTTTGGGGTCACGGAATTTGTGACGCACATCCAGCCGCTTTAGCAATGTCATTGCGTGTGAAACCTATGAGCGATTTTGAATCGTCGCAAAAAACGTTCAAAATCGCTAATGTCTCGGGCGGAGGAGGGGACGCTGCGCTCTCCCACTGCTCGGGTCCGGCCGCGGCTGCTGCGGCTGCTGCTGCTCGGTGGTGGCTCGAGCGGTGGGCCGGATCCCGGGGACTCGAGCGGCGCTCCTCGCCCGTGAGTGAAAAGGGTGGGGATTGATGGTGGGGATTTGGTTATTGTCCGTGACGCCACCCACGGTTGTGGTGAGTTTGGTGAACGGGGATCCCGGGAGCGATGACAGGGAGCAGCCTGGATGTTAGTTCTCCCCTCCGTGGGTAGGGGGGTTGGTAGTCCCAGGGCTCGGTGATGGGGTAGGGATGGATGGCAGGCGGGTTACGGGGTCTGGCGAGGTGCAGGGTCGCGGGGGCAGCGCTGTGCCACACGGCACGGTGGTACTCACTCAGCCAATGATGAGGACACAGTTCTCGGTAAAACACACGGCTGGATGGACGGGTCCCACAGACGGCTGCGGTGTTTCTCCTCCCGGCAGGTTGATGGTGACTGCCTTTCCCTGCACCTATGTAGTGTAACGGTTCCAATGGGTTCCCACCGGTAACCCGCTCCCCAGCTTGGATGGGTGCTGAAGGAGCCCCTTTTGCCCGCAGGCTCTGGCCCTGGGAACTTTAGCCTTGGCGGTGACTGTGTTTCCCTCTCTCGGTTGGACGGTTGCCTTCTGACGGGACTTGGCTGCTGGGAAACCCAGGAGGTTCCCTTCGCTAATGGTTTTGGCAAATTCACGGCGACTGCTAGCCTTGCCGGGGTCCGTAAGCCCCTGCCGGGTGGTGCTGGCTTCTCTTTGTGTACCGGTCCAGTACCGCCGGGCCACCGCCCGTCCACGGTCCTTACGGCTAGCTCCAATAGGCCACTCCTGCAGATGGTCACCACCGTCTGCCAACCTTGCTGATCCGTCCGGGCCACACACCCGGACCAACTTCAGGCTTCTTAACTGCCACTTTCCTCCTTCCACTTTCACTTCTAACACTAATCTGCCCTACTTTTCCCGCCTCCAGGACTGTGAACTCCTCGGTGGGCGGGGCCAACTGCCTGGCCCACCCCCTGGTGTGGACATCAGCCCCTGGAGGAAGGCAACAAGGGTTTTTGTCTGACTTCGGTGTGCCTGACCGGGAGTGTGGGGTGTGTTGGTGTTGTGCTTGTGACGTCCTGGCTTGTTCAGGGCGCCACACTAATCGGTGACATGCCTCCCTATTCCCAATTATCGTTGCTGCTGCGTGTACGATCTAGTTCGTCGTTCCTGCGGCAGCATACATCGCTATAACCTGCTTTACACCTTACGATCCAGCATACGATATCGTATGCGATCGTAACCGCCCCCATCGTATGTGCGGCACGTTCAATTTGTCGAATGTGCCGCACAAATGATTAACCCCCGTCACATGTACTTACCCGTCCATACGACCTCGCTGTGGGTGGCAAACGTCCACTTCCTGGAAAGGGAGGGACGTTCGGCGTCACAGCGACGTCACGCGACAGCCGGCCAATAGAAGCGGAGGGGCGGAGCTGAGCGGGACGTTAACATCCCGCCCACCTCCTTCCTTCCGCATTGCTGGCCGGGAGCCGCAGGACGCAGGTAAGATCTGTTCATCATTCCAGGGGTGTCACACACTGCGATGTGTGCTACCCCGGGTACAATGAACAACCTGACGTTTAATTCTAGAGAAATGAACGATGTGCGTGTGATGAACGTTTTACCGTTCAATCGCAATTGCACGTAGCTGTCACACACTGCCATGTACCTTACAATGCCGGATGTGCGTCACTTACGACGTGACCCCGCCGACACATTGTAAGATACATTGCAGCGTGTAAAGCAGGTTTATGTGTGACACCTCAGGAACAAGGAACCTCACCTTACCTGCGGCCGCCGGCAATGCGGAAGGAAAGAGGTGGGCGGGATGTTACGTCCCGCTCATCTCCGCCCCTCCGCTTCTATTGGGCGCCCGCTTTGTGACGTCGCTGTGACGCCGAACGAACCGCCTCCTTAGAAATTCCAAACCAATGATGGGTGATTGAATACTGCTTTAAAGATCGTATCATAGTGTTTGCAATTATCTGGAATAGTATACTATGTGGGAGTTCCTGTTTGGAAACCCTGATTTAGCTTAGACTTGCACTTCAACGTGGAAAAAAAGATCATTAAATAGACACTTTGAAATCTATGATTTACAGTATATTTGTATATGGAAGTGTGGTTTTCCACTATTGTCTCATTTCTATATCAATCTATTTGCATTATAGTTACCTATGAACCACTAAGTATCTGTTTGCTGATGAATATAAAATCAACTGTTCACACTCTGCCATGTGTGGTCTGCTGGCCCTCTGTGATTTGTCTTCAGGGACTCCCTGTAAAAACTTGACAATAATGACTATGATTTGATGAATTTGTAAGTCACTTCTTGCTATAATGTTATTTAATAAATGTTTACATTTTTGCAAGGAGTTTGTATTTGACTTGTTTTTGATGTTTTTGGTCATTATATGACCAGGACTATGTTTCCCCTCAGTTCTGTCACTATAAATATTTTGTTTTAGGGTGTAGTCCATTTACATATCTTTGATATGGTTCCATCTTCTGTCCTAATTTGCGTAACCCAGCAAAGTTAAAGCCTCACAACTGGGGGCTGGTATTCTCTGGCTGGGTAGACCTATGCTTATTAAACTCCCCAGCCTAAAAATGGCACCCGCAGCCACCCAGGACTGCGGCATCCATTACATGTGACAGTCGTGTAACTTTACCTGGCTTTTCCCGATTGCCCTGATGCGGTGGCAATCGGGGTAATAAGGGGTTAATGTCAGCTCACAGCTGCCACTAAGTCCTAGATGGCAGGCATCTATAAGACCCCCATTACTAATCTGTAAGTGAAAGTAAATACGAACACCAAAAACATCCTTTATTTAGAATAAAATACAAAAACAAAAAAATCACCCTCTTTTATCACTTTATTAACCCCCAAAAGACCCAGGTCCGACATAATCCAGACATGGTTCATTCTTTGTAGACTTTTTAAGGCGGATTTCAGGCAGAATTCGCTTAAGCTAAAATAATATGCGCACATACTCGTAAGTCGTAGAGGGTTTTTCAAGCAGTTTTGGAAGAGTTTATTTCTGAAGTGCTTTTTTAAAGCTTTCTGATTAGACAGTGCTTAGTTTTCAGTGTTTTCCTTTAGAACAAGTGATGTGCACTTTTTCTTCCAATTGTCGAAACCTAAAGTGTGAAAAAACAAAACACTCAACATACGACAAGCAAAGTGGTTACAGAATAGAAATGATTAGAGTCTTTCAAGCATTTTTTTGCCTTTTTTTTTTCAGGTGTTTTTTTGAGTGGACATAGGCTGCAAAGAAACGTCGAAAAAACCTCTGTATGTGCACACGTCATTTACACATGGGCAAAACGGCTGTGCTGTCCAAGAGGAAGATGCTTCAAGACATGTTGGCGTTTTTTTGTCCTGACTCATCTTTTTGGTCTTTCCTGAATGCTTGTTTTATGTATTTGACTGCCGGCAAGTTTTTACCATTTTCCAAAGTTTTTGATTTGTCTTTTTTTTTTTTTCAATTCAATGAAGAAGAAAACGCTTTAAAATGCTCAAAAAGACATCAGGGTATTACTCAAATGTCTTTCAAGCTTTCCCATTATCTCGTAAAGCATAGAGCGTCTTAAGAGTAGAAAGGACTTGAAGAATGGACTGCTCAATTTTTTTCTTTTTAACCCCTTGGCATCTTTAAAAACTGAAGCAGTTAAAAAGGTGGTTCACACCACATTGATATTATGTTAAGAAATAAGGTTTCTCTCAAATACCTTGTGTTGCCATTAGTGCCTGTGAGTGGCGCTATTGCGGTCCGCTCACCCCCTTCGTGTGACCCTCGGGTTCCGTGACCTCGGATATCCGGTGATGTCAGGTCAACTTCCTGTTGACCTGACATCACCGCGGCCGGCCCCAGTCTCCGTGAGTCACTGGGCTGTGGGCAGAGTTTCACCACTCATCACAGCCCAGCATCGCTCCTGGTTGTGGTGCTCTGCAGCGAAGGAGAGCACAGGGAGATGCTGCGCTGTGACGAGCGCTGAAACGCCGCCCACAGCCAAGTCACTTAGGAATAATGCCTCAGTTGACATGACATTACTGAACATCAGAGGTCATGGAGCCCAGGGGTCACACGAAGAGGGTGAGCGTACCGCAACAGCACTGCTCACAGGCACTATTGGCAACACAAGGTATTTGAGAGAAACTTTATTTCTCAACATTATATGATGTGGCCAGTAATATAAAGGGATGAACCACCCCTTTAAAAGATGCTTAAAATACTGAGCATATGAACCACAAGTCATTTTTCCATAGAAATGCATGTGTGTCACGGGTGACAGACAGTCATGTAGTTTCTGACAATAGAAGGTCACAGCGTTTGGCTGCACAAAATGTTCCCTGACTTTCTATTGTTCCTCTTGTCAGTATTCATTGTAATAGGTAGCTTTCCTGCTGGGTTTTCATCTCTTCCCCTTAGGACCCAGCAGGCGCTCTCCTTCCACCCAGCTGCTGATCATCAGTATTCTCTTGGTGCTTAAATACTCCCATCTTCCCTGGACTGGTGATGGTGATATTATTCAGACTCTGGTTGCACACAGGTGGCTTGTACTCCTCTGTTGTATTGTTGCTGAAGCTTTGCTGAACATCTGCCTGTGTCATCTGTGGATAAGTAGTTCATGCTTTTTCCCCCCGTGTCCTCCTTGTGTCTTCCTTTAGCATTTAGTGGGGTTGACAAAGACCTCATCCCACCCATTTCCAATTTAGGGTCCAGCACTAGGGATGCCTAGGGTCAGGTATCCGGCTGGGCATATAGGTGCGGAACCTATCTAGGGTGGTGAAGGACCCCAGGAACCAGCAGTAGGTTTGGTCAGGGTTCACCATGTTCCCCTTCTCTAGACGCAGGGGTCTCCTTCCCTTACTTTTTGCCGCTCGCTTGTTAAGGCTGCTTTACACGCAGCGACGTCGCTAGCGATGTTGCTGGGGAAAGCACCCGCCCCCGTCGGTTGCGCGTCACGGGCAAATCGCTACCCGTGGCGCACAACATTGCTAGGAACCGTCACATGGACTTACCTGCCTAGCGACGTCGCTGTGGCCGGCGAACCACCTCCTTTCTAAGGGGGCGGTTCATGCGGTGTCACAGCGACGTCACACGGCAGCCGTCCAATAGAAGCGGAGGGGCGGAGAAGCAGCCGAAAGAAAATGACGCCCACCTTGTTTCCGGAGGACGCACATAGCGATGTGTGCTGCCTCAGGAACGACGAACAACCTGCATCCTGCAACAGCAACGATATTTGGGATTAGAATGACGTGTCAACGATCAACGATTAGGTAATTTTGATCGTTAGCGGTCGCTCGTACGTGTCACACACGTCGCTAACAAGGCCGGATGTGCGTCACGAATTCCGTGACCCAAACAATATCTCGTTAGCGATGTCGTTGCGTGTAAAGCCCCCTTTACTTCCCAGTATCTATCGTGACAATATGTTCATTCTCTTGGGCATTTTTTTAAAGGCTGGTTTCAGAGTGGACCCATCTGAAAAAGACATTATGGGCAGATACCTTTTCGATTTCGGAACCCGGTCTTCTCGTAAAATCACTTTTGATTTGCCTTAGGCAAAGGCTGAACATGTGAACATACTCAGGAGCCGTCTGCTTGCGCTCCCCCTCCTGCCTTCGTAGACTCACACATACACAGGGCGGGGATTTTTATTTTTTACTTTTTCTACGCGGTATTGTGTAATTACTGCCCCAATTGCCTGTATGTTCATAATAGGCCAACTGATGTATATATAAATAGGAGGCTTTGACAGCTCCGACTTCCCTCAAGATTGTAAGCTCTTGTGTGGTAAAATATCCTCCCATTCTTTTCTAGTCGATCCATGTGTGTTTTATTGTCAGGATTTATTTCTTCACTAAGCCACAAAGAAATAAATGTCACTAAGGCAAACTTCAAGCGGCACACAGAGCTGTGCCGTACCTAGGCAGTGTCCTGCTAAGCTGGCACTTCAGATGAGACGCCCCCTGCAGTGCATTGACAAGACTTGCAACCTGTGGCGAGGGAACAAAGCCCTTTTCTATGACTGGCAAATGTGCTTCTACTGCCCAGGATTCCTCTCTACGTGATTGAAATCTTAAGTATGGAAATGTGAAAATTATTCACTTTAAAGACCGCAGTATAAATTAGCTGCAGATCTAAAGGTAAGAAATGTCAATTGTGATGAATGCCGATACTGAACGGACTGCTTTTAAATTATGGTGGGGACGTCTGAAATGTTATCAGGGCTTATTGTACCTTGAAAAGGCTAAAACAAAGCAAATAAAAAGTGGTGATGGCTGTTAGGTCTATAGCCTGAGCAATCATGCCTTCACCTATTACTAATTCACATCAAACCATTTTACTTATTCTTTAAAGAAACCCTCCCAAGAAGATATTCTTCATTAAATCTGTATATGTAATGTAGTGTGAGTGGATTAATATTCTCATCTACCGCCATCTTCTCCAGGATCCAGCATTGTTCTGTTCCTTTTCTCAGTGACGTCACCGTTCTTCAGACTCTCCTGCTCCATGCATGAGCCGAAAAGTGGCTTTGGCAATGTAAGTCTATAGAGCCTCATTCTGAGACTCCATAGACTTAAACTGTAAAAGCCACTTCTGGGTCACACAGAGCACAGTGGTGATGGTCGTTAGGTCTAGAGCCTGAGCAATCATGCTTTCACCTATTACTATTTCACATTGAACCATTTTACTTATTCTTTAAAAAAAAAAAACTCCCAAGAAGATATTTTTTATTAAATCTGTATATGTAATATATAGTATGAGTGGATTAATATTCTCATCTACCGCCATCTTCTCCAGGATCCAACATTGTTCTGTTCCTTTTCTCAGTGACATCACTGTTCTTCAGACTCTCCTGCTCCATGCATGAGCTGAAAAGTGGCTTTGGCAATTTAAGTCTATAGATCCTCGTTCTGAGACTCCATAGACATAGGAGCACTTTGCACACTGCGACATCGCAGATGCGATGTTGGTGGGGTCAAATTGAAAGGGACGCATATCCGGCATCGCATGCGACATCGCAGTGTGTAAAGCTTCGATGAGACGATTAATGAGCGCAAAAGCGTCGTAATCGTATCATCGGTGCAGCGTCGGCGTAATTCATAATTACGCTGACGCGACGGTCCGATGTTGTTCCTCCCTCCTGCGGCAGCACACATTGCTGTGTGTGAAGCCGCAGGAGCGAGGAACATCTCCTACCGGCGTCACCGCGGCTTCCGTAGGTTATGCGGAAGGAAGGAGGTGGGCAGGATGTTTACATCCTGCTCATCTCCGCCCCTCCGCTCCGATTGGCCGCCTGCCGTGTGACGTCGCAGTGACGCCGCACGACCCGCCCCCTTAACAAGGAGGCGGGTCGCCGGCCACAGGGACGTCGCACGGCAGGTGAGTGTGTGTGTGAAGCTGGCGTAGCGATAATTTTCGCTACGCCAGCTATCACCACATATCGCTGCTGCGACGGGGGCGGGGACTATCGCACTCAGCATCGCAGCATCGGCCTGCGATGTCGCAGTGTGCAAAGTGCCCCTAAAACTGTAAAAGCCACTTCTGGGTCACACAGAGCACAGTGGTGATGGCCGTTAGCTCTAGAGCCTAAGCAATCATGCCTTCACCTATTACTATTTCCCATTGAAGCATTTTACTTATTTAAAAAAAAAAAAAACAACTCCCAAGAAGATATTTTTAATTAAATCTGTATATGTAATGTAGTATGAGTGGATTTATATACTCGCCTACCGCCGCCTTCTCTGGGATCCAGCGCCGTTATGCTCCCCTTCTCAGTGACATCACCATTGTTCAGGCTCTCCTGCTCCATGTGTGGGCCGAAAAGTGGCTTTGGCAATATAAGTATAGAGCTTCGTTCTGAGGCTCAATAGACTTAAACTGTAAAAAAAAAGCCACTTCCAGGTCGCACAGTGTGACCCAGAGATATATAGGCAAAATGTTTTTGCTCCCCTTCTTCCGAGAGCAGTAACGTTTTTATTTTTCTGTCAATTTTGCCATATGAGTACTTGTTTTTTTGTGGGACGAGTTGTACTTTTCAATGTACCTGTGAGTTTTACCATTTAGTGTACGGGAATACAGGAAAAAAATTACAAGTGCGGAAAAATTGCAAAAAAAAGTGTGACTGAACAATTATTTTTGGGGTATTTTATTCACCATGTTCACTATATGATAAAACTGATGAGTTGGTGTGTCAGGTCGGTACTAGTTCGTAGGTACCAAACATGTTTAGGTTTACCTTTATCTAAGAGTTAAACAATTTCAGAAGCTTGTCCAAAAAAAGTGGCGCACTTTTTGCGTTATTTTCAACGACCCGTAATGTTCTCATTTTTTAGGATCTTAGGATTTTTTAGACCTGCTCGCCATTTTTTCTTTTTGATGGAATAATGTGGTGAACGAGGGAAAGTGTCTTGTTTTAATTCTCTGGTTTTTTTGCAGGGTTACCTTTATGTACTATGACGGTGGACTACATTGGATTCCATGGAACTACAGCAAACCTGCATATGTAGGTGGTTTTTTTTTTTGTTTTTTTTTTATAATAAATTGATGACCCAGTTAAAGAATCTGGGAGTGTTTTTTAAAATTATTTTTGTGAGGTTTTTTTTTCCTTTTTACTTACTGGTTTAGTACTGGGGGTGTCTGATAGACATCTCTCCATTACTAACACCAGGGTTTGATGTCAGCTGTATTTTGGAACAATTAACAGCTAGCATCAACCCCAAAAACTGTTACCCCAATTGTCAGCACAGCAGGGCAATCAGTAAGAGCTGAGGCAAAGCGCCAGAATTAGTGCATCTGTGGCGCCTTGGCCTAGCCAGGTCGTCACAGATAACACACAAACACCCCACCCCCACTAGACAGGGACACCAGCCAAACACAAAACCCTTGTTGCCTCCCTCCAGGGTCTGATGTCCATACCAGGTGGGGCGGGGCTAAGCGGTTGGCTCCACCCACCGAGGAGTTCGCAGGCCTGGAGGCAGGAAAAGTGGCAGATGAGTGTAGGAGTTTGAAGTGAGCACTTGGGTGTCTGGGTAGTGGCCCAGACACCAACAGCAAGGTTGGCAGATGGTGGTGGCCGTCTGCAGGAGTGGTGGAGCAACGCGGAACCGTAGGAACGGGGACGGGCGACGGGGAGCGAAGTGAAGCCAGCACACACATGCAGGGCCATCGGACCCCGACCAGGCTTGGAGCCGCCGACAATAGTCAGATCCGAATGTGACTCTAACCCTAGGGGTTTCACAACAGCAAAAGTCCCGATTGAAGGCAACCGCCCACACCGTGAGGGTATACAGCTACCGCCTAAGGCTAGAGACCCAAGGGCCAGCGCCTTGAGGCAAACGGGCTCCTCCGGCATCCATACACCGCGTAGCGGACTACCGTTGGGAATCCATAGTAGTCAGAAAGAAGAACATCAAGGTGCAGGGAAAGACAGCTGCCATCACCTGTCCGGGGAGAGACACTGCAGCCAGCTGCGGGACCCGTCCATCCAGCCGTTTGGTTTACCGAGGACTTTGTACCTTTCTTGCTGAGTGAGTACACCCGTGCCATCCGGCGCCGCGCCGTGCCGACCCAGCCTCCCCGTCACCACATCACCGGGCCCCGGGACCACCGACCCCTACCCACGGAGGGGGAAAACAACATCCCAGCTGCTCCCTACCATCGCTCCCGGGATCCCCGTGACCAGCAGCGGTGGTGCCTATCTTCACCACGACCAGTGGGTGACGTCACGGACTAAACCCCCCAAACCAACCACCCCTTTCACTCACGGGCGAGGAGCGCCACTTGAGTCCCCAGATCCGGCCCACCGCTTGAGCCACCGAGCAGCCATCGCAGCAGTGCCGGACCCGAGCATTAGCGAGCGCGCGGCGGCGGTGTCCTCCCCGCCCGCGACACATCTAATGGGGCTACTGTGGGCTATTATTTTTAGGCTGGGAAGGACCAAATAACCAATAATTTTCTCAGCCTGATACTATCAGCCCGCAGCTGTCTGGTTTACCTTTGTTGGTTTTCAAAAATGGGGGAAACCACAAATCCTTTTTTTCATTTAAGTAGCTATTTATTAAGCCTGCTTTACACACTTCAATAGATCTTTCAATCCGTCGTCGGGGTCAAGTTGTAAGTGACGCACATCCGGCATCGTTCGTGATGTATTTGCGTGTGAAACCTACATGCGATCGATATTGAGCGAAAATACGGTGATCGCATACACGTCGTTTATTCCTCATACATTGGACGTTTGGTAGTACGAAACTAGTGAATTGTAACGTGTGACATCCCTCATACGATTGTGATGTCTGAGGCTATGTGCGCAGGTGTGCGCTCTGCACCGCAGCTTAACAAAGGTCTGCTTCAGAGCGCAGCTGAAAAGCTGCGTTCTGAAGCGCCTCACAATGTCTGTCATGCACTAATCTCTGTCAGTCCGTCACTATCTCTGTCCCTCACTCTCTGTCCATGTCAGTCTAGCCCCCTCTCTCATATACTCACCGATCCCCGATCCCCGGCGCTGCACGGCATTCACACTGCTCCGGCGGCTTTTACTGTTTTGAAAAAGCCGGCCGCCCATGAAACAATCTCGTATTCCCTGCTTTCCCCACCCACCGGCGCCTATGATTAGTTACAGTGAGACACGCCCCCCACGCTGAGTGACAGGTGTCACACTGCACCCAATCACAGCAGCCGGTGGGCGTGTCTATACTGTGCAGTGAAATACATAATTAAATAATTAAAAAAAACGGCGTGCGGTCCCCCCCAATTTTAAAACCAGCCAGATAAAGCCATACGGCTGAAGGCTGTTATTCCCAGGATGGGGAGCTCCACGTTATGGGGAGTCCCCCACCCTAACAATATCAGCCAACAGCCGCCCAGAATTGCCGCATACATTAGATGCGACAGTTCTGGGACTGTACCCGGCTCTTCCCGATTTGCCCTGGTGCGTTGGCAAATCGGGGTAATAAGGAGTTATTGGCAGCCCATAGCTGCCAATAAGTCCTAGATTAATCATGTCAGGCGTCTATGAGATACCCTCCATGATTAATCTGTAAATTACAGTAAATAAACACACGCCCGAAAAAATCCTTTATTGGAAATAAAAAACACACACACATTCCCTGGTTCACCACTTTAATCAGCCCCAAAAAGCCCTCCTTGTCCGGCGTAATCCAGGATGATCCAGCGTCGCATCCAGCGCTGCTGCATGGAGGTGACCGGAGCTGCAGCAGACACAGCCGCTCCGGTCACCTCCACACAGCTAATGAAGACAGCCGGCGATCATCTGAGCTGTCACTGAGGTTACCCGCTGTCACTGGATCCAGCGGTGGATGCAGCGGTGGCCGCGGGTAACCACAGTGACAGCTCAGCTGATCGCGCTACTCACCGCCGCTCCTCTCACCTCCACGCAGCAACTGAGGTGAGTAGCGCGATCAGCTGAGCTGTCACTGAGGTTACCCGCGGCCACCGCTGCATCCACCGCTGGATCCAGTGACAGCGGGTAACCTCACTGACAGCTCAGCTGATCGCCGGCTGTCTTCATTTGCTGTGTGGAGGTGACCGGAGCGGCTGTGTCTGCTGCAGCTCCGGTCACCTCCATGCAGCAGCGCTGGAAGCGACGCTGGATCATCCTGGATTACGCCGGACATGGAGGGCTTTTTGGGGCTGATTAAAGTGGTGAACCAGGGAATGTGTGTGTGTTTTTTATTTCCAATAAAGGATTTTTTCGGGCGTGTGTTTATTTACTGTAATTTACAGATTGATCATGGAGGGTGTCTCATAGACGCCTGACATGATTAATCTAGGACTTATTGGCAGCTATGGGCTGCCAATAACTCCTTATTACCCCGATTTGCCAACGCACCAGGGCAAATCGGGAAGAGCCGGGTACTGTCCCAGAACTGTCGCATATAATGTATGCGGCAATTCTGGGCGGCTGTTGGCTGATATTGTTAGGGTGGGGGGCTCCCCATAACGTGGAGCTCCCCATCCTGAGAATACCAGCCTTCAGCCGTATGGCTTTATCTGGCTGGTTTTAAAATTGGGGGGGACCGCACGCCGTTTTTTTTAATTATTTAATTATTTACTTCACTACACAGTATAGACACGCCCACCGTCTGCTGTGATTGGGTGCAGTGTGACACCTGTCACTCAGCGTGGGGGGCGTGTCTCACTGTAACCAATCATAGGCGCCGGTGGGCGGGGTAAGCAGGGAATACGAGATTGTTTAATGGACGGCCGGCTTTTTCAAAACAGTAAAAGCCGCCGGAGCAGTGTGAATGCCGTGCAGCGCCGGGGATCGGGGATCGGTGAGTATGAGAGAGGGCTGCTAACTTCAGTTACTCAGGAGTTTAGCGGTCACCGGTGAGTCTTCACTGGTGACCGCTAATCAGGACGCGACAGACCAAGCCGCAGCATGACAATGAAGTCGGGTGAAGTTCACCCGAGTTCATTCTGACAGTGCGGCTCTGTCTGTGTCTGCTGTCATCTGCCATTCAGCTCTGCTACATGGCTGTCTGTGTCTGCTGTCAGCGGCCATGTAGCAGAGCTGAATGGCAGATGACATAGTAAAAACGCATCCCTACACATTACACACGCTTGTCAAGACAATAAATAAAAAAAAAAAGGTGCCCAATGCATACGTCACAGAACACATGATCTAAAGGATTGCACACAAAATTGACCAATTTAACATAGACTACTAACGCTCGTGTGACAGCAAATGAACGACCTACGTGCAATCTCATTCAATCGCATATGCGACCTGCGCGTGTCACATCGCATACGAGATCGCACACCTAATTGTAAGGTGTACAGCTGGCTTTAGGCTAAATAGTTGTACAATCCATCATGCATCTCTCATATACACATAAAATCTTTAATTTCTTGAATGCATTCAATTCTGATACGTCACTGGAATGCAATCCTGGTGCTGTACGTGTTTTTCACAGACCTATAAACTTCTTTTGACCCATTTCATCTATGCTGATGGTAAAAACGGACCATGACACTGAGAAAAAAATCCCACAAACCCCCAAATTATTATACATCTAATATCACACAGACTCTGTTGACAAGTAAACAGTATCTTCAAATTTCGCAGTCACAGTCAGATTCGGTGGCATTCAGGAACACTCATGTGACAGTGCTCTGGGGGAAGAACTTGTAAATGCATCAACATACTCCTTGCTTCTCTCCTAATATGACCCTAAGGCTGACGATTGCAGATTATTTCTTTCCCAATCCTCTTCCCAGATGCACCCATGACTACATCTCACTGTGGTGGCCCGGCTTCATCAGATTTGGCTGCACTCCGGAATAGGCCTCTTGTGTGACTCAAGTACACGCTACTTCACAAACCTCCTCCTGCTGAGATCTGGCTGCTCCGCCACCTCCCCTGGCTTATCATAGACCTGAAGGACATTATTATAATTACAGTCTAGTATTTAAAAATCAGCAGTATTTTGCTTAAACGGTAACTAATAATTATACAAATGTCTGGTCTGGATCAGATCTGCCTTTATGGATAAAGAGCAAGCATTACAGTTACAGTTCATCCAAGATACCAGGGTTAACTGATGGCCATTCCATGCGTGGCCTTATCGCCTCTGCATCAATTTGTGTGGGCACCTTAGCTAGGTATAACAGTTTCTCATCAGGGAAATGCAATATGACGTGGTTCACATACATTGAGGTCAGAAACGCCAGTTTGGTCACGTGAGTCTTTATGCTGTCCCCTCACCACTTGTTTCCACCACACTGTCCCTATCTCCACACTGTTCTTCACAATGCCCCTCAGTTCTGCTCCCATCATCACTGTGTCCCCTACTCTACCATGCCCTGTCTATACTGTTCCTCATCTCTATACTGCTACTTTTATACTATTTTTCCTTTCTTCAGCCACCCATACACAGTATGATGGCCCCATTGTCCCCCCACACAATAGGATCGCTCCACAATGTCTCACACAGTATGCCTTAGATTAGACCCTATAAAATGTATGATGGCCCACATTGCCTCAATACAAAGTGTCATGGCCTCACAGCCCCTACACACAGTATGATGTCCCCAAAGCCCCCCACATTGTATAATGGCGACAATATTCCCCAATAGAGAGTATGCTGCCCCAATAGCTCCTTTACAAAGTATGGTGGCCCATTGACCCCCATACATAGTATATCAGCACAGCCCTGTTATACAGTTAGGTCCAGAAATATTTGGACAGTGACACAAGTTTTGTTATTTTAGCTGTTTACAAAAACATGTTCAGAAATACAATTATATATATAATATGGGCTGAAAGTGCACACTCCCAGCTGCAATATGAGAGTTTTCACATCCAAATCGGAGAAAGGGTTTAGGAATCATAGCTCTGTAATGCATAGCCTCCTCTTTTTCAAGGGACCAAAAGTAATTGGACAAGGGACTCTAAGGGCTGCAATTAACTCTGAAGGCGTCTCCCTCGTTAACCTGTAATCAATGAAGTAGTTAAAAGGTCTGGGGTTGATTACAGGTGTGTGGTTTTGCATTTGGAAGCTGTTGCTGTGACCAGACAACATGCGGTCTAAGGAACTCTCAATTGAGGTGAAGCAGAACATCCTGAGGCTGAAAAAAAAGAAAAAATCCATCAGAGAGATAGCAGACATGCTTGGAGTAGCAAAATCAACAGTCGGGTACATTTTGAGAAAAAAGGAATTGACTGGTGAGCTTGGGAACTCAAAAAAGGCGTCCACGGATGACAACAGTGGTGGATGATCGCCGCATACTTTCTTTGGTGAAGAAGAACCCGTTCACAACATCAACTGAAGTCCAGAACACTCTCAGTGAAGTAGGTGTATCTGTCTCTAAGTCAACAGTAAAGAGAAGACTCCATGAAAGTAAATACAAAGGGTTCACATCTAGATGCAAACCATTCATCAATTCCAAAAATAGACAGGCCAGAGTTAAATTTGCTGAAAAACACCTCATGAAGCCAGCTCAGTTCTGGAAAATTATTCTATGGACAGATGAGACAAAGATCAACCTGTACTAGAGTGATGGGAAGAAAAAAGTTTGGAGAAGAAAGGGAACGGCACATGATCCAAGGCACAGCACATCCTCTGTAAAACATGGTGAAGGCAACGTGATGGCATGGGCATGCATGGCTTTCAATGGCACTGGGTCACTTGTGTTTATTGATGACATAACAGCAGACAAGAGTAGCCGCATGAATTCTGAAGTGTACCGGGATATACTTTCAGCCCAGATTCAGCCAAATGCCGCAAAGTTGATTGGACGGCGCTTCATAGTACAGATGGACAATGACCCCAAGCATACAGCCAAAGCTACCCAGGAGTTCATGAGTGCAAAAAAGTGGAACCTTTTGCAATGGCCAAGTCAATCACCAGATCTTAACCCAATTGAGCATGCATTTCACTTGCTCAAATCCAGACTTAAGACGGAAAGACCCACAAATAAGCAAGACCTGAAGGCTGCGGCTGTAAAGGCCTGGCAAAGCATTAAGAAGGAGGAAACCCAGCGTTTGGTGATGTCCATGGGTTCCAGACTTAAGGCAGTGATTGCCTCCAAAGGATTCGCAACAAAATATTGAAAATAAAAATATTTTGTTTGGGTTTGGTTTATTTGTCCAATTACTTTTGACCTCCTAAAATGTGGAGTGTTTGTAAAGAAATGTGTACAATTCCTACAATTTCTATCAGATATTTTTGTTCAAACCTTCAAATTAAACGTTACAATCTGCACTTGAATTCTGTTGTAGAGATTTCATTTCAAATCCAATGTGGTGGCATGCAGAGCCCAACTCGCGAAAATTGTGTCACTGTCCAAATATTTCTGGACCTAACTGTATGACCTCCACAGCCCCCCCACACACATTAGGATGTTAACCATAGGACCATATATAACCCCTACCCTGTCTATATTGTGCCTCATCTTTATACAGCCCCTTCTTTATTATTGTTCCTTTCATCAGCCCCCTATGCACAGTATGATGTCCCTAACAGCTTCCTATATACAGTATGATAGTCCCAAGTACATTATGATGGTTACCCAAATACATAGTATGATGGCAAATTTCCCCATATATACATTATGATTCTCCCTAGCCCAGAATACACAGTATTACACAGTATGATGGCCCATAGCCTCATATATAAACAGCATAATGCCCCCATATCCATGATGAACCCACAGTACAATCTTCCATACAATTTATGATGCCACCAAGGTCCCTCAAACTCCCAGGCCACATGATAAAAAAAAAGAGCTTTTACTCATCTAATCCTGGTTCGGTGATCACTGGAGCCTCTGTTTCTTCATCCAGCTTCTCAAGAAGTGGACTAGCACAGGCAGTGTAATGCAGTAGCATCCGTTGTGCCACTATATGCAACACATCCGTTCCATCCGTCAAACAACGCAGTGCTACGAAAGCCGTCCAATGCAAGTGTGAAAGTAGCCTTACCTTTTATCGTGCTCTAGCAGCACATCCTCATTTCTGGCTCCAGCTCTGATGGAGTTAATCCCTCTCCTGACTTCCTGGGTTCAGTTACTACAACTTCCATGATCCTTTGCAGTAACTAGCAATCTATCTCACACCCACTCAGATCTCCACCAAAACTGTTTCCTCTCCTCCTTCCTGTGTGCGCCACTGCCCAATCATGGTAATAGAGCTTTTATCAGTTAGTTAGTGACAAGTTAATGACATGTAGCATGTCAGAGCAGAGCATGTCACCAACTGTCTCCACTCTGTGACTTGTTGTGCAGGTGACCGGATGCTACATGTCACTAACTTGCTCCACTCTGTGACTTGTTGTGCAGGTGACAGAGTGGAGCAAGTTGGTCCTATTCAGCGTCCGGTTACCTGTGCTGCTAGCAGGAGTATATGATCACACTGCCCGACACCGCAGGCTCTCCTGACAGCTGAGCACAGCGGGCGGATAGTGAGATCAGATACTTGTGTGTTGCCCACCTGTGACGGTTGCCTCAGGGATGTCGCTCCACCTTCTGGGACGCCACAGGGGCTCCACTTGATTACTGCTGGCAACAGGTATGTCAGGTTATTTACATCTGAGTCATGACGCCACTCTCGGTTTGCGGTCAGGGTTATAGGTGACCGCCACTGCAGTTTAATGAGCGTCTGGGGCTGATGGAATCTGCAGTCAGGTGGTGTGGCCTGCCGAGAGTGAGGCTGGCCCCAGGGGCTCAGGTGTGCATGTAGAACAACAGGTTCCAGAATAACTCAGTCTCAGTCCAAAGTGTCTTTCAACTTGTTTACTCACTTTTAGATGGTTGGTGAGATACCCGGGCGATGCTGAGATTATACCAGGTGGAACCAGGAACTCCTCCAGGCCGAACTGAGGGTAGCCGTTAACTCGCCTTCCTAGCACTCCTTTTGTTTCGGATAACCCCCTGACTTGTAGTATCGTGGGATTCACCCAGGGAAGTTGCTACTGCCTTTTCTCCCCTTTCTGGCCCGTTTGCCGGCAGCGTGGACCAGGTGAGATGGCTTCTGGCCATATCTCCTTATGGGTCCCCCTGTTGCTGCTGAGGCTCGAACTCTGTATCTTTGGTGAGGAACCTCCAGTCCCCTCACCGGCAGGTTTAGCAGACCAGTAAATGGATGTCTGGCACTAGGGACCTGTTCCCTGTGTGTGTCGAGTCACCAGCAGTCCCCGTACTCGACTGCCTCTCTTCAGGTGTCTTTCAGACTGACTTTCTGGTCACTGTCCTTCCCCGCTAACAGCTACCACACGTGCAGGGTCTGACTAGCGTGGCTGTACGTCTGCCTCTTTCAGCAACTTCTGTACTCTGCTCCAGACTGGCTTGCTCCTCCTCCTTCCTTACTGCCACTGCAACCTAGCTTTCAGCCCCTCCACTGCACCCCTTGCTGAGAATTGAAAGCTATCCTCTTCAGAGGCTACCCAAGGGTCCCCTCTAAAGGTGTAGAAGACCTGGTTGCTATGTGTCTGTGTGTACACACCTCATTCTGGCCTTTTGTAATTACCTGGAAGCACTGTCCCGGCATGGGTGCAGTACTCTGTGGTGTCTGACCAGGTCAGGGGTGCCACATTCCCCCTTAGTTATCATCAGCACGTCCTTGGGCTGCAAAGACAAGAAGCAAAGTTAAATACAACTTTTCCCACACAGGGGAGGCATTCACTTTCAAAACATACCAGGTACCATTCCACCACCACCCACCACCCACAAGTCCTGAACCCACCCAGCAACTTCCAGGAGGCAGGTCATCGGTCCCTTTGGTGACCAGGTCCGGGCCAGCTCTATCCCAGACCTTTCCTCCAATCTTCCTCTCCTGAGGAGGGTGGTGTAGGGTAGGCCTCATAAACAGGCATACCAGCTTCCGTGTGTTGGAGAGCAGGTCCCATAAACAGGCGTGCTCCCTGGTGGTGCAGAACCAGGCCCCATAAACAGGCGTGCTCTGATGTGGTGCAGAGCCAGCCCGCCCCATAAACAGGCGTGCTCGCTGGTGGTCCAGAGCCAGGCCCCATAAACAGGCGTGCTCTGAGGTTGGTACCACTGAGGTAACTTTTTTACAATGCGATACTTTGTGGCTATAGCCAGTTCATAGCCTGTGGTCCATTTTTAAAGTGCACGTAACCTGGTGCTAAATAAAATAAATACTCAAGCGGTTCACACAAAAGTTCTTGTGAGCACATTTCCTTAAATGTTGGTAAACTGTAAACAGGTCAAACATTTTTAAACTAAGCAGGTTCTCTATAAAAACATTTTAGACTACACTGTACTTTCTCTATACCGTAATGGGGGCTGATCAAAGTTGCTGCGGGTTGATCCACGCAGTACTATGCTGTCATCTGTCTGAGGTTGTGTCCTCCCACCCGATGTATGTGTCTCAATGTGAATGATGGGTGTACTGGATGTTGATACCAGTGCATGGTCTTCTGATTCAGCTTCACTTGGCTCTTCTAGGTTCTGAACAGGTTCTTCTTGTCCTCTAACTTCTTCTCTCGGTTGAGGGAAGGTGATTACTTGAAAACCGCTGATACTTGGTTGAAATTGAAAGGTTTCTACAAATGTGGCAGCAATAGATGTACTTGTTGCCAGTATGCACATAAAAGTAATACATTTTCCTCATCACATAACAACAAAAAAATTTTCATCAATAGTTTTTTGAACTGTAACTCTACCTATGTAATATATTTGATTGATTGTACAACATGCTGCAAACAGTATATAGGTTGTACAATTGGAAAATTAAGGAAAATAGTTAGGAGACATATTTCAGACGCCACAAACACCTCCACTTTTAACCCTTCAGCGGTTTCCAGACACTTTTCACAATGCCATTCTGGTAATTTTGATAGTTTCAGGTTCAAGGCTATTGAACAGGTAACACGATCCACCAGAGGGGGCGATAGAAAGCGCAAATTACTAAATAGAGAATCTGCTTGGATTTTTACTTTGGAAAGTAGGATGCCGATAGGTCTGAATTATAGGCAAGACCTAATAAGAATTTATTGAAACTCTTTTAGATTTGTTCCATAAAGTATACAGTTTTCTTATTCTAAATGTAAGATGATTTATACATTTTTTTTTTTTTCTCTTTGCTTTAAGTTATATAGTTAGTGTGGGCCGTCCATTTTCCCTGCATGTAGCAATGACTATCATTAATGAAATTACTTTGTATATACATTTTGTCTTATCATGTTCTGTAAAAAATATTTTTTGTATAACACAGGAAAAATTACTGCTGGCGTATTGACTCTTTCTTAAGGGGTTTATACACTTTTTTTGTTTTAACCGGCCTAGGTCGTAGGTGGTTGCTCACAAGTGTTATTGATTACAAATTAATTAACTATAGCACCACCCACCTTAGGGGGTCTTTTCCTTTTTATATCCCACATAGTTAGTAAGGTACACCATGGCAATGATAAAGGTCTAGCTGAAACACGTCTTGCCGTGCGCCAGCAGTAACTTTTCCTACCTCTGTCTGTCATCATATATGCTGCTATGGACAAAGACTTTTTTTAATATGATTGAAATAAAGACTAAAGAAACTTTTTATCTACTACAACTTTGGCTCGCTGGATTCATCTCTTCTATTTGTGCTGGTAAGAGCTTCTACCATAAATCCGTGCTAAGAGCCTCTATAGTCATAGCAGCTTGATCCTACAATATATTGGGTAAGCTGGAAAAACTTTTTCTTTTTTATACTGGAATTACAACGGCTCGATTGTATTGAGGCCAACTTGCAGGGAAATCTCCAAGCACAGTATGGATCATCTCTTTTGGTTCTTCGACTGGCGAAGGGTTGGGGACTTCTCCAGAGGTTCTTAGCTGTTCAGGGCATCTTAAGGTGGTCTCTGCAAACAACAGCTGTCGTCTTTCCTCCATCTTTGCAGATGAGGCATGTCTTCTCACGGCTAGGTGTTAACGGTAACACGGTGTAGGGTTCTGCTTCCCAGTGATTGTCAAGTTTGTGATTTCTTCTCTTCCTCTTGAGAACCACTTCTCCAGGCATCAAAGGAGCAGCAGGGGCATTTTGATTGTAGGCTTTTGCTTTTCTCTCCCGCTGCTGGGTCAAGCTTCGCTCCACACACTCTTGTACTCTCTTGTACTGGGCCTGGCGGGTGGAATCCTAATCAGCACCTTGTAGAGGGTCTTCGGGGGTCTCAATTCCCATTTCCAGATCCACTGGTAGTCTCCCAGGTCTGGCCCTCATCAGATATGCCGGTGTGCAGTTTGTGGAACTCACGGGGACGTTGTTATACATGCCCACCAGGTCAGGCAGCTTCTCTGGCCACAGGCATCTTTCTTCCAGTAGTAAGCGGGCTTTACACGCTGCGATCTCGCTAGCGAGATCGCAAGTGATCGTACCCGCCCCCGTCGGTTGTGCGACACGGGCAAATCGCTGCCCGTGGTGTATAACCTCGCTTACCCCATCACATGGACTTACCTGTCCTGCGACGTCGCTCTGGCCGGCGATTCGCCTCCTTTCTAAAGGGGCGGGATGTGCGGCGTCACAGCGACGTCACATGGCAGCCGTCCAATAGAAGCAGAGGGGCGGAAATGAGCGGGACGTAAACATCCCGCCCACCTCCTTCCTTCCGCGGTGGAGGCAGGTAAGAAGATGTTCCTCGCTCCTGCGGTGTCACACACAGCGATGTGTGCTGCCGCAGGAACGAGGAACAACATCGCTAATTAGAAGAGAACGATTTTTTGTTTTAGGACGACCTCTCCGCGGCAAACGATTTTGCCCGCTTTTGCCATCGTTTTAGGTCGCACATAAGTGTCACACACTGCGATATCGTTAATGACGCCGGATGTGCGTCACAAACAACGTGACCTCGACGATAAATCATTAACGATATCGTAGCGTGTAAAGCCTGCTGTAGAGTTTTCAGGAGGTCAAGAACAATGTGATTCATCTTCTCGCACATGCCATTGATCTGAGGATGTTAAGGTGTGGTACGGATCTTCTTGCAGCCATAAAGGTTACAAAACTCCTTGAACACCTCAGCTTCAAAGACTGAGCCCTGGTCGGTTAGCATTTGGTCTGGGTAGCCATGTGGTCTACAGAAATGGGCTTGGAAAGCTCTGGCTGCAGTCTGGCCTGTCAAGTCCTTGACTGGTACCACCACCAGGAACCTGGAGTAATGATCAACCATAGTGAGAGCATAGTTGTAGCTTTGTCTGCTGGGCGCCAACTTTACATGGTCCAGGGCCACTATTTCCAGGGGTCGTTTGGTTTGGATCAGCTGGAGCGGTGCTCTCTGGCTCTGATGGTCTTTTCTCCTGAGATTGCATGGACCGCAGTCTCTACACCAATTCTCCAGGGCAGATCTCATGCCCACCCAGTAGAATCTTTCTTTAAAGAGTGCCTCCAGTTTCTTCCAACAAAATTGGCCTGCGCCATTGTGATAGGCTTCCAGCACCATCCGTGTATCCTTCTGTGGTACAATCACCTGCCACACCTTCTCATGCGTTTTCGGGTCCATGATGCTCCTGTAGAGTTTGTCTTGGTAGATGAATAATCGACCCCTCTCTCTCCACAAGTGCTGTGCTTCAGGTGGGACTTCTGAATCAAGGCTGGCGCCAGGTTGAGTGATCAGCTTCTTCACCAAGCCGACCGCTGGATCATTCTCCTGACTCTCCTTCCAGTTGTAGCGAGGTAGCGGAATCAGGACCACTTCTTGGTGGCTGGTGTGTGACTGCTGGCACTGGTTGGCCCCAGGGCGATGGAACACTGGCAGCTCAATCTCTTCAAGGTGATCTACATCTTCACCTTTGTCTGCTAGGTGAGGCATCCTTGACAGAGCATCTGCTTTGCCATTCTTGCGACCGGCTCGATACTTGACAGTAAAATCATAATTTGCTAGTCGGGCTACCCAACGTTGCTCCATGGCACCCAATTTAGCAGTATCCAAGTGGGTTAGGGGGTTGTTATCCGTGAAGACAGTGAATTTGGCGGCTGCCATGTAGTGCTTGAATCACTCTGTGATAACCCAGACAATGGCCAGGAACTCTAGCTTGAATGAACTATAGTTTTCTGGGTTTCTTTCAGTAGGCCGGAGCTTTCTGCTGGCGTAAGCGATCACACGTTCCTTGCCCTTCTGTACCTGTGAAAGCACGGCTCCCAGCCCCACATTGCTGGCATCTGTGTACAGCACAAGGGGTAGACTGTAATCAGGGTAGGCTAGAATCTCTTCACCCGTCAAGGCCCCTTTCATTTGTCTGAAGGAGAGAGGGGAGCCAGCACGATCTGAAATTGGCATGCATCATATAAAAAGTGAAAATTCACAGATTTATTCCAACTGTACTACAATAAAAAAATTAGATTTTTAGCAAATAATTGATCAATTTTTTGAGCCACCCCTGCCAACGTCACGGCAAATCTCAATAGGGGGGTCCTACTCTACATTCTGTATTTCATGTGCCATGCGGCCTCCTAGATAAAGTTAAAAGCAGAACCATAATAGAGCACACATACCTGTAACCTGTATATAACCGCTTCTATGTTGCAAAAAAGGCACTTGTGGATAGAGACCAGCCCAGGTCCCAGCATGTGGAGCAAGCTCTGCACCATACCAGGACTATATCAGAACTGATCCTCCCAGTGCCAAACCGCAACCATTGATAAAGGCGGACCAGATCCAAGATGGTGCTTAATTAGCATTGCCTGTGGAAAGGGGTGAGGTAACTGAATCTGAACAGCTACCAACAGGAGGAATACAAAGCAAACCAAAATCAGGCGTGCATGGCATGGTGGTGACCGGCCACCAGAATTTGTAGCATAACTACGACCAAACAGAGAGAGAGGGGAGCCAGCACGATCTGAAATTGGCATGCATCATATAAAAAGTGAAAATTCACAGATTTATTCCAACTGTACTACAATAAAAAAATGAGATTTTTAGCAAATAATTGATCAATTTTTTGAGCCACCCCTGCCAACGTCACGGCAAATCTCAATAGGGGGGTCCTACTCTACATTCTGTATTTCATGTGCCATGCGGCCTCCTAGATAATGTTAAAAGCAGAACCATAATAGAGCACACATACCTGTAACCTGTATATAACCGCTTCTATGTTGCAAAAAAGGCACTTGTGGATAGAGACCAGCCCAGGTCCCAGCATGTGGAGCAAGCTCTGCACCATACCAGGACTATATCAGAACTGATCCTCCCAGTGCCAAACCGCAACCATTGATAAAGGCGGACCAGATCCAAGATGGTGCTTAATTAGCATTGCCTGTGGAAAGGGGTGAGGTAACTGAATCTGAACAGCTACCAACAGGAGGAATACAAAGCAAACCAAAATCAGGCGTGCATGGCATGGTGGTGACCGGCCACCAGAATTTGTAGCATAACTACGACCAAACAGAGAGAGAGGGGAGCCAGCACGATCTGAAATTGGCATGCATCATATAAAAAGTGAAAATTCACAGATTTATTCCAACTGTACTACAATAAAAAAATGAGAATTTTAGCAAATAATTGATCAATTTTTTGAGCCACCCCTGCCAACGTCACGGCAAATCTCAATAGGGGGGTCCTACTCTACATTCTGTATTTCATGTGCCATGCGGCCTCCTAGATAAAGTTAAAAGCAGAACCATAATAGAGCACACATACCTGTAACCTGTATATAACCGCTTCTATGTTGCAAAAAAGGCACTTGTGGATAGAGACCAGCCCAGGTCCCAGCATGTGGAGCAAGCTCTGCACCATACCAGGACTATATCAGAACTGATCCTCCCAGTGCCAAACCGCAACCATTGATAAAGGCGGACCAGATCCAAGATGGTGCTTAATTAGCATTGCCTGTGGAAAGGGGTGAGGTAACTCCCGTTCCTTGCCCTTCTGTACCTGTGAAAGCACGGCTCCCAGCCCCACATTGCTGGCATCTGTGTACAGCACAAGGGGTAAACTGTAATCAGGGTAGGCTAGAATCTCTTCACCCGTCAAGGCCCCTTTCATTTGTCTGAAGGAGTGTTCTTCTGCTTCTCCCCAGATGAACGGTGGGCCCTTCTTTGCTTGGCCTACTAGGAGCTCTTGTAAAGGCGCCACCATCTTCGTATAGCCCTTGATGAACCTTCTGTAGTAGCCTACCAGGCCAAGGAACTGACATACCTCCCGGACGGTAGTGGGTGTGGGCCATTCCTGGATGACTGTGACCTTATCTGGGTCCGATGCTACTCCTTCTGCACTGACCACATGACCAAGGTATTGGACCTTTGGCTTTAGTAAATGGCACTTGGACAGTTTCAGTTTCATCCCATATCGAGACAGTGCTTCAAAGACTTCAGCCAGGTGTTTCAGGTGGTCCTCATAGGTCTTGGAGTACACAATGACGTCATCCAGGCAGAGCAGGATGGTCTCAAAGTTGAGGTGTCGTAGGCAGCACTCCATCAGCCTCTGGAAGGTCCCGGGGGCGTTGCAAAGTCCAAATGGCATGCTGTTGCACTCACAAAGGCCCATGGGGGTGGTGAAGGCCGTCTTCTCCCGATCTTCCTCTGCTACAGATACTTGCCAGTAGCCACTAGTGAGATCTAGGGTAGAAAAGTAGTTAGACGCTTTTAAGGCAGTGAGGGATTCCTCTATCCGTGGCAAAGGGTAGGCATCCTTGTGTGTTATCTGGTTTATCCGTCTGTAGTCCACACACATCCTCATTGTGCCATCCTTCTTTTTCACCAGGACCAGGGGAGCTGCCCAAGGGCTGCAACTGTCCCTAATGACTCCTGCCTCTTTCATGTCCTTCAACATGTCCTTTGTGCGCTGGTAATAGGCTGGTGGTATAGGCCTATGTCTTTCCTTAATGGGAGGATGACTGCCTGTGGGTATGTGATGTTGCACCCCTCTGATTCTACCAAAGTCTAGTGGGTTCTTACTAAAGACCTGCTCGTATTCCTGCACGACCCGGTGAACCCCGTGTTTCTGGTAGGTGGGGGTAGAGTCAGTTCCCACATGGAGTTGTTGGCACCAGTCCTCTAACTGCTTTTGGGAGATCTTGTCCTCTTTTGAGTCAGCTTGTGTCTGGGGACCTACAGGTTGCATAGCGTCATTTGGGCAAGTAAACAGTTTGGCAATGGTATCTTGGTAGTCTGGCTTCCTCCTCCCACAGTTCAACACTCGTACAGGTACTTGTCCCTTGTGTACATCAACTACCCCTCTGGCTGTCAGAATCGTGGGCCAGTGTTCTGAATGAGTGGGCTGTACTACAGCCTGGTAATCCCGTCCTCTGAGACCTACCGCTGCTCTACACCACATCATCATTTCACTCCGTGGGGGTATCACAATGGGGTTAGCTTCCATCACCCGTACATTACCAATTTCACCCCCAATCTGGTTTACCTGTTGCTTCCTCAGGATTACTTGGATCTCTTTCTGCAAGGCTCTCCGTTGTCTGCCTTCAACACCTTCAGCAATCTGGTGAAGCAACAACAGCACTTCCCCTAGGCAATTTTCTATGACATTTGTGCCTAAAATCATTTGTGGATTCCTTTCCCTTGCATCATTTTCTACAACAATCAGTCCTTGTGCCTTCATTTCCTGCCTTCCCACCTTTATGGTTACCTCTTTGACACCAATCTGGTCTATAGGTTGTCCATTAGCTGCATAGATGGTAAGGTCAGGGTCCGGTTGTCGGAGATCGTTGTCCGACCAAAACCTGCAATAAAGGACATACGGGATTGTCATTACCTGGGAGCCGGTGTCCAATAATGCCAAGGTTGGGATCCCATCCAGGGTGATGGACAGGACCGGTTGTCCACCCACATACTGATCACGGCAGTCAGCTGGGCCTGGTTTTCTTAATCCTGGGGACTGGCCCTTGAACCCAGGTTTGACCCATTTATAGGACAGGCCTTGCATAGTGGCCTGCTTCCTGGCAACGGATGGGTTGTCCAGACGAGTCATAGCGATCACTGCTCCTTCCTCAGGATGTGGGACCTCTTCTCCCCCGCATCCAGGGGACGTCCGCTGGGCTGTCAGCTAGCAGGATCCTATGAGGGGCTTTGGGTTCTGATGGAAGTTGCATCGCTTTCAGGATCCGGGCAACGTCCTTGCTGAGCTGTTGCACCTGGGAGGACAGAGTGTCGGTGACACCGGCTGAGGTGGTGGGTCCTTTTGCAGCTACCAGGGCATGCGAGGAGGATTCTGCTCCGACAGTCGGGTGCTGGTAGACCATACTAGTTGGACGGGGTCCGTGTCAACGGGGGGTTGAAGTGCTTTCACGGCCCTGTCTTTCAGAATGGCAAAGTCCACATCACTGTGTTCTAGGTACCACAGCCTCATCTGTTTTCTATCCTCAGGGGAGTGCAGGCCCTGCAAGAACTGTTCTGTCATCATCCGGTTTCCCTCCTGATCACCGACAGGGTCTACGAGCTTGAGAGCCCGTAGGGTGGCTTGCAGCCTGAGGGCATAGTCTCTTATGCTATCTTGGGGCTTCTGGTGGCAGTTCTAGAAACCCATTCTCAGCTCTGCCTCTGTGCGGTTTTCAAAGGCAGCTTTCAATTTGGCAAAAATGGCTTCTACAGAGCTCCGGTCACCACTGGTCCAGGCCTCAGCCTCTAATTCTGCTGCTCCAGTCAGTTGTCCCAGCACCACGGAGGCCCTCTGCTTACCGGTCATTGCGTACATGTCCAGCAGGGTGCTGATCTTCTTCTTGAACCCGGTCAGAGTGTCTGCTTTGCCAGCATATTGGGGCAGCCAGGTCGCCCCGGGGACGTACGGCAAGGAGATCGGCATAATTGGGGAAATTTCGGCTGGCGCAGCTGCGACCGCCGCACCGGGGCCTGGCATCGCTTGGGTTGCGTCGCCCTGGCTGGGGGCATTAGCACCCTCAGCATCCATCTTCCCTCCGTCACTGCGTCAGAGCGCTCCAGGGAGTCTGGGTCAGCCACACCTCTTTGTGGGCGGTTCCCTTTTCTATTGCGCGGGCTGCAGCTTCCAACGTCGCGCGCTTTTAACATCAACAAAATGGCGGCGGTCCAAATTTTCTGAATGGACCGCTAAGGCGCACTGTCACCTGTCAAAACAGGTCTAGTCCTTATCCTGTTCGTGATGCCAGAAATGTGTCGCCCACCTGTAGCGGTCACCTCAGGACGTCACTCCACCTTCTGGGACGCCACAGGGGCTCCACTTGATTACCGCAGGCAACAGGTATCTCAGGTTATTTACATCTGAGTCGTGACGCCACTCTCGGTCAGGGTTATAGGTGACCACCACTGCAGTTTAACGAGCGTCTGGGGCTGATGGAATCTGTAGTCGGGTGGTGTGGCCTCCCGAGAGTGAGGCTGGCCCCAGGGGCTCGGGTGTGCATGTAGAACAACAGGTTCCAGAATAACTCAGTCTCAGTCCAAAGTGTCTTTCAACTTGTTTACTCACTTTTAGATGGTTGGTGAGATACTCGGGCGATTTTGAGATTATACCAGGTGGAACCAGGAACTCCTCCAGGCCGAACTGAGGGTAGCCGTTAACTCGCCTTCCTAGCACTCCTTTTGTTTCGGATAACCCCCTGACTTGTAGTATCGTGGGATTCACCCAGAGAAGTCGCTACTGCCTTTTCTCCCCTTTCTGGCCCGTTTGCCGGCAGCGTGGACCAGGTGAGATGGCTTCTGGCCCTATCTCCTTATGGGTCCCCCTGTTGCTGCTGAGGCTCGAACTCTGTATCTTTGGTGAGGAACCTCTAGTCCCCTCACCGGCAGGTTTAGCAGACCAGTAAATGGATGTTTGGCTCTAGGGACCTGTTCTCTGTGCGTGTCGAGTCACCAGCAGTCCCCGTACTCAACTGTCAACTGCCTCTCTTCAGGTGTCTTTCAGACTGACTTTCTGGTCACTGTCCTCCCTGCTAACAGCTACCACATGGGCAGGGTGTGACTAGTGTGGCTGTACGTCTGCCTCTTTCAGCAACTTCTGTACTCTGCTCCAGACTGGCTTGCTCCTCCTCCTTCCTTACTGCCACTGCAACCTAGCTTTCAGCCCCTCCACTGCACCCCTTGCTGAGAATTGAAAGCTATCCTCTTCAGAGGCTACCCAAGGGTTCCCTCTAAAGGTGTGGGAGACCTGGTTGCTATGTGTCTCTGTGTACACACCTCATTCTGGCCTTTTGGAATTACATGGAAGCACTGTCCCAGCATGGGTGCAATACTCTGTGGTGCCTGACCAGGTCAGGGGCTCCACATTTGCGTGGCAGGGGGGATTTCAGCTGAAGAAACCCCCCCTGTACTCCACACTGGCGCCCCGTACCTCCCACATCTGATGGATGCTAAGCGGCGCCCTCTTCACCGCTCCACACTGGTGCCCTCCGGATCCTCCCCTCGATATTGGGCTGTGACTTGCGGTAGTCACCGCCCATAGCACAGTCAATTAGTGTGAGTCGCGCCAGCATCCCCTAACGTAAGGTCCAGTTTGAGAGCCCGGAACTTGACGGGATGTCAGAAGATACTAGCAGCCGCAGCACCAGGGGGTCATGTGACCGGCACTGAGCATGGAGGATAGCGGCGCTCAGTGCCAGAACTGCAAATAGAAGCCAATGAAGAAGTGACCTAAAATTGTAAGTTGCACTCATATTGAAGATAACAAAAATGGGTGAACCACCCCTTTAAGTATCGACGTCCTAATGATGCTGATACTGTTTGAAATTTTGCAGCCTAAGGTGGGACACTGCTATATTGAGTCTAAAGGCTGCTTTACACGCTGCGATATCGGTACCGATATCGCTAGCGTGCATTCCCGCCCCCATCGGTTGTGCGACACGGTCAAATCGCTGCCCGTGTCGCACAACATCGCCCAGACCTGTCACACATACCTGCCTAGCGACGTGGCTGTGACCGGCGAACCGCCTCCTTTCTAAGGGGGCAGTTCGTTCAGTGTCACAGCGACATCACAGCAGCGTCACTGAACCGCCGCCCAATAGAAGCGGAGGGGCGGAGATGAGCGGGACGTAACATCCCGCCCACCTCCTTCCTTCCACATTGTGGCCGGGAGGCAGGTAAGGAGAACTTCCTCGTTCCTGCGGTGTCACACGTACCGATGTGTGCTGCCGCAGGAACGAGGAACAACTTCGTTACTGCTGCAGTAACGATAATTGAGAATGGACCCCCATGTCACCGATGAGCGATTTTGCACATTTTTGCGACGATGCAAAATCGCTCATCGGTGTCACACGCAACAGCATCGCTAATGCGGCCGGATGTGCGTCACAAATTCCGTGACCCCAACGACTTCGCATTAGCGATGTCGTAGCGTGTAAAGCCCGCTTTACTGATGGCAGTCCCTGCTTTGGACGTAGATTCACACCAGACTACCGCCTGAGGTGAGATGCTCATCTAACCTTATGTCAGAAGTGGACTTGCCTAAGGCTATGTGCGCACGTCGCGTAAAAACATGCAGTTACGCTGCGCTTTGTAGCGCAGCGTAACTGCATGCATCCTGCGTCCCCTGCATAGTCTATGGAGACTGTGCAGGGGCCGTGCGCACGTGGCGTTTAAGAGCGCAGCGCAAAAAGAAGTGACATGTCACTTCTTTCCTGCGCTTTGCCGGCAGCTCCTGCTCTGTCTATGGCAGGAGCTGCAGGCAGAGCGCATGGAATCGGCGCTCACTGCGGACATTTCTGCAGCGATCTAAAGCGCACATGTGCTCTTCAGATCGCTGCAGAAATTTCTGCAGGGCTTGTACGCAACGTGCGCACATAGCCTAAGTAATAGGAGGACGCTCCTCTCACTATGATGCTTGAGCCCATACAACACACTTAAGACAATATAACTATGTTCACAATAAAACATTAAACGATCATAATTCAACAATCCTCATGTGGCATGATCAGTAACTTTCTGGGGGCGGATGATGATATGACAACAGGTAATGGCACCCTACACTCCTTAAACACTTTTATTGCTACCGTATTTGGTATGTGGCTATTGTAGAGCTTTACCCAAAAAAAATGCAATATTGAGCTGTCATTGTACAATTTGTATGCCATTACTAAATTTACAGCTCTTTGCTGCCAGGCTGCACCCTCCTTTATGATGGCCAATTAAAATTATCACCAAATATAAAAGACCCATATCTCAGGAACCACAAGATGGATTTAAAGAAAAATTCTAAGAGGAGTGACACAAATAACGTAAATGTAAAAACTAGTCACTTTCGATCTGTAGTTTCGACCTTTTTAAATGAAGTACTGTACAGTGATCTAGGACCATGCATCTAAAGTAACATAGTTGTGGTCACTAATTGTCTCAAAGACCTCAGCACTAGTTAATGTAATGCTTGGCACTACTGAGTAGTGTGATACTAGACACTAGGAGGTGGTGCTATATGGGAAGCTAGACACTATGTGATGTAGTATGAAGTTATTAACTAGGTGGCACTGGAAGCACTAGTGTACTGGGAGAGCAGAGGGAAAGTCAGACTAGCCGGGATCAGTAAGAGGACACAACAGAACACTTGGGAGCAGGCAGAAACTAGGTGAAGATACAGTCCGAGGGTCAGGAGACTAGCAGAGTACGTATGGGATGAACGGAGAAGGCGGGGACGTGGTCAGGAGGAGGTCCGAGCTCAGAAGCCAGAAGGTAACGACAAGGTCCAGGGGGTCAGGCAGAGCACAATCAATAAGGCTGCTTTCACACCTCCGGTTTTTGCTATGCGGCACAATCCGGCACTTTGCAGGAAAATCGCAACCGGTTTTTTTTGCTGCCGGTTGCGATTTTCCTGCATAGACTTTAATTAGTGCCGCATTGTGCCGCATGGCCTTGCGTTCCATCCGTTTTTTGCCGCATGCGGCAGATTTAGCCGATGCGGCGGCCGGATGGAACGTTGCCTGGCACGTTTTTTCATGCGGCAAAAAAAAACGCATTGCGCCGCATTCGGCCGATGCGGCGCATTTTTTAATGCATGCCTATGGCGGCCGGATGCGGCGCGATGCGGCAATAACCGCATCCGGCCGCCGCATGCGGTTTTTGCCACTGCACATGCTCAGTAGCATGCTGCAAGCGGCAAAAACCGGACTGGCCGCAAAGGAAAAACTTATACAAAGGATGCGGTGTTTTCACCGCATCCGTTGCATAGCTTGCACAGCCGGATTGAGCCGCAGAGCTCAAGCCGGATGTGTGAAAGTAGCCTAACAGTCCAGGTTCAAGTAGCCGAGATCAGATAACAAGACACAACAGAAGCCAAGCACTTACTGCAGAACAGGAAATACGACTGGCGTTGTTCCAGCTGAGCATGCTCCCCAATAAAGCATAGCAATCTCCCGGAATGCGGAGCATGTGTGCAAGCCCCTTCCAGCACCAGCGTAGGACCCGGTGCGGAGAAGCAACCCAACCATAGGAGTGTAAGACAGCAAAGCATCAAGACAAAATGCTCTACGCAGAGAAATAGGCGAACACCGGCCCCACAGGAGAGAATAACAGAATGTCATAGCAAAACAAATGCACCGCAAATCAAAACCGTGACAGTTAGTACTGCGACCTGATTCAGTTTGGATATATTGTGCAAGATTTTGCAGATTTGTCCCAATACGACTTAAGCAGAACACAATTTTTTATGTCCTTAAAGACCTTTAATGTGAGAATACTTGTAGATGTAAGTGTACACGAAGATCAAAGATGTTAATCGAGAGACTTCAGTTGCTGAACACATAAATTCTTTTTTTATTTTCTTATTTGAACCTAGGCCAATATCCTGATCAATGTCTTATCTAGTGTTCTTTGATTTTTATATTGCTTTGCAACAATAATGGTTTTACTTTAATCGTGTATCTTTATTTAGCCGAAATAGCCATCCTTCAAAAAATCCTCTAAAGGGAGTATTCTCAAATATGAGCTTTACAAAATGTCTTGACTGTATGGTTGTAGGACTTGTCTCATGGCGTTCTACCATATATTACAAGGTACAATACACACTGAAGCTCCACAATTACAGTTACCTTCCTTTCAATGGAAAACATTTATTATGTATATAATGTAAAATAGCTTGATAGACTTACCATATTATTACCGTATTTTTCGCTTTATAAGACGCACTTTTTTACCCCAAAATTGTGGGGAAAATAGGGGTGCGTCTTACAAAGTGAATGTAAGGCAGTGATGCAGCGGTGGAGTGAGTCACAGGAGGCTGGTGCTGGTGCTGCCGCTGGAGCGGTGGCGGCCGCCATGGATCCCCCGGCAATCGCTGTGGTGGCGGCCGCCATGGATCCCGCGGCAATCGGCTGCGGTGGCGGCCGCCATAGCCGAAATCTTTATCTGCGCCTGCGCTGCCTCCAACGCGACTTCCGGGAAATGGCTGCGGAGGTGACGCAGGCGCAGATGGAGATCTCAGAGAAGCGAGATGTCCATCTGCGCATGCGCTGCCTTCCGTAGTCATTTTCCTGAAGTCCATCGCGTCGGAGGCTACGCAGGCGCAGATAGAGATCGCGGCTCTCGAAGATCGCGATCTGCGCATGCGCGGGCTCCATTTTAGATCTCCGCAGCAGACGGAGACTATCATAAGAAAGAGGAGAGAGAGAAGAACGATTCTCCCTCTCCTCGCTAGGGCTGGATGCTGATTGGTGGAGACAACTTCTGCAGAGCTGCCTCCACCAATCAGTGATCTGAGCCTGACAAATGTCAGGAACATGGGGAAACAATGGGGAACACAACCCCCATCATCAGCCTTCAGAATATACTGTATCAATCGGTGTATTCTGAAGGATGATGGGGGCTGTAGTCCTTTAGTGTAAACACTCCAGGGAGGGACTAATGTAGTGGCCAAAGTGTAAATGTGACTACCACCCCCCTCATCTTTCAGAATACAGCCATGTATGGTATACAGTACATGGGTGTATTCCTAAGGATGAGGGGTGTGGTAGTCCCAGATCCCCATAAAAGTGCATCATGCAGGTCCCCCATAGCCGTGTCATCCACGGATCCCACATAACAGTGCATCATCCACAGGTCCCCATAATAGTGCGTCATCCACAGGTCCCCCATAGCAATGCGTCATCCACATTTCCCCCATAATAGTGCGTCATCCACATTTCCCCCATAATAGTGCGTCATCCACAGGTCCCCCATAGCAGTGCGTCATCCACAAGTCCCCCATAGCAGTGCGTTATCCACAGATCCCCCACAGCAGTGTCATCCACAGGTCCCCCATAATAGTGCATCATCCTCAGGTCCCCCATAACAGTGCGCCATCCACAGGTTCCCCATAGCAGTGTCATCCACAGGTCCCCCATAGCAGTGTCATCCACAGGTCCCCCATAGCAGTGTCATCCACAGGTCCCCCATAGCAGTGTCATCCACAGGTCCCCCATAGCAGTGTCATCCACAGGTCCCCCATAGCAGTGCGTTATCCACAGGTCCCCCACAGCAGTGCATCATCCACAGATCCCCCCATAACAGACCCTCCTGTTGAGTCTAAATTGTTAAAATAATGTTTTTTTTTAATTTTATTAAAATGTTTTAGCACACTATTTGGCTCAATTTTTTTTTTTTAATTTTCCTCCTCTAAAACCTAGGTGCGTCTTATAAAGCGAAAAATACGGTAATTAATTAATTAATTAATAGTATAATCCATGATATGTTAAAAGGCCTCAACTTCCTTTCTTCCTTCCCAGTAGACCATTCCATTGTTTTTTTTTATGTATTTTGATACTCACTTGCATTTTCTCCTAAAAATTCCTCACCATTTTTTATCTAAATAAATGGTAATGAGTGAGTTTTAATTAATACTTAGGCCTCTTCCACACTTGGCTGCCTCGGCCCGGTAATCTGTTAGTAGATGTAGGATACAAAGTCATTGTTGTTTTTTTTAAAAACATACAAAGCCTCTTAATTAAATAATAACAGCTATAGAAGCAATTAAACAACTATTTAGAGTCATTGCCGAAAGTGTTGACACCCTTGACATTTTCCAAAAAATTAAATATTTCTTCCAGAAAAGTATTGCAATTACACCTGTTTTATTATACACTTGTTTATTTCCTTTGTGTGTATCGGAATAACACCAATAACAAAGAAAAAAAGACAAATTGGACATTTATTCAAACAAAACCCAAAAATTGGTCAGGACAAAATTATTGTTGGCACCTTTTCAAAATTGTTGGTAAACAACTTTATTTCAAGCATGTGATGCTCATTCAAACTCATCTGTGGTAACAGGTGTGGGCAATATGAAAATCACACCTGAAACCAGATAAAAAGGGGAGAAGTTGACTCAATCTTTGAATTGTACATGCTACACTAAGCACAGAGAACAGAAAGAGGAGAATAGAACTGTCTGAGGACTTGAGAACCAAAACTGTTGAAAAACATTAACAATCTCAAAGGTACAAGTCTATCTCCAGAGATCTTGATGTTCCTTTCTCCACTGAGCGCAACATAATCAAGAAATTTACAACCCATGGCACTGTAGCTAATCTCCATGGACGTGTATAGCAGAGAAAAATTGATGGAAGGTTACAACGCAGGATTGACTGGATGGTCGATAAGCAGCCCCAGTCATGTTCCAAAGAAATTCAAGCTGTCCTGCAGGATCAGGGTGCACCAGTGTCAGTGCAAACTATCTGTCAACATTTGAATTAAATTAAATGTTATGGCAGGAGACCCAGGAGGACCCCACTGCTGACACAGAGATATAAATAGCTCTACTGCAGTTTGCTAAAATGTTCGTGAGCAAGCCAAAATTCTTCTGGATAGCGTTTTGTGGACAGATGAGAGCAAGATAGAGCTTTTTGACAAAGCATGTCATCCTACTATTTACCATAAATGGAATGAGGCCTACAGAGAAAGGAACACAGTACCTACAGTCAAATATGGTGGAGGTACACATATTTTTTGGGGTTGTTTTGCTGTCTCTGGCACTTGGTGTCTTAACTTATCTCAATGAGATCTGAAGATTACCAAAGGATATTGGGTGGAAATGTAGTGCGCAGTGTCAGAAAGCTGGGTTTACGCCCTAAGTCATGGGTCTTCCAGCAGGACAATGACCCCAAACATACTTCAAGAAGCACCCAGAAATGAATGAAAACAAAGCGCTGGAGAGTTCGGAAGTGGCAACAATGAGTTTGGATATAAATACCATTGAACACCTGTGAGGAGGGGTCCAAAATGCCAGTTGAGATGTGTAAGAAGCTTGAGGATTATTAAATGTTAATGGCAGTTATGTATTCTAAAAAGTGTGGAACCAATTGTTAAGTTGAGGGTGTCAAGAATTTTGTCCTGTCAATTTTTGGGCTTTTGTGTGAAATTATGGCCAATTTGCATTTTTTTTATTTTTTGTATTGTTTTAATATGCACAAAGGAAATAGAGATATGTCTAATAAAACAAATGTAATTACAATAATTTTATGTTGGAAGAAAGAGAGGAAACAACAAAAAACGGAAAATTGCCGATGGTGAAAAAGTTAAGGGCATAAAAATTTAAAGTTCAAAAATTGCAAAATTTTCACTTTTTTTGTCAAATTTTAGATATTTTCATCAATAAATTCAAATGATATTGACCAATATATACAGCTAAAGCGGGCTTTACACGCTACAATTTATCTAACAATGTGTCGGTGGGGTCACGTCGTAAGTGACGCACATCCGGCAACGTTAGTTACATTGTAGCGTGTGATACCTCCATGCGATTGAACGTTAAAACGTTGATCGCATGCACGTCGTTCAATTACTAAAAATTGAACGTCAGGTTGTTCATTGTTCCCGAGGCAGCACACATCGCTGTGTGTGACACCCCAGGAACGATGATCTTACCTGCGTCCCGTGGCTCCCGCCGGCAATGCGGAAGGAATGAGGTGGGCGGGATGTTTACGTCCCGCTCATCTCTGCCCCTCCGCTTCTATTGGCCGGCTGCCGCGTAACGTCGCTGTGACGCCGAACGTCCCTCCCACTCCAGGAAGAGGATGTTCGCCGCCCACAGCGAGGTCGTATGGAAGGGTAAGTACGTGTGACGGGAAATAATCGTTTGTGCGACACGGTCAACAAATTGAACGTGCCGCACATACAATGGGGGCGGGTCACATCGCATACGATATCGTATGCAAAATTGTAAGGTGTAAAGCGGGCTTTACATGAAGTGCAATGTGTCATGAAGAAACAGTTTCAGAATCACCGGGATCCGTCGAAGCGTTCCAGAGTTATTGCCGCATAACGTGACAGTGGTCAGAATTGTAAAATTTGGCCTGGTCAGAAAGTTCAAAACAAGCTGGGGGGGGTGAAAGAGTTAAAAGCTCGGGTGGTGGTTTTAATACATTGGAACGTTTGTCTATTATATCGCGTATATGGATTTTCTAAAGCTTTGTGATATTTCTCCCATTCTTGTCTTGTAATTCTACTTGTCACAAGTGTGTCAGTCACTGGGAAAATCAGTCTATAGTTATAGTTTAGAATGATCGGTGATGAAAGCGCGTTGAGTTAACTTGCTTCATAGCAACAGCCGTTCCTGTAAAGGAAAGAAAACTTACTGTTTTATCAAAGGACGGTGAATCAGACTGGTGAGCTTATAAGTGAGAGACGACACAGTGCCAAGCAACGGCATGCGTAGCCTGAGATGGGTGTGGAGCGCACAGTAACTGTGGTACTGCGTTACTCATTAGTAAAAGATGATAAATGATTTAGTAAGAACCTACAAAACCCCAAAATATGTTCATCCTAGCACCTATAGAGAAGAATCAAAACTTTCATCTGGAGCACAGCATGAAATACTAAATCTTGGGTGTTAAGGGATGCAATACCTACTTAGTTGTACAGGTTTCTACTTGTTGCATAAACTTTGCTGACCGTCATGGCGGCATTGGGCACTGTTCAGAATGCAGAGTCTGACATTCCGCCCAATGGTTTCTCTGGTGTCTAAGATCAACACAGGCAGACTCAGGAAGCGACCTGCTGTGTGCTGATTCATAGGTATACTAGCAAGAGTTATTCTTTGCTTGTCTTCTTGCTCCTTTGGTCCCATATCACACCCCCCCATTTATGATGGTTGAACTCTTCAACCCATGCCAGCTACAGTATAGTTTATTCTATGTGGTCTGTGAGGTGTGGTGTCCCAAACTTACTGGTGAAAGTTGTGCTGCGGTTGTGGAGATTACCCCTGTTGTTTTGTAGCTTCCTTCCTGCTCTTGTTTTTCCTCCTGTATCTCTTATTGTCTTATCCTTTGTGTGCTCGTGCTATGTGGCAGGGTTTTGGTTTTCCTTTGTCTGTATTTATCTGTGGGTTTGATCACACTCCTGTCCTGTTTCTCCCTGGAGAGAGGGGAAGGCGGAATCAGATGAGGACTGGTCAGGAGCAGGGCCAGGAAGGAGACTCAGGCCTCTCCACCATCAGGAGTATCACTGAGATTAATGATATCATAGAGTCCCCTAGCTTGAGTGACAGCTTAGGAGCCCCGTTTCCCCGCTATCCCATAGTGTCCGTGACAGGCAGTGGCTAACAACAAGACAATTACAAGGCTTATTATTAACTTGTGGTGGAAATTTGGAGATGGAAGAGATACCTACAAACTGGATGACTATGCATTCTGAATCCAAAAATACAAGAAAATTACTTATTTTCGGTCTAACTTCGCCCATCTTTAACTTTATAAAGTGAGAGCTGTCAACCAAAGAAGGGTTGATTTGTGACAGAGAGAGAAAGTAAAGAAAAGTAAAGGCACAATCCACTCCAGCTAAACTGGTGGCCAATGGTGCACTGAGCATCTGTGATTAGTTTAAACAGTCATTCTGTGGTTACAGAGTCCCTTTAAAGGGAAAAATAGGGTTTCCAGCGGGAGTGTTGCAGCACAAATTGACTGTTCAAACCAAGCACAAGTGACACGCCCGCATCGGGGGCCTGGGGGTTACTCGTTACCGAGCCGCGGCTCTGTTTTGTCTGGGGAGGATGTCACGGCAACAGGGCCCGGTTTTGTGACCCGGCAGTGTCGTTAATAACGATGATGGTGGTGGGCATTATTTACAGGTAAGGATGTCGTGACGCCACCTGTGGTATGCGGCAAGATACGTCCCGCCGCTGCTGTTCAGTTTCCCCTGGGGTCGGTGGTGGCGCAGCAGAGTTGGAATTGCTCTCCACAGGTAGAGCTGGGCCCCAGGGCTGTTGGGAGTAGTAGTCTGTAATGGCAGGGTGCAGGGCCGGAGGCGCAGGGAATAACTGGACGACACAGGAATGCAGTCACAAGGTCTTTACTCACAGTTTGAGATGCTGCCTTCGGAGCACTGAGACCTGCTGTGATGAGGCTCCAGTCGATCCCGGGTAGTTCGGAGGCAAAGACAGGTGTTCCCTTCTGTATACCTTCCCTGGTCGATTTCCTGTGCTGGCTTCTCCCTCCTGCCCTGCGCCCTCACACACAGAGCCCATAGCCGGTGTCCGCAGACCCTGTCGGGTGGCTTGAAGCTCTATCTCTTGGCCCTCTGTGGTCACCTTTTCACTGGATGTGTATGGATGTGGCTCAAGTATCACCTTTTCACTGGATGTGTATGGATGTAGCTCAAGTACTTGCAGTAGCCTTAAGGCCCAGTCACACACAACGACTTACCAGCGATCCTGAAAACGATGCGACCTGATAGGGATCGCAGGTAAGGGAAGTCACAGGTGAGATGTCACACAGTCAGATCTTACCAGCAATGCAGGAACAATACAGGTCACAGTAGTGACCTGTATAACGAGCTCAGCAGTCACTGTGACCCTGTCACACAGTGTCAAACACAGCGATGTGTCCTGCCCAGCAGGACATCCGCTTTGAAGAAAATGGCCTGGACCATTCTGCAACGACTAGAGATCTCACAGCAGGGGCCTGATCGCTGGTAGGTGTCACACATAACGAGATCGCTAACGGGATCGCTACTGCGTCACAGAAACCGTGACTCAGCTGCGATCTCGCTAGCGACCTCGTTATGTGTGATGGTACCTTTAGCCTCCTGTTGCTAGCTGAGCCTTGTAGTTCTCGACTAGTTGAGGGACCCGTCCCCTATGCGACCAAGTCCCTCCACACCGGTGTATCTGATGTGGGTGCGAGCCCACGGGTGGATCTCTCACTTCCATTGGCTCTAGGACCCCTTCTCTCCTTCTTGGTCCCAGGCGGAGCTTCTTCAGCTCAAGTCCCCTAGGACATCCTACTCCATTCTCTTCTAAACTTGTTCTGACTAGTTTCACTTCCTCCACACAGTTCTGAGTGTCCACCCACTAGCTAAACCAACCTCCAAGCTGGCTGTGTAAGAACCATGGCCTGATGGGGTGTTGCTAAATTAGGTTTGAGTATGTGTGTTGCAGTCTGCAGCCTACTCCTTACCAGGGACCGGGATCCCACACCTTTGACTGAGGTGCAGTACCTCTGTGACGACTGGAGCCTCAGGGACACCACACAAGTGTTTGGTGCATTCTTCACTCTTAGCCACAGTTCAGTGCACTTTCCCATCTTTTTTGTTTTCCAAGTTGTTTTTGTTTTCAAGCCCTAGTCTTTCTTGATTGACATCTATGTGCATGTGCAGGGGGTGGACTTGCCCCGTACTGGTTATGCTATGTATTTTATGTGTTATACCAACTGTGTTATATATGTTAATATGTAATGCTGCTAGCTAGGTGCAGCTTCCAGATGCAGCAGAGTGGAACTGTTGTCAATCCAAGTGGTTGGGCTGGGATAACAGTGGAGTGGAAGAGATAGGTTTAAAGGGAAAGTGACAGCTGTAGGAAGGAGGAAAGTAGGGAGGTCTCGAGAGGAAACAGTACAGTATAGGGTTCAAGCATGAGAAGATGTGGCATCAGTACTAGGGCCAGTCAAGGAACCCTGAAATTACCTTGAGAGGTCCGGCAGGCTTAGAGAATTTTCTGGCTAGAGAGCCCATCATTGGATGAAAGTGTGATGGATAGGTGGAAAGGAGGCACAGACCTCAGAGCTTGAAGAAGAGGTCCAAAATAGCAGCGGGGGACAGGTCGAGGCGTGGTACCCCATATTGAGAGAAAGAAAGGGAAAAAAGGTTATGTCTGTCATAATGGGGTAAAGAATAAAAATGATCGATTCTGGTTGGCCAAGTGATCTCCAGTGTTGCGTGTATCGTGTATTACTAACTGTCTACAATGACGACTGCCAGCGGGGTGATAGACACCGGCCTAATGAAACCAGTAAGTGTCATGCACCCAACCCAAAGTCACATCTTCTTACTGGATCTCCTTAGCTAGGAGCGCGACAGCTGAGTGGCACCCCCCTCGCTGAAATGCAGGCACCCCGAAAGAGCAGACAGAGGAAAAATGTGTAGGCGGGAAGGTACACTAAACTTTGGATAAACCAAGAGAGCATTGAGCATCTGTGCTTGGTTTGGACAGTCATTTTGCGACAACAGACTCTTTAAAGCACCATACAGTAAAGTTGCACCATTGTGCAATTTTCCCCAATATGTTATCAAACCTCCCTGTACTATACTGCAAAGAGTTTCCATGGTTCCTTTTACCTAAACCATACTTGATTTCTAGACCACTTGGAGCCTTTGTAAAACATTGTCTTCTTTTATGGTTGAAAACCTGCATAACATGACATGCACCCAGGTCATATTTACACAGAACCACAGGCACACCAGTGTCTATATGAGGCTCTAGGGAAAGTTAAGTTTATATGTGAATACACTGAATCAATTGTTCCATAATCCATATACAATCTATATGTATTTATATAAGTACTCAATCATTCCGTTTCTGTGAAAATGAGAAGAGGACCCTTAAAGGGGTTGTCCACTACTATGACATCCCCTTCTGATTTAACATGTCTGCCCCAGGTAAAATAATAAAGATTATACTGATCTCTCATACCGGTGCCGTTCCAGCGGTGCCATGGCTTGTGGTACTGGGGCTTACATAGTGTTGTGACATAACACATGCCCCACGTTTAACCAGTGCTGGCTTCCTTCTCCCTGCCTCTGGACCAAACAAGTCAATCAAAAGGAAGTGAGCACAGCCGCAACAGTCTCTTCCTGTTAATTATTCGTTTGGTCCGAAGGCGGGGAAAAGGAAGCCAGCACTAACTGAACACAGGGCTTGCTTGATGTCACAACTCCACGTAAGCCCCCGCACCGCAAGCCATGGCACCGCTGGAACGGCGCCAGTATGGGAAGTGAGTATAGTCTTTATTACTTTAACTGGGGCAGACATGCTGAATCTGAATTGGTTGTCCTAGTAGTGGACAACTGTGACGTCCCTGACTCTATCAGGGTGTCACAGGGAACTGCACTCCTTTCTCTTATGGTGCAGAACTCACCCTCCATGGTTCTGGGATCCTAACTATTGGTATTGCTTCCATCAGCACTCAAATCCTAACCACACCTCACACCACACCCTGTCAGGCCCACCAGTGGGTGGTCTAGCTGGAAAAGGATACTCCCGCCTAGGGGTCAGGCAGAGTGGTGGGAGGGACATAGTCAGTTGAGTAGTAGCCCTCAGTGAGTGAGGAGCTGAGGGAGTTGTAGCTCCCTGGGTGACTTCAGTTAGGTCACAGACGGTGGTCTGGGACCGGAGGAGTCAGAGACCCGGTCGCAGGGTATTGGAGGAGGGTTCCCAGACTTAGTTTTGGAGAACGGTCGGCACCGGAAAGTCCAGTAACCGGACTGGTACCGAGCACGTCAGGGTACTGGACCCTAGATCAGGGAGTAGCTTCACACAACCTGTGTAGGATAGTCTCTTTATGAATTTTCCCCAAGAGCTCAGAGATTGAAGGCACCAACACAACAAGGGGGATAGGGCCTTCCAGCTTTTCTGCCCATTGAAATCCCAAGTGTCAGCCATCGAGAGCACAGCTCCACTATTTAAATATAGGGAGCGGGACCCTGACAGCTTCAAGCCGAGGGGTCACTCTGTTAGGGTGAACTCTTAATAAGAGATCACTAGTTGCCTACTGCCTGGCCTAATTGGTATATACCAAGTGCATGCATAAAGAATTCACACCAGACACAGTCGGATATGAAATCTCTTCTTGATCACAGTAAAAATGGCACCGAACAGAGCGAGTACAAGCATGCGTCCTCTTGATATAGGCTAGGGGCGTACACGAGTTCAGGTATGCCCATTTAGTGGGACAGTTCATGGGCTAGCGAATGGGGAGATCTGTGTTGCTGTTGATGGGCGGGTCTGAAGTCAGTGGATGAATCCATGATGATGGTGATGAGAGGGACGTCATCTGGTGGATCCACGCTGATGGTTTGGTCTGTGATGTCATCGGGTGCCATTTTGGGTTCCTCTGAAAACTGACTGGCTTATGTATAGATAATTCATTTCATTGAACACACTTCTCACAGTCCTCTATGTCCAGAGGTTAATTACTAATATATTATTATTAATATAATTAAGTATTTCATCTTATGGCTCTCCTCAACAACTCAGAACATCTAAATACATGTGCATGGAGGCAGGCTCCGGACCACTAGACAATACCAACGGGAACGGATTCCCGGACGAGCTCTCCAGAGTGGCAGCGGCACCCAGAGACTTGGTTTACTCCTGTGTCAGAGTCTGCTTAAGGGTCGTACCAACATACACACAGCCTGAGTGAGTGCGCTGCTCCCCCCCTGCATCCTGCCTGCCTGCATAGCCTGCACAACGCTAAACACCACCTCAATCTCCAGAATCTCGGGGTCTCCTCTCCCTTTGGAGGGAACATCATCTGGCTACCCCACTCCATCTCCCCCGGGTACTCCCATTGGCAGCGGCGGTACTCCACTTACCGCGAACCACGAGCGGCATCACGAACACTATCCCCTCTAAATACTTTCCCCCCCTTTCTTTTGAGTGACTGTAAGCCCCCGGGTCCGGAGACCCTCGAGCCACAGCAACCCCAGATCCAAGCAGTCCGACTGCTGCAGGGGCAGTACACAACCCCTTTAATGAGAATCTGATAGCAGCCTAATGTAGAGGCAAATACCCTGATTCCAGCAATGTGTCACTGCTTGCTGCAATTTTGATTAAAAACTGTTAAATCTGCTAAAGATCTACCAGATTTCTAAAGATGAGCTCTGTATAACTCCTCCCAAACCAATGATTGGCAGTGTTCTGTGTAAACTGTGCATAGGCATAAAGCTGCTAATCAATAGTGGGGTAGGGGGTTAAACAAAGCTCATAAATATGGAGGACTACATGGCATCAGGTGATGATCTCCTGCTGATAAAACTGTGATTTTATACACTGTGCATAGGCAGAAAGCTCCCAATCAATAGTGGGGGAGGGGTTAAACAAAGCTCGTGAATATGGAGGACTACATGGCATCAGGTGATAATCTCCTGCTGATAAAACTGTGATTTTATGCACTGTGCATAGGCAGAAAGCTGCCAATCAATGGTGGGAGAGGGGTTATACAGAGCTCGTGAATATGGAGGACTACATGGCATCAGGTGATAATCTCCTGCTGATAAAACTGTAATTATATAAAAAATTAAAACTACAGCAAAAAGCCCAGTAAGTGACACATTGTAGGAATCAGACGTTCATTGTAACCATTTTCCACTCTGCCCAAAACATGAGGATCCTGAACAGAGGAGCCCGCCTCTATTAACCTAGAATTCCTTAATAGGACCAGCCATTAAAGGTACAAAAGCACAGTGTGAATTGTAACTGGGGAATTCATGAGATAGTCATATGTTTGCCGCTTCCCGGGAACGTCCCCACAGCCGCACTCCCACTTTGTGTACAGACAATGTTGTGCTAGGATCACATTAGTCATCATTAATATGACGCTAATTGAAGAAACAGACTGTGTAACACAATAGGAGAGACTACAGCGACTCTGACTTTAACGTTGGATTTTGGAGGAGCGCAGACAATTCAGCTCCATCGCTGGTCTTCAGCGCGCTCTGACTTCTGTCCGCAGGTTGCATCAATGAACCATACAAGTTTCAAAAGGCTATTTTTTTCCTCCATATTATCATTTTAATCATTCTCTGCTGGCGACCATCTACTAGTCTGCAGGGGTTGTCTAATGCGACAATGTGATGAAAATTGACATTTGCAAAGCAGCTAAGACTGAGCCTGATTAGGAGTATCCTGAAACTCATTTGCAAGCATGTTTTTAAAAAGTGTTTGTTTGCGAAATTGAACTTTGGAAAATATGGATTTTTATTGTGATTTGCAGGAAATACACTGTTAGGCAGCCAAATTGGTTCAGAGGCGAAAACCGTAGAACCTACGGTAACTAATTTTGTGGTGCTGAAAACTAATATGATGCTTACATTTGCTAATTAGCTTTAATTTTCGAGTCCCTGAGGAGGTTGTAATTACTTATAGCACCTTTCAACCCGGTTTATAGAAAAGTTACACCTTTATTATTGCACCATCATTATTGCATTCTTAGTATTTAGTCTATTACATCTATTTAGTCTATTGAGCCTTCAGTATTCTGTCATCTGAAGGTGACCAATCAAAAAACGCCAACCTAGCTCCGATGACATTATTCTAATTACAGTTGCTTCACCTACTTTTATATATGCTCTTTGGGTAAAGTACCGTATTTTTCGGTTTATAAGACGCACTGGATTATAAGACGCACCCCAAATTTGGAGAAAAAAAAAATGAAAAAAAAGGGGTCTGTCTTCAAATCCGGTGGTGGCAGTGATGGTAGAGCGGGGATCACAGGAGGCACGGGCGGTCATGGAGCAGGACGATACTGTGGGTGGTGCAGTGAGTGTTCCAGATGCTCGCTGTGGGCACTGTGAGGCAGAGAAAACATCCAGGAACTGTCAGTGGTGCAAGCTTCAAAGAAATGGCATTCGGAGTCGGCACGTGCGCAGATTGAGTTATTGTCTGCGACATTTTTCTTAGGTCTGCTGCTGGACCATCAATGAGTCGGATGCAGTGCATGCGCAGATGAGATCCTGAGCCAAGAGTTCCATTTGCGCACACACCGACTCTGGGTACCATTATTTGGAGCCCGCACCGCCGATGTCTTCAGGATGGCCCCTACCTCACCACTCACACCGTTCGCCGCACAGGACAGTGCCACCTGCCGCACAGAGCAGCGCCACCCGCCGTACAGAGCAGCGCCCGCTGCACAGCACTCGTATTATCGCCCCTGCCTCCTGTCACCATTCTCCACCACCTCCCGGTAAGCTACATTTGGATTATAAGACGCACCCCTCATTTTCCTCCCAAATTTTTGGGAAGAAAAGTACGTTTTATAATCTGAAAAAAACAGCATATAGTTTTTGGATTTCTTATTCTTAGCTTAGTTTTTTAGCATATTAACATGTTTATTTACGTTGTTTTCAGATAAGCCTCATTCTTGCATTAACAAAGCGGCTAGTTTTTGGTACACATGCGGAGAAGTCACTTTTGAGTCCCAAAAAACATGTTGTTGTTTCCTGTTTGTCCAAGAGATTGAACTATGAAAAACATTTCTGGTGCCTCAGTGGTGACTTAACGGTGATTGCCCTCTTACTTGACCTCCAGAGTGGATACACAACATACTGCTGCTTTTTGTGAGTGGGATAGCCGTGCTAGAGAATATCACTACAATAGAAGAGTGACCGGCCTCTCCGACATTCCCTTCTGCCGGGGAGTATAGCTGTCCTGCATTTAGCACCTGTTGACCCACATAAGATTTTGTTACCACCATTGCATATCAGATTGAGCCTAATAAAGAACTTTGTAATTGCAATGTATAAAAATGTAGAAGCATTGAAGTATCTCATTTATAAATTTCCAAGGTTGAGGGAAGCAAAGATAAAGGAAGGAGTCTTTAAAGGACCTGTAATTCGTAGGCTTCTTCAAGATGAGGCGTTTCTCCGTTCGATGCAGGGTAAGGGAAATGCTGCATGGGTAACTCATTTTTTGGGAACCTCAAGAGCAGAAAACTATGAAGAGTTGGTGGAACATATCCTCAAAACATCTTGGCTGTAAAATGTCCTTAAAGATTAATTTCTTACATTCACATCTAGACTTATTTCCACCAAACTGCGGAGCAATGAGTGACGAGCGCGGTGAAAGATTTCATTAAGATATTGCAGGTATGGAGAAAATATATCAAGGAAAATAGAATCCATCAATGCTTGAAGATTACTGCTGGACACATGGGACGATATATCGTGCGATCGCATGAGAGATCGCACCCGCCCCCGTTGTTTGTGCATCACGGGCAATTCATTGCCCGTGGCGCACAAAGTCGGTAACCGCCATCACACGTACTTACCTCCCGCACGACCTCGCTGTGGGCGGCGAACATCCTCTTCCTGAAAGGGGAGGGACGTTCGGCGTCACAGCGATGTCACACAGCGGCCGCCCAATAGAAGCGGAGGGGTGGAGATGAGCAGGACGTAACATCCCGCCCAACTCCTTCCTTCTGCATTGCCGGCGGAACGCAGGTAAGCTGTGTTCGTCGTTCCCGGGGTGTCACACGGAGCGATGTGTGCTGCCTCGGGAACGATGAACAACCTGAGCACAGAAGGAGGACTGACATTTTGAAAATGAACGACGTGTCAACGAGCAACAATAAGGTGAGTATTTTTGCTCGTTCACAGTCGCTTGTAGCTGTCACACGGTACGATATGTCACACGATGCCGGATGTGCGTCACTAATAACGTGACCCCGACGACATATCACCCGATATAACGTACCGTGTGACGCCGGCATAAGAGATGATCCGACGTTGGGGAACAAGAGACAAGCAACAAAGAGTCGTCACTGAGTGAGGACCAAATTTTATAGTGAAATTTTTGTAAATATTTACAATTCACAATAGTGTTTAGACCTTTTTGTTATGTGAGTTGTTGCTAAGTTTCTTCTAAATATATATCAGAAAATTGGCATAACATATTCTGCATCTTTATATTTGCAAAAGTAATAATATTTCAAAGTACTGAAACTTGTATGCATTAATTATATGTAGCAAGAAAAGGAAAAATTCCTGATATGATAGAATCAAGAGCCAATTAAAAATGTTAATTGGCAGATTTGAATTCAGGAGGTCAAAATAATTAAGACATTTTTTTTATTATTATTATTTTTTATTATAGCCCCATCAATTCCCTGGCGCTTTACATGTGAAAGGGGTATACATAATAATGACAAGTACAATAATCATAAACAGTACAAGACACAGACAGGTACAGGAGGAGACGGGTCCCTGCCCGCGAGGGCTCAGAGTCTACAAGGGATAGGTGAGGATACAGTAGGTGAGGGTAGAGCTGGTTGTGCGGCGATATATCAGACTGAGGGTTGCGGCAGGTTGCAGTCTTGTCGGAAGAGGTGGGTCTTTAGGTTCCTTTTGAAGCTTGTCAAGGTAGGCGAAAGTCTGATATGTTGTGGCAGAGCATTCCAGAGTATGGGGGAGGCACGGGAGAAATTGTGGATGCGATGGTGGGAAGAGGAGATGAGAGAGGAGTAGAGAAAGAGGTCTTGTGAGGATCGAAGGTTACATGCAGGTAAGTACCAGGAGACTAGGTCACAGATGTAGGGAGGAGACAGGTTGTGGATGGCTTTGTAGGTCATAGTTAGTGTTTTGATCTGGAGTCGTTGGGCAATGGGAAGCCAGTGAAGGGATTGGCAGAGAGGAGAGGCCGGGGAGTAGCGGGGGGACAGGTAGATGAGCCGGGCAGCATAGTGTAGAATAGATTGTAGGGGTGCGAGACTGTTAGACGGGAGGTCAGAGAGCAGGAGGTTGCAATATCCAAGCGGGAGATAATAAGGGCATGTACTAGGGTTTTTGCAGCTTCTTGGGAAAAGAATGTACGGATCCGGGAAATATATATATAAAGGTTTGTTCCATAACTGAACCTGACAACTTCTGGAAATTTGTAGAACTGTGAAAATTGGGATAATATTTTGTTGATTGCTAGAATCTCTAAATTCCTAACACACGATTATCACTACCTATCATCAAATAAATGTTTTGGATATAGTTAAACGACATGGACATTTTTAGGGGCAATTTTCTGTTTCCTTAAATGCATTTATTTGAGACTAAAAACAATTTTAGCAATTGGGTTTCATTAATAATTTTGCACAGCTTGGCTTTTAAAGTCTCTTTTTGTTTTCCTGAATATTCCTAGTTGTAAAATGAGTCAACTGGATATCTCTCAGCGAGATATTTTTGTTGGGGCGTTTGCAGCTCTCTTGTCTGTCTTTTTCTGAGCTCCTCTCTGGTGATTGATGATCAGATCACAGTGCAGATTGACATGGTCCGTGATCAGAAATCAGCACAAAGGAGTTTCAGAAAGCAAAGACAAAAGAGTTCCAAACTCCCTGTTAGTACTAGCTCACTGACCGATTCTCAGTTTAATCATGTGTAAAGAAAAAAGCAAACATTTTATTGAAAACCAGTTGCACAAAAAATGAAGGTACTTACTATACAGCTCTGAAAAGAGATTCTCTAATCTGTAAAATCCTTTCTTGTAAAGGCGTTTCTTGACAATAAATTGATCAGAGAGATCACAATCAGATCTGTTGGAAAGCCTGGCAGAAATTATCAAATTCCCTGTAGTGCCTCTAGAGGGGAAATAAGAATTACACCGGAAAGGACAGGTCTTCCAGAGTAATAAAAGCTTGTTGGCCAAGATGTGAGGATTCTGATCCGAGTACCAAATCCCCCTCTATTAAATAAATAAAGCCCTAATATTATTGGGTTTTATAAAACAGACATCTCCTTTAAGGAGGACCTATCATTAGGTAAAAAAATGGCCAGTTTTTGTTATTATTTTTTCCCCACTGCTCCCTGATTATTACATTTTTTTTTTCAATTCACCTGTCAAGCTACCACTAGGGGGCGCAGGGACTCAGGTAGGAAAAGAACTCCTGAGTGTGGTTAGACAGATACCCACTAGAGGTCGCTAACACAAGAGCAGTAATAGTTGATCAGTCAGAGTCTATACCGGGATGTCACGTCTGTACCAAGGAGAAAACTATCCAAAGTCAAAGAACAGAGTCAAGGTCGGATACCGGGACAGCAAGTAAGCACAGGGGAGGACGTGGAGAACATGGGACAGGAGACTGGAGGACAGGGAGGTATGGACAAAATGACGGGTAGGAGGGACGGAGGTATGGACGAGCAGGAGGAACAGAGATCAGGACAGGTCGGGGAAACGGAGGTCAGGTCAGGTCGGGGAAATGGAGGGATGAAGATCAGGACAGGTTGGGAAAACAGATGTCAGGCCAGGTCGGAGAAATGGAGGTCACGTCGGCCAGGAGGAGCGGAGATATGGATGAGAAGGAGGAACGGAGATCAGGACAGGCTGGTGAAACTGAGGTCAGGTCAGCTTGGGGGGGATGGAGGTCAGGTCGAGCAGGAGGGATGGAGGTCAGGTCGGGAGGACAGAGGTCAGGTAGGGCAGGAGGGATGGAAGTCAGGTCAAGCAATGGGAACGGACGTCAGGACAAACAGTACCGGGCAGCAGGACAAGAAACAGAGAACTTTTCACAGGAACGGAGCACACAGCAGAGCTGGAAATATCACTGTCGGCGTCCCGGACGCAGCAGCACCAGGATATGGAGGCGTGACCCCCGGAACAAGGCCTGACCGAACAGGCCCCTACCAAGAGACCTAAACCTCGGAGGCAGGATACATGCACCAGGTCAGGGATGGCAGAGCCATGCATGAATCATGACATCCCCATATGGTTCCAGAGATATGGGCCTTCTTATTTAGTGCTAATGCCTATGGTCCTTAGTAAGGGGGCGTGGCTTATAGAATTCTCTGGAGGCGTGTCTTTAGACTACTCTGCATTATTACCTCGTGAGCCACGCCCCCTCGTAATAACCACAGAAAGCAGCATGAAATATAATGCTCCATATCTCTGAAACCATATAGGAGATTTGAAAACAACAAAAAACAGAATATTCAGGAGAACAGCAGGAATGAAATAAAAACAAAAACTATCTAATTTTGACCTAGTGATGAGTCTGCCCTAAAAGACGTGTATGAAGAAAAAATTACATAATGTTCAAACCAAGACTTTTCATTATTTTTTTTTTTTTTTAAATAATGTTTCTTAATTTTTTAGGTCACAGTCTTATTTAAAAAAAAAAATCCTGCCATACTGTATACCGACCACCAAGCTTTACAAATAGGCGGATACTTCCTATTTTGTAGAGATCACTGTCAGCGTCATTTCATTATCTTCACAGGCAGTATTCAAATGGAAAGTAACATCTGGGTAGAGCACAGGATCACACCATTCACAATTGAAGTTGGAAGAACGGTGCACTCCATGGAAGTTCAGTGTTTATTCTCAAGTGAAGGAATCCAAATTTACGGTATAAAATAGTCTCATAAAGGGTTTTCAAAGTATATTACAGTGGAACCTCGCTTAACGAGTAACCCACTTAACGAGAATTTCGCTTAACAAGCAAAGCTTTTTGTAAATTTGTAACCCGGTTTACGAGAATGCTTTGCTGTACGAGCAAAATCCTCACTGCACACACTTCCGGTTCCGTACATCCACCGCGCTCTGACCCGCACTAGCAGTCCACACAAACACACACATGTACGCACACGCACGCACGCACATACAGTATTATGCTCACCTTACCTTCCGGTCCACCGCCGGTCTCATGGTTCTTGTAGTTCCCGGGTACATCGCGACGTCCTCGCGGCGAACTACAAGTACCATGAGGCCGGCGGTGGAACGGAAGGTAAGGTGAGCATATAATATGTGTACCTTCCGTTTCATCGCCTGCCTCCTGGGTCCTGTAGTTCGCTTCTCCGCTCCACTCCAGGCTGTGCATCGGCAACCATAGCGACGAAGCAGGAACTTCCTGTCACCGCTACTCAAAGGCAGCACTCTGGCAAATCAGAGGCAAGCGACTCTGCATTTCACGTCAGCACGTTGGGAGTGGAAGTTCCTCCCTCGTCGTTATGGTAACCCGATACACAGCCCGTACCGGAGAACAGCAAGTCCCAGGAGACCGGCGATGGACCGGAAGGTAAGGTGAGCATATAACATGTGCGTGCGTGCTTGTGTGAGTTTGTGTGTGTTTGTGTGTGTTTGTACGTGTTTGTGTGCGTTTGTGCATGTGTGGAATGACAGAACAAGGGACCAGGATGGGACATTTAACAAGTTGTGGAACGAATCGTCTGCATTGCAATGATTTCCTATGGGAAATCTTGCTTTGCTGAACGAGTAACTTGGTTATCAAGCACACTCCCAGAACGGATTGTTCTCGTTAAGCAAGGTTTCACTGTACCTCTGAAACGTGACAGGATTTCAAGCAAAATATACTGTATATAACTCCAATAACGCCGTCAGTGTCTGATTCATGCTGCCTGTGATTCGGGCAGTATGGATCTCATAACAGGCTCCCTTTAAAGGGAATCTGTCAGCAGGTTTTTGCTATGAAATCTGAGAGCAGCATGATGTAGGGCCAAAGACCCTGATTTCAGGGATGTGTCACTTACTAGACTGCTTGGTGTGATTTTCATACAGTGGGTATGGAAAGTATTCAAACTCCTTTACATTTTTCATTTTTTGTTTCATTGCAGACATTTTGTAAATTCAAAAAAGTTTATTTTTTTCTCATTAATGTACACTCTGCACCCCATCTTGTCAGAAACCCCCCCCCCAGAAACATAGACATTTTTGCACATTTATTAAATAAGAAAAACTGAAATATCACATGGTCATAAGTATTCAGACCCTTTGCTCACACTCATATTTAAGTCACATGCTGTCCATTTCCTTGTGATCCTCCTTGAGATGGTTCTACTCCTTCATCGGAGTCCAGCTGTGTCTAATTAAACTGTTAGGACTTGATTTGGAAAGGCGCACACCTGTATATATAAGACCTCACAGCTCACAGTGCATGTCAGACCAAATGAGAATCATGAGCTCAAAGGAACTGCCCAAGGAGCTCAGACAGAATTGTGGCAAGGCACAGATCTGGCCAAGGTTACAAAAGAATTTCTGCAGTTCTCAAGGCTCCTAAGAGCACGGTCACCTCCATAATCTTTAAGTAGAAGAAGTTTGGGACCCCCAAAACACTTCCCAGACCTGGCCGTCCAGCCAAACTGAGCAATAGTAAGAGAAGACCCTTCGTGAGAGAGGTAAAGAAGAACCCCAAGATCACTGTGGCTGAGATCCAGAGATGCAGTAGGGAGATGGGAGAAAGTTCCACAAAATCAACTATCACTGCAGCCCTCCACCAGTCAGGCCTTTATGGCAGAGTGGCCCGACGGAAGCCTCTCCTCAGTGCAAGACATATGAAACCCGGCATACAGTTTGCAAAAAAAACACATGAAGGACTCCCAGATTATGAGAAATAAGATTCTCTGGTCGGATGAGATGAAGATAGAACTTTTTGGTGATAATTTCTACATTTCTGGGGGTTTTTTCTGTCAAGATGGGGTGCAGAGTGTACAGTGGGTACGTAAAGTAGTCACGCACCTTTACATTTTTCCCTCTTTGTTTCATTGCAGCCATTTGGTAAATTCAAAAAAGTTCATTTTTTTTCTCATTAATGTACATTCTGCACCCCATCTTGACAGAAAAATAGCAGAAATGTAGAAATTTTCGCAAATTTCTTAAACAAAAAAAACTAAAATATCTCATGGTCATAAGTATTCAGACTCTTTGCTCAGTATTGAGTAGAAGCATCCTCCTTTTGAGCTAGTACAGCCATGAGTCTTCTTTGGAATGATGGAACAAGTTTTTTACACCTGGATTTGGGGAACCTCTTCCATTCTTCCTTGCAGATCCTCTCCAGTTCCGTCAGGTTGGATGGTGAATGTTGGTGGACAGCCATTTTCAGGTCTCTCAAAAGATGGTCAATTGGGTTTAGGTCAGGGCTCTGGCTGGGCCGGTCAAGAATGGTCACAGAGTTGTTCTGAAGCCACTTCGTTGTTATTTTAGTTGTGTGCTTAGGCTAGGGCCACACGGGGATTACTGCGATCCCCTCGAATGACATTTGGCTCACGCTGGTAGTACAGCAGAGCCGAGTGTCATGCGAGTGTCCGTGCGACTGACGTCCGACAATGCGAGCGGACCTCAGCTGCGGGGGGCGGGCCGGCACTGAGGAGGGGAGGGATTTATCTCCCTCTCTCCTCCGTACCCGGCTATTGCCATTCTCGCACAGCACTCGCGGTACACCGGTGTACCGCGAGTGCAGTGCGATTTTTCTCTGGCCCCATACACTTGAATGGGTGCAAGAGAAAGAGTCTCGCATTACAATCGCAGCATTCTGCGATTGTTTTCTCGGTCCAATTAGGCCTGAGAAAATAATTGCTCATGTGTGCTGACACACAGGTTAATATTGGTCCGAGTGGATTGCGATTTTTTATCGCACTCCACTCGCACCGATTTTCATGCCGTGTGGCTTAGGCCTTAGGGTCATTGTCTTGTTGGAAGGTGAACCTTTGGCCAAGTCTGAGGTCCACAGCAGTCTGGAAGAGGTTTTCTTCCAGGATTTCCCTGTATTTGGCCGCACTCATCTTACCTTCAATTGCAAGTGTTTCGCCCGGGGACCAGGGGGTACTCAGATCCGGGCCACAGAGTCACTTCTGTGGGTATCATGATGGCGTGACCCGGTCTGTGATCCCAGGCTCCACAGTAAAAGGGGATTTGTTAAGGGAGATTGTCCGTGACGCCACCCACGGTTGTGGTGAGGTTGGAACACCACCGCTGCTTTGGACGCGGATCCCGGGAGCGATGGTATGGGGCAGCTAGATGTTATTTCTCCCCTCCGTGGGTAGGGGGTTGGTTGTCCCGGGGCCCGGTGATGGGGTAAGCAGGGAGCAGGGCGCAGTGCTGCAGTGCGGTGCCCGAGGGCACGGGTGTACTCACAAGAAAGTCACACGGAGTCACTGGTGAACTAAGAATTGCCGGTGTCCGCGGCCTCTGGTACGGGGGTGTTAGAGTCCCACACACGGTGCAGCAGCCCTTGTTGTTTCCTTCCCTGCAGCAAAGTGCCTTTTTCTCTTCTCTCTTCCTCTTTCTCCTCAGCCGGGAACGGGGAATCCACTCCCCTGTAGTGATCCGGGTACCCAGGTACCGAGGGGCCACCGCCCGGCTCCGGCTACCTGTTCTGGCCCCTTCCTCACTACGGCCTGTCCCGGCCCTTTCAGAGCACGCTTCACTCCCCACCTGGGAGCTAGACTCCAGACCTCTGTCCTGTCTGCCCTCCACACACTCTCTGCTCCAGCCCCTCCCCTCTCCTCTGCTTTTCCCTTACACTGGGGGCTGTGCTTGTCTGGCTGCACCGGTGTGAGATCAGATTACCAAGGAGGATTAACTCTTTCTGTGACAACCTGGCTGTGCCAGGGCGTCACACACCCCCTTGGTAAAACACGGCCCATCCTCGGGCCGTCGAGGCACCAACATTTTATTAAACTGGAAAAGAATAAAAACATTTTAAACATTTTTCACACATGCATTTTCAATAATAGCAACGTAACGAGTCCTTTTGTCACCCACCCAAACAACCTAGCCTTGGTGCTGCCCCTAAAACCCAGGCAGCACCCCTTGACCCCAGTCCAGGAACAGCCCCAAATTGGTCAACGGGACCGGTACTTCGCTGCCGTTGCGGCCGGGCGGACTGCCGGAGCCGTCGTCATCTCCGTCGCGGCCGGGCGGACTGCCGGGGCCGGTGGCATGGTGGTGACAAAGGTGAGGCCTGGGGACCCCAGGTCTGGGTCCTCCCCAACAGGCGCTGCGGGCTCCGCTACCGGTAACAGGGGTAACGGGTCGGTGCATCGCGGCGGCGGCCTCTCCAGGAACCAAATGTTGGCAGAGTCCTGGCGTCCCTGCCTTTACAGTCCTGGTCACATGAACTGCAGTTCCTTCCGACTGCTCCCCCTTGGTACTCGGGAGCAGTCCTTCCAGCAACTTTTAAAGTTTCCTTTTCGCTTCCGGTCCTCCGGAGCTTCACTTCCGCCCGCGTTCTCAGGGGGCGGAGCCTCTTTTTCGCGCCCAAACGCTTGGGGAAGAAGGTGCAGGGCGGGAGATTTTCACGCCAAAAATGGCGGCAAAGATGGCGACTTTAAGATTTTTGCAGCGGATCACCGCTGACAGTCCAGAATAAGGCGCACTTCTTCCAGGTAACTGGATGGGTTCGATCCTGTTCGTGACGCCAAATGTTTCGCCCAGGGACCAGGGGGTACTCAGATCCGGGCCACAGAGTCACTTCTGTGGGTATCACGATGGCGTGACCCGGTCTGTGATCCCAGGCTCCACAGTAAAAGGGGATTTGTTAAGGGAGATTGTCCGTGACGCCACCCACGGTTGTGGTGAGGTTGGAACACCACCGCTGCTTTGGACGCGGATCCCGGGAGCGATGGTATGGGGCAGCTAGATGTTATTTCTCCCCTCCGTGGGTAGGGGGTTGGTTGTCCCGGGGCCTGGTGATGGGGTAAGCAGGGAGCAGGGCGCAGTGCTGCAGTGCGGTGCCCGAGGGCACGGGTGTACTCACAAGAAAGTCACACGGAGTCACTGGTGAACTAAGAATTGCCGGTGTCCGCGGCCTCTGGTACGGGGGTGTTAGAGTTCCACACACGGTGCAGCAGCCCTTGTTGTTTCCTTCCCTGCAGCAAAGTGCCTTTTTCTCCTCTCTCTTCCTCTTTCTCCTCAGCCGGGAACGGGGAATCTACTCCCCTGTAGTGATCCGGGTACCCAGGTACCGAGGGGCCACCGCCCGGCTCCGGCTACCTGTTCTGGCCCCTTCCTCACTACGGCCTGTCCCGGCCCTTTCAGAGCATGCTTCACTCCCCACCTGGGAGCTAGACTCCAGACCTCTGTCCTGTCTGCCCTCCACACACTCTCTGCTCCAGCCCCTCCCCTCTCCTCTGCTTTTCCCTTACACTGGGGGCTGTGCTTGTCTGGCTGCACCGGTGTGAGATCAGATTACCAAGGAGGATTAACTCTTTCTGTGACAACCTGGCTGTGCCAGGGCGTCACACAAGCAGTGGTTCTGTCCTTGCAGCTGAAAAACACCCCCATTGCATGATGCTGCCACCACCATGTTTTACTGTTGGGATTGTATTGGGCAGGTGATGAGCAGTGCCTGGTTTTCTCCACACATACCGCTTAGAATTATCACCAAAAAGTTCTATCTTTGTCTCATCAGATCAGAGAATCTTATTTCTCATAGTCTGGGAGTCCTTCATGTGTTTTTTTTGCAAACTCTATGCGGGCTTTCATATGTCTTGCACTGACAAGAGGCTTCCGGCAGGCCACTCTGCTATAAAGGCCAGACTGGTGGAGGGCTGCAGTGATAGTTGACTTTGTGGAACTTTCTCCCATCTTCCTACTGCATCTCTGGAGCTCAGCCACAGTGATCTTGGGGTTCTTCTTTACCTCTCTCACCAAGGCTCTTCTTCCACAATTGCTCAGTTTGACTGGACCCCCTGTAAAATAACTGTTTTGTCTGATGTAGATGTGCATAGGCAGAAGGTTGCAAATCAGTGGTGGTATGGGGTTAGGCTACATGGCAGCAGGCTTAATAGTCCTCTAGCGATAATCTCCTGTTGAGAAACCAATAATTTTACCAAAACTCAATGGCTCTGTCTTTACTAGAGTTAAGCGCGGTTCGTGGTTCGTGGTTCTCCAGTTCTAGGCTCGAGTGATTTTGGGGCCTGTTCTAGATCGAACTAGAACTCGAGCTTTTTGCAAAAGCTCGATAGTTCTAGAAACGTTCGAGAACGGTTCTAGCAGCAAAAAAACAGCTAAATCCTAGCTTGGTTTCTGCTGTAATAGTGTAAGTCACTCTGTGAATCACACTATTATGACATTTCAGTGTATAGTGTGCGTGAACAGCGCCTTCAGATCACTGCTGTTTCTATAATGGCGATCGCCATTTTTTTTTTTTCCTTCTCTTCCTTCCCTAAGCGCGCGCGTGTAGTGGGGCGGGCCAGCATGTCAGCCAATCCCAGACACACACACAGCTAAGTGGACTTTTAGCCAGAGAAGCAACGGCATGTGTGATAGGCTGTCCATGTCACATGTCCCTGCATTATAAAACCGGACATTTTCCTCCAGGACGCCATTATCTCTTCTGCGTCTTTGGTGTCAGACATCACTGTCGCAGCTCCGTCCTTTGTCCTATCGCTGATACAGCTGTATGCGCTCCATACACAGCGCTGGACAGCATAGGGAGAGCACTTTCTAGCAGTCCTTTTAAGGGCTCAAACCAGAAGGGTCAGAGAGCCATAGGTGACAGGTCCTGAAAACAGCGACAGCGTCTGTGTAGCCAAGGTCAGGGATTTCCTCCCTGCATTTCCCTATTAGGAGGGATAGAAAGGCAGGCTTCCATTCCTCTACCCAGAGCCCCAAAATCCTGGCACTGTACCCTCGTGTCCTCTGCATACTCCAACTCATTATAACTAAGCCATTATACTAGCAAACACTCAGTGTACCTAGTGGCATCCTATCTGTGGCTATTGGACTTTGCTATAGTCCCACTAGTGCAAAGACATTTGCAGAGCGCATCTGCCTGCGTTGCACACTCCAACTCATTATAACTAAGCCATTATACTAGCATTTTTTGCTGCCAGTTTAAGGGCCGTAGTTGCATTGTCAGGGATATTTATTCTTTATTATTCTGCTGTTAATAAAGCTAGACCACCACTGCAATCTTCACCACCTCTCAATTTTTACTACCACATTTTCAGTCCACAATCTTGTCGCAATCAACATGAGTGGCAAAATGACAGATGCTGGTGGAAAGGGGAAGAGGCGTGGTGGAAAAGGCAAAAAAGGTTTTGTCTGTGGGGAAGGTGGCAAAGCTCCATTATCATCTGCTGAAGATAGACCATCTACCAGCAAAATTAAGATGTCTACTACTTACCGTGGACAATCCGATGTGCTCCCTTTTTTACGGACACGAACAACAGGAAGAAAGGTAGATGATGGGCAAAAAAGGAAAATGCTTGAATGGATCTCAAGTGGTCCAACAAGTGCCCTCTCAGCCACTTCAAGTACCGCATCCAAAAAACACCAGTCCTCTGAGTTGTCATCCCAATCACACTTGATTTCTCCCAGCTCTGAAGTCTCCATCAGCCCTGCACAGTATGGTGGAACTGAGATGGCTGAGTCTACAGAGCTGTTCAGTCACACTATAGCCTGGGAATCAGAGGTCTGCTCCCAAGCTACAGTGAGTACAGAACAGGAAATGGTCTGCAGTGATGCCCAGAACCTTTGTGACTCTGATTCAGGCCGTGAGGAACAAGTTTCTGAGCATAATGTTGACCCTTTGTCACAAACTGTAACACCTGTGGTTATAGACAATGAGGAACATACTGATGAAGATGAGACGCAGATACCCGATTGGGATGACAACTTAAATATTCGGTCAGGGTAAGAAGAGGCTCAGTCTGAGGGGGAGGGGAGTGCAAACACAACAATTTATGATGAAGTTCTAGATCCCACCTACTGTCAACCCCCAGTCAGGCACTCGAGGAGGTCAACAGAGGCGGTGGAGGAGGATGCAACCGACGACGAAGTTACCTTGCGCCTTCCTGGACAGAGTCGGAGCACTGGTAGCACGTCTACAACTGCATCCTCAGCCACCACTCTGCCTATGAGCATTATTCGGGGTGGATCAACAGGTCGCATGGCCTCTAAGCCTTGCCTAGCCTGGTCCTTTTTTGACATAGAAAAAGATCGCCCAAATTATGTGATCTGTAAACTTTGTCATGATTCTCTTAGTAGAGGTCAAAACCTCAGCAGTTTGACAACTTCTTCCATGAATCGTCACATGAATAAATATCATAGGTCCCGGTGGGAAGCTCACTGTGCTGCAATGCGGCCTAGCAGAGCGAACCATCCACCGCCTGCCCCTTCCAGTGCATCCGCACGCTCGTCATCTTCTAGGACTGTGGGGACAGCTGTCACACCTGTTTTTCCACGCAAAACTTCCACCACTGTAACCGCAACAGGCAGTTTGCTTGGTAGGTCGTCAGTTGGTTTGGAAGGGGAAACAAGTGAGTGTGTACAGCTCTCTCAGACATCGATAGCACCAACGTTGGATGAAGGCAACATCATGTCTCCGCCTGCACTTTCCTCACAAACCTGCATTTTTCCAGGGACACCCTACTCAACACCGTCTACACACAGCAGCCAGATCTCTGTCCCTCAGATGTGGTCAAATAAAAGGCCACTTCCTCCGACCCATGACAAAGCTAAGAGGTTGACTCTATCCCTCTGTAAGCTGTTGGCTACCGAAATGCTGCCTTTCCGCCTAGTGGACACACAGGATTTTAGAGACCTTATGTGTGTCACTGCGCCCCAGTACCAGATGCCTAGTCGCCACTACTTCTCTAAGAAAGGTGTGCCCGCGCTACACCAGCATGTCGCACACAACATCACCGCTTCCTTGAGAAACTCTGTGTGTGAACGGGTGCATTTCACCACCGATACTTGGACCAGTAAGCATGGACAGGGACGTTACATGTCGCTGACTGGGCACTGGGTAACTATGGTGATAGATGGTGAAGGGTCTGCTGCACAAGTCTTGCCGTCCCCACGACTTGTGTGTCAATCCTCTGTCTGTCCAAGTTCCGCCACTGCTTCTGCATCCTCCACCTCATCTGGGTCCTCCACCTCCGCCACAAGCCTGCCTGGTCAGGCCACCAGCGTTCTCACTGCGCAGAAGGAATCACGCACGCCTCATTACTATGCTGGCAGCAGAGCGCAACGGCATCAGGCGGTCTTTAGCTTGACATGTCTTGGGAATAAGAGTCACACAGCTGAGGAGTTGTGGTCAGCTCTGCGGTCCGAGTTTAATAAATGGTTGTCTCCACTCAACCTGCAGCCTGGTAAGGCCGTGTGCGACAATGCTGCAAACCTGGGTGCGGCCCTTCGCCTGGGCAAGGTGACACACGTACCTTGTATGGCTCACGTGTTGAACCTTGTCGTCCAGCAATTTTTAACACACTATCCCGGCCTAGATGGCCTTCTGAACAGGGCACGAAAACTGTCTGCTCACTTCCGCCGTTCAAGCGCCGCAGCAGAGCGACTTGCATCGCTCCAGAAGTCTTTCGGCCTGCCGGTTCATCGCCTGAAATGCGATGTGGCGACACGCTGGAATTCAACTCTCCACATGTTACAGCGACTGTGGCAGCACCGCAGAGCCCTGGTGCAATACGTCATGACGTATAGCCTGGGCCAACGAGATGCAGAGGTGGGGCAGATCACCCTGATGGAGTGGTCTCAGATCAAGGACCTATGCACCCTTCTGCACAGTTTCGACATGGCGACGAATATGTTTAGCGCTGACAATGCCATTATCAGCATGACGATTCCAGTCATTTACATGCTGGAGCACACGCTAAACACTATTCGGAGTCAGGGGGTGGGACAACATGAAGGGGAGGAACTGCAGGAGGATTCATATGCGCAAGGGACAACAACATCACCAAGGTCCAGACGTTCATCATCACCAACGCAGCAGGCATGGGACCATGGGGGACAGGGATCGACAAGGGCGCATAGTAGCAGGCGAAATGTTGAGCAAGGTGCAGGAGAACATGAAGAAATGGAGGACGAACTGTCCATGGACATGGAAGACTCAGCGGATGAGGGAGACCTTGGTCAAATTTCAGTTGAAAGAGGTTGGGGGGAGATGTCAGAGGAAGAAAGAACGGTTAGCACCTCTATGCCACAAACACAGCGTGGACTTGGTCCGCATGGCTGCGCAAGACACATGAGTGCCTTCTTGTTGCACTACCTCCAACATGACCCTCGTATTGTCAAAATTAGAAGTGATGATGACTACTGGATTGCCACACTATTAGATCCCCGGTACAAGTCCAAATTTTGTGACATAATTCCAGCCATAGAAAGGGACGCACGTATGCAGGAGTATCAGCAGAAGCTGTTACTCGATCTTAGCTCGGCTTTTCCACCAAACAACCGTGCAGGTGCAGGGAGGGAATCTCCCAGTTGTAACTTGACAAACATGGGACGGTCTCGTCATCTTCAACAGTCTACCCGTACCAGTAGGACCGTATCTGGTGCTGGTAACAGCAATTTTATGGAATCTTTTCATAATTTTTTTAGACCCTCTTTTGCAAGGCCACCAGAGACAACAAGTCTGACACATAGTCAACGGCTGGAGAGGATGATACAGGAGTATCTCCAAATGAACATCGATGCCATGACTGTGCAACTGGAGCCTTGCTCCTTTTGGGCTTCAAACCTAGAAAAATGGCCAGAGCTCGCAACTTACGCCTTGGAGATTTTGTCGTGTCCAGCTGCCAGCGTTGTTTCTGAACGTGTCTTCAGTGCTGCTGGGTGTGTGCTGACAGATAAGCGCACGCGTCTGTCCAGTGACAATGTGGACAGACTGACGTTCATCAAAATGAACAAGTCATGGATCCAGAAGGAATTTACAACCCCTGTGTCATCCTGGGGAGAGTAAATGCTTGTGGATTTGGAATGTGCTTGATGCAAATCTAGCTGTGAAGTGTACAACTGGGGCACAACTGCTGCCACTGAAGGGGTGGGTGTGTGTGGGGCCGAATTTTTGGAAAAAAGGGAGACTCCGCTTGGAGTAACCCTTGCTTACATTGTTTTTAAAAGAAGCGAAGATGAACAGAGCTGGGATCAGGAAAGACTTTGCTACCTACCCCGGTGTCATCCTGGGGACGGATAAGAATGGCGTATTTTTGAATGTGCTTGATGCAAATCTAGCTGTGAAGTGTACAACTAGGGCACAAGTGCTGCCACTGAATGGGTGGGTGTGTGTGGGGCACAATTTTTGGAAAAAAAAGGGAGACTCCGCTTGGAGTAACCCTTGCTTACATTGTTTTTAAAAGAAGCCAAGATGAACAAGTCATGGGTCAGCAAAGACTTTATCTACCTACCCCGGTGTCATGCTGGGTACAGTTAATTATGGCATATTTTTGAATGTGCTTGATGCAAATCAAAACATCCTGTTTGCAACTAGGGCCCAAGTGCTGCCACTGATGGGGTGGGTGTCTGTGTGGCCCAATTTTTGGAAAAAAGGGAGACTCCGCTTGGAGTAACCCTTGCTTGCTGTGTTTTTAAAAGAAGCCAAGATGAACAGAGCTGGGATCAGGAAAGACTTTGCTACCTACCCCGGTGTCATCCTGGGGACGGATAAGAATGGCGTATTTTTGAATGTGCTTGATGCAAATGTAGCTGTGAAGTGTACAACTGGGGCACAACTGCTGCCACTGAAGGGGTGGGTGTGTGTGGGGCCCAATTTTTGGAAAAAAGGGAGACTCCGCTTGGAGTAACCCTTGCTTACATTGTTTTTAAAAGAAGCCAAGATGAACAGAGCTGGGATCAGGAAAGACTTTGCTACCTACCCCGGTGTCATCCTGGGGACGGATAAGAATGGCGTATTTTTGAATGTGCTTGATGCAAATCTAGCTGTGAAGTGTACAACTAGGGCACAAGTGCTGCCACTGAATGGGTGGGTGTGTGTGGGGCACAATTTTTGGAAAAAAAGGGAGACTCCGCTTGGAGCAACCCTTGCTTACATTGTTTTTAAAAGAAGCCAAGATGAACAAGTCATGGTTCAGCAAAGACTTTATCTACCTACCCCGGTGTCATGCTGGGGACGGTTAATTATGGCGTATTTTTGAATGTGCTTGATGCAAATCAAAACATCCTGTTTGCAACTAGGGCCCAAGTGCTGCCACTGATGGGGTGGGTGTCTGTGTGGCCCAATTTTTGGAAAAAAGGGAGACTCCGCTTGGAGTCACCTTGCGGTGTTTTCCATGACTTTAGAAGGGCGTGCCATGCCTATATCTGTGTGTCCTCCTCTTTTTCCTTGTCCAGCTGTTTTGTTTTCGCATGAGTATATGTCCTTGTCACTTTCCCATGTCTTTGTGTTGTGTTGTGAGTTGTTTGTCACCTTTTGGACACCTTTGAGGGTGTTTTCTAGGTGTTTTTCTGTGTTTGTGATTGCCTGCCATTGTTTCCTATTGGCTCGAGTTCGGTTCGTCGAACGTTCGACGAGCCGAACTCGAACGGGACCTCCGTTCGGCGAACCGACCTCGAGCCGAACCGGGACCGGTTCGCTCATCTCTAGTCTTTACATTTTGCTGCTCTCAGACTAAGTGGTAAAACCTGGTGACAAATTCCCTTTAAAGGGGTTGTCCACTACTAGACAACCCTTTTTAAATGGAGAAAGCTGATGACTCGCTACATTGTAAATGGCCGGTATGTACCACAGAAGTGATGTAAACCTGGAGGTCCATTTTGGTAATTCTAGTGCCATGTGTTTTTCTTAAATTATTCACAGGGCCAGGTTTACAGATAGCTGGAGAGATGGGTGGGTCTGGCTACCTATATACCTCCACCTATTGGTGTGTCTCATATTGCTATAATAAGCCTGTTTGTTTGGCACATGGCAGTGCATGAGAAGCAGCCTCTCAGAGAGTGTGTGCACTGACAGGAGTCAGTGTGAAGAGGACATTAAACTTTGGAAATTGGTATTGAACCTCTCTGAAGAGGCCCCCTTGGAGAAGAGAGGGTCCGCTTTGTCTGACCGGGGTCAGTGTGTGGAAGGCTGCAATGCCCCTGAAAGATACTGGAGAAATGTATCCGAACCTGTGCGGGTGTACTATGAAGAATGAGGTTGTTTCGGATGAGTAATAATAATAATGATGATGATGATTAAACGCAAACATTTTTTCCACATTTTCAACAGTTTCTCAATGGTGAGCCACATACATGGCCATAGGGCTCGAAAGGTATATGCAGAAGGAACAAATAACATTTTTGATACCCATCAATGATTAGCTCAATATTTAGCAGAAATTTTAAAGCATTAACATATTTCACAGCAGAACAAGACACATAAATGGACAAAAGCCAGTAATATTGATTCACAAAGAAGAAAAAAAAACAGTTTGAACTCTTATCCAAAGGGCTTTGACACATTTTGATCCCTCTTTAGCCCTACAGCTGGACGGAGAAGCAGTCCCTGATGGGGTGGGGGGAAGCGGAGTCTTACATCTCGCCTTCAGGAGAAGACAGACTTCTTCAGCTTTTAGTTCAAAGATTCTGAGCAGACAGGAAAAGAGCTGGAAAAAAGATTTGTCAAAAGACACTTGGATAGGACTTGATCAAACCTGCTGCCGGCAACGTCGTCACATAGCATTGTGCAGGCAATCAATTCTCCTTGGGAGAGTAAAAGTTATAGGATTTTCATATAAAACTTTAGAAATCATTATATCGACTTAGATGCCTAAAATAAACGTTGTTTTGGGTAAAGGTGGGTGCGTATTTAGATTTCATTTTTATTTATTTTCTTTTTCTTTTTTTTTTTTTTTTATACATACAGTATAGAAGAAATTGTTCTTTTATGTTTTGTTCCGTCAGAGTTTTCATTTCAAGTTCACTTGATACAAAACTGCTGGCACTTGTCCCCTCGGGAAATGCCAGTTACCCTCAGATATAAGGTTAATCTGCAGGTAAATAGTATTTCAATGCTGCCTGGACTCCTTACTGAAAGTGCAGCTACAGGGAGAAAATGAACTTATTTCCTCCTGGAAGCCACCGTCTTTCAGTCATTGGGCATGGATGGAGTGATTGCAGTCATCGCTCACAGCACCCTCATTATAATGTGAGCAGAGGCTGTACGGATGTCTCCACACTTTGATTGATAGTTAGCTCTGCACAGATGCACTGCACAGCCGGATGTTAATTAAATTGTTGGGGCTTTAGCTGCTCTGTGTGTGACGCCCTGGCAAGCCAGGAGTCACAGGTCATTACACCACCACACCCTACATCCCAGTTAGGAACATCAAAGCTACTAAAATCCTTGTTGCCTTCCTCCAGGGGCTGATGTTCACACCAGGGGGTGGACCAGGCGGTTGGCTCCACCCACAGAGGAGTACACAGCTCTGGAGGCGGGAAGAACCAAGCAGATAGAGAAAGGAGGAGGAGGGAGATGGAAGTGGAAGGTAAAAGGAGAAGGAAGTGGTAGAGGAGCTAAGTGAAAGTGAAGTGGTAGTGGAGCAAAGAAGAAAAGGAGCAAAAGTGAGCGTAGAAAGACCTGAAGTGAGTCCAGCTAAGTGCAGGACAGGTCAGCAAGGTCAGCAACAGCGGTGATCGTCTGGAGGGGGACTGCTCGGAGGTTGCTGGAAGGACCGCGGACGGGTAGTGGCCCGGCGGTCTGGAGCAGTATACGAAGGACAGGCAGCACCAGGGCAGGGGCCTCTCGGACCCCGGCAAGGCTAGGAGTCGCCATAATTTGCCGAATCCGTCAGTGAAGGGGACGTCGATCCCCCAACAACCAAGTTCCGACTGAAGGCAAAAGTCCAACCATTAAGGAGGAACACCGCCACCGCCAGGGCACCAGTTCCTCAGGGCCAGCGTCTGCGGGCAAGAGAGGGCTCCTCCGGCCAATATCTAAGCCGGGGAGCGGGTTACCGGTGGGAACCCATCGCTACCAACACAGAAACACTAGGTGCAGGTCAAAGGGACATCACCGTTACCTACTGGGAGAGCAAGTGCAGCCGTCCGTGGGAACAGTCTTTCTAGCCGTGTGGTTTACCGTAAAACTGTGTCAACGTCTCAGGCTGAGTGAGTACCACAGTGCCGCAAGGCACAGCGCTGCCCCCCGCGTCCCTGCGCCCACCAGGCCCTGCACCTTCCACCCCATCACCGGGCCCCGGGATCACCAACCCCTACCCACGGAGGGGCAACACAACACCTGGCTGCTCCGCATCACCACTCCCGGGATCCCCATATCGAGCAGCGGTGGTGCTACAAATCACCACAACCGTGGGTGGCATCACGGACAATAAACCATCCCCACACCCAACAACCCCCCTTTCACTCACGGGCGAGGAGCGCCGCTAGAGCCCCCGGGATCCGGCTCATCGCTCGAGCCACCGAGCAGCAGCAGGCCGCAGCAGCCGCGGCAGCCGGACCCGAGCAGCAGTGGAAGAGCGCGGCGTCCCCTCCTCCGCCCGCGACATGTGCACATCCCCATGATCGAAAGCTGGCTTCTTCTTGGAGGATATAAGTTCATTTTCTCCAATTAGCCACACTTTCTGTTAGATAGATATGTTGCGGGGGTGGCAGGGGGCTGTAGTCGTGGGCAGAGGTGAGCCCCTGCTTCCCGGCAGCGTCCCTCTTCGGTGCAGCACTCCTGCCACCTCCACAGTGCAACCAGGGACACCGCAACTTCTCAGGACAAATTCAGACATGAAGTCCAGGATAATGTTTAACACTTCTTTACGGAAGAACTTGCACAGTTTCCGTTGAATACATCCACTGCGGGCACATAGCCTGAACGTTACAGGCATGTTACTGTTTGGTTTCTTTTCACATTTTCAAGCCCATTGCTCCCTCATGCACATCTCTCCGGTTACTATAGGACTGTCTGTTTCACCCCGGTAACACCACAGTGACAGACAGTGAATTAATGGTGTCCCACATGGATTTAGCCGTGTCCCCTCCCACAGGCATGTGATACACCACCGGACGGAGTTCCTTCACCACTGTCTCTGTGACGTCCCGTTCGCCCAGGTCTATATTACCTCACGCCTAGACCAGTCCTATTGGAATCAGTCGCTGACCAGAAGTCCCAATAGAGCTAAGGACCACAACTTCAGGGTCTGTCCATGCCTTTTTGCTCCACCTGGCTACTGAAGAACTTCTTTTTCCACTTGCTCCAGACTTCCTGGGGTGGCCCTGAGGATCTAGCCGAGTTATGTGACGCCCTGGACTAGCCAGGTAGTCACATACATACCAACATACACACCCCTACCCTAGGCAGTTACAACAGTCAGACAAAAACCCTTGTTGCCTCCCTCCAGGGCCTGATGTCCACACCAGGTGGGGCGGAGCCAGGCGGTTGGCCCCACCCACCGAGGAGTTCACAGGCCTGGAGGCGGGAAAAGTGTCAGTTCGGTCTTGGAGGTGAAAGTGAGAGGAGTAAACACTTGAGGTGTCTGGGTGGGAGCCCAGGCACTGACACCAAGGTTGGCAGACGGTGGTGGCTATCTGCAGGAATTGGTGGAACCCCGTAGAGCCGTAAGGACCGGGGTTGGGCGTCGGCCCGCCGGTATCGGACCGGGGAACGGAGTGAAGCTAAGCACACAGGCAGGGCCATCGGACCCCGACCAGGCTTGGAGCCGTCAATAGTCAAATCCGAGTGTGACAGGAACCCCAGGGGTTTCCTAACAACCAAGTCCCGATTGAAGGCAACCATCCACCCAGAGAGGATATACAGCCACCGCCACAGGCTAGAGATCCAAGGGCCAGCGCATGCGGGCAAAACGGGTTCCTACGGCACCTATAGGCCGGGGAGCGGACTACCGGTGGGCAACCACAGGAGTCAGAACATTTCTAAAAGGTGCAGGGAAAGACAGCCACCATCAGCCGTCCGGGGAGAGCAGAAAAACAACACTGCAGCCGGCTGCGGGACCCGTCCATCCGGCTGTTCTGGTTTACCAACGACTCTGTCAGTGATTGTCTGAGTGAGTACACCAGTGCCGTCCGGCACCGCGCCGCGCAGTCCCTGCACCCCAGCCATCCAGCCTCCCCGTTACACCACTGGGCCCTGGGATCACCAACCCCCTACCCACGGAGGGGACAACATCCTCGCTGCTCCCTACCATCTCTCCCGGGATCCCCGTCACCAGCAGCGGTGGTGCCATCATCACCACATCCCGTGGCTGGCGTCACGAACAATCTCCCTAACCAAACCATCCCTTTTCACTCACTGGCGAGAAGCGCTGCTCGAGTCCCCAGGTCCGGTCCACCGCTCGAGCCACCGAGCAGCAGCACCAGAAGCTCCGGACCCGAGCGTGGTGAGCGCGTCCCCACCGCCCGCGACAACTTGGCATCACGAACAGGATAGAACCGATCTACCTACCGGTAGAAGTGCGCCATGCAGTTCCCGCCGCCGGCGTCCGGCTGAAAAATTTAAAGCGCCGCCATCTTTGGCGCGAAAATCTCCCGCTCGAGCGTCTTTCCCGAGCAGAGAAGGCGCGAAAGCGAAGCCCCGCCCCCAACAAGTGGAAGTGCTAGAAAGAACCAAGGGGGAGCGGGTGAAAGCCTGCCTCATGTAGCCAAGGGCATAAAAAGCGGGGACGCCAGGACTCTGCAACATATCCGGTTCCTGGAAGTCTGCCAGCAAGCATGTCTGTCCCGTCTGGTGATGCCGAAATTCCCGAGCCCACGCCAGGAACGGCGGTCTGGGTGGAAGCCCGGACCGCACAAATGTGCTGCCGCCTTCAAACCCAGGTCCGGTTCTTGATGGAGCGCTGGGTGGCCGAGATTTAGGAAGTGGCGGCAGCCGTGCGGAGACGCGAGGTGGAGGCAGTGTTGGAGGAGCGGGTAAGCGACCCACGCCCCTGTGTCCGAGAAGGACCGGCCGGTGCGGCTGAGGGGCCCGGCCTGCGTCCGCTCACCCTCCTGCCTCCCCCGCCATCCGTAGCGGTTGCGGTTGCCCCTCCGCTCGGTCCGCTACCCCCAACACCAGTAGCGGAATCAAACCCGTCCGCCCTAGAGGACCGACCTGGGGCGTTGTCTGTGAACGGCCCGCATCCCTCCCGCTGCCATGGAAGATCCCGCGGGAGGTGCCCGTCCTCAACAAGAAGCCGTTGGCCCCGGAAGTGACCGCACCCTAGACCGTCCTGGCCCCGGCAGTCTGCCTGGCCGTGGAAGAACCGGCCGCTGCGGGCCCGAAGGCCCAACCAGTGAGGCCAGCTGTCCCTGAATCCCACGCCTCGGCTAAGGCTGCGCCGGGCCGCCACTGCAAAGCAGCAGTCCAGGCCACGTCACCGCAGGACCCCCACAAGAGAGAACCGGTTGTGGCCGGTGTGGGTGCGGTCCAGCGGGGCCCGACCCGAGCGCAGGGGTGTGCCAACACCCCTTACTGGGACAGGGAGCCAAGCCAGTTGGGCCGAGAAATTGCCACCAGGGAGCAGCAGAGGGCCGAAGTGATGGCGCGAGTTATCAAGGAGAAAGACGCTCTCCGCAATGCCACCTTTCGGGTGCGGGGCCCGGTGTATGAAGGCCAAGTCCAGCAGTTAGACCCACGAAGGGGGTTCGGCTTTATTTATGAACCGGGCCTGGAGGCTGAAGTGTTTGTGGCTCACCGCGACGTGAACTCGCACCTCCCAACGGGCTACCCAGGTCGCGATCTGTTGCCAGGCGACCTGGTAACCTTCACCCGACACTGCGGGGAGAGGGGCTGGTTTGCCCTGGATGTTAAACAGAGGGAAAGCCGCAGTGTACAGATGCAGCCCCAGCCCCCTCCTCCACCGTGCCGTCCGGATATCGAGCTGGAGGAGGTCCTTGATGAGTGTGACCTCAAATAGTGGCAGCGGTCCTCCGTTGCAACCAAGTTGTCCCCGTTGGGACCCTCAGCACTTTGAATGAATACAAATCAACAGCGTTTTCACCTAATTATCTACCGTGATTACCCCGGCCGTTGCCGGCAAGTTGTCCCCGGAGGGACCCTATGTGTTTTATCGTCCGCATGAGGAACTGCTCATGGACATGGCCGAGAACTGGCAGGCCACCCACGAACTGGTGGGTTTGTAAATAGTTTGTTGGGCCGTTTTCCGTCCGTGCTGCCTCCGGAGAGGCAGATTGGAGAAAGGCACCGCAGTAGAGGAGGCTGGGGCCCGGCCACCACCTGGACCGGTGGCCATCCTCCGGGGGTCAGGGGTTCCCCTGGACGTGGGGTCCCCCGAAGTGACAGCTGGGTGCGAGACACCGTACCCGTTCCCGCTCGGGTAACCTGGACCTGGACTGGGGAAGAGGGGTGCTGCCCGTTTCTTAGGGGCAGCATCAAGGTTTAGGTTATTTGGGTGGGAGAGCGGATGACCACAAACCCGTCCGTTTAATAAAAATGTTTGAAACGTTAAAGTACCGTGCCTCCAGTAAGGGAAGATTTCTAAAGATGCATATGTTGAATGTTTAAATGTTATTTATCTTTTGCAGTTTGAAAAATAAAACCGGTGATGGACGGGCAGCCTGCGGACGGTCTGAATTTTACCAAGGGGGAGTGTGACGCCCTGGACTAGCCAGGTAGTCACATACATACCAACATACACACCCCCACTCTAGGCAGTTACAACAGTCAGACAAAAATCCTTGTTGCCTCCCTCCAGGGCCTGATGTCCACACCAGGTGGGGCGGAGCCAGGCGGTTAGCCCCACCCACCGAGGACTTCACAGGCATGGAGGTGGGAAAAGTGTCAGTTCGGTCTTGGGGGTGAAAGTGAGAGGAGTAAACACTTGAGGTGTCTGGGTAGGAGCCCAGGCACTGACAGCAAGGTTGGCAGACGGTGGTGGCCGACTGCAGGAGTTGGTGGAACTCCGCAGAGCCGTAAGGATCAGGCGTCGGCCCGCCGGTACCGGACCGGGGAACTGAGTGAAGCTAAGCACACAGGCAGGGCCATCGGACCCCGACCAGGCTTGGAGCCGCCGTCAATAGTCAAATCCGAGTGTGACAGGAACCCCAGGGGTTTCCTAACAACCAAGTCCCGATTGAAGGCAACCGTCCACCCAGAGAGGATATACAGCCACCGCCACAGGCTAGAGATCCAAGGGCCAGCGCATGCGGGCAAAACGGGCTCCTACGGCACCTATAGGCCGGGGAGCGGACTACCGGTGGGCAACCACAGGAGTCAGAACATTTCTAAAAGGTGCAGGGAAAGACAGCCACCATCAGCCGTCCGGGGAGAGCACAACAACAACACTGCAGCCGGCTGCGGGACCCATCCATCCGGCCGTTCTGGTTTACCAACGACTCTGTCAGTGATTGTCTGAGTGAGTACACCAGTGCCGTCCGGCACCGCGCCGCGCAGTCCCTGCACCCCAGCCATCCGGCCTCCCCGTTACACCACCGGGCCCCGGGATCACCAACCCCTACCCACGGAGGGGACAAATTCCTCGCTGCTCCCTACAATCTCTCCCGGGATCCCCGTCACCAGCAGCGGTGGTGCCATCATCACCACGTCCCGTGGGTGGCGTCACGAACAATCTCCCTAACCAAACCATCCCTTTTCACTCACGGGATTGGAGCGCTGCTCGAGTCCCCGGGTCCGGTCCACCGATCGAGCCACCGAGCAGCAGAAGCTCCGGACCCAAGCGTGGTGAGCACGTCCCCACCGCCCGCGACAGTTACTCTGGACTTCACTCACTAGACCTCCCTCAGTTATACAGTGCCTACAAGTAGTATTCAACCCCCTGCAGATTTAGCAGGTTTGATAAGATGCAAATAAGTTAAAGCCTACAAACTTCAAACAAGAGCAGGATTTTTTAACAGATGCATAAATCTTACAAACCAACAAGTTATGTTGCTCAGTTAAATTTTAATAAATTTTCAACATAAAAGTGTGGGTCAATTATTATTCAACCCCTAGGTTTAATATTTTGTGGAATAACCCTTGTTTGCAATTACAGCTAATAATCGTCTTTTATAAGACCTGATCAGGCTGGCACAGGTCTCTGGAGTTATCTTGGCCCACTCCTCCATGCAGATCTTCTCCAAGTTATCTAGGATCTTTGGGTGTCTCATGTGGACTTTAATCTTGAGCTCCTTCCACAAGTTTTCAACTGGGTTAAGGTCAGGAGACTGACTAGGCCACTGCAACACCTTGATTTTTTCCCTCTTGAACCAGGCCTTGGTTTTCTTGGCTGTGTGCTTTGGGTCGTTGTCTTGTTGGAAGATGAAATGACGACCCATCTTAAGATCCTTGATGGAGTAGCGGAGGTTCTTGGCCAAAATCTCCAGGTAGGCCGTGCTATCCATCTTCCCATGGATGCGGTCCAGATGGCCAGGCCCCTTGGCTGAGAAACAGCCCCACAGCATGATGCTGCCACCACCTTGCTTGACTGTAGGGATGGTATTCTTGGGGTCGTATGCAGTGCCGTCCAGTCTCCAAACGTCAAGTGTGGGGTTGGCACCAAAGATCTCGATCTTGGTCTCATCAGACCAGAGAACCTTGAACCAGTCTGTCTCAGAGTCCTCCAAGTGATCATGAGCAAACTGTAGATGAGCCTTGACATGACGCTTTGAAAGTAAAGGTACCTTACGGGCTCGTCTGGAACGGAGACCATTGCGGTGGAGTACGTTACTTATGGTATTGACTGAAACCAATGTCCCCACTGCCATGAGATCTTCCTGGAGCTCCTTCCTTGTTGTCCTTGGGTTAGCCTTGACTCTTTGGACAAGCCTGGCCTCAGCACGAGTGGAAACTTTCAAAGGCTGTCCAGCCCGTGGAAGGCTAACAGTAGTTCCATAAGCCTTCCACTTCCGGATGATGCTCCCAACAGTGGAGACAGGTAGGCCCAACTCCTTGGAAAGGGTTTTGTACCCCTTGCCAGCCTTGTGACCCTCCACGATCTTGTCTCTAATGGCCATGGAATGCTCCTTTGTCTTTCCCATGTTGACCAAGTATGAGTGCTGTTCACAAGTTTGGCGAGGGTCTTAATTAGTCAGAAAAGGCTGGAAAAAGAGATAATTAATCCAAACATGTGAAGCTCATTGTTCTTTGTGCCTGAAATACTTCTTAATACTTTAGGGGAACCAAACAGAATTCTGGTGGTTTGAGGGGTTGAATAATAAATGACCCTCTGAAAAAACTTTTCACAATTTAAAAAAAAAATAAATAAAAAAATAAATAACATTCTTTTTTGCTGCAGTGCATTTCACACTTCCAGGCTGATCTACAGTCCAAATGTCACAATGCCAAGTTAATTCCGAATGTGTAAACCTGTTAAATCTGCAGGGGGTTGAATACTACTTGTAGGCACTGTAGCTCCTTCAGTCTACTCACTGGTGTCCCTATCTGACTAGAACCAGTAAGTCGTTCCTTCCTTAATCCCTGCTCTGGGCCTACTTCCCTTTTAACTCCTTCAGGCCTGCCACTCCATCCCAACCGTAAGCTCTCCCCTAAGCTAATGGACCAGGGAGCAGTGACCCCTAGTGGTGACCGCACATGATGCGCCCAAGAGCATACGCACGTAAATAACATTTCACACACATAAATATACAAATTAATCATGATGTCTGGGGGTTGCATGGCACTGGTCACCCTCAAACAGATGGAGAGCATTGTAGCTCTATTTATTGGTACATTAACCTCTTATCTGCTGGTTAATAGCTCCAAAGTGACAGGTTTATTTTCAAGGATAAAATTCTGGTTGCCTGCAGTCACCACTAGAGGGAGCTTACAGTATACTTACTGCATTAATGTATGTATTAAAGGGGTTATCCACTACTAGGACAACCCCTTCTGATTCCACGTTTCCAGGTAAAATAAAAAAGCCTATAATCCCCTCCTGTGCCAGTGCTGTTCTAGCCATTGTGTTACTGGGGCTTACAAGATGTTGTAACGTCCCACAAGCACTGCGCCCAATCAGCGCCGGCTTTGGTCAAAAACATTAATCAAAAGAAAGTGAGAGCTGTGGCTGAAACTCACTTCCTGTTGATCACTCCTTTATCCGAAGGCGGGGAGACAGAAGCCGGTGCTGATTGGATGTGGGGCTTGCGTGACATTACAACATCTTGTAAGTCCCAGTAGAGCGAACCACGCCACCGTTGGATGGGCGTCGGCAAAGAACGTCACTATAGACTTTATTATTTTACCTGGGGGAAACATATTGAATCAGAAGAGAATGTCCTAGTAGTTGATAACCTCTTTAATCTCCACAATAACACAGTTTGCAGATAGCTCCCTCTAGTGGCATCTGCCGGCAGCTAGAATTAATTATTGAAAGCTAAGTCTACAAAATGGATTTGCAGCTCAGTATTAGAAAAATTATCTCTGGTCGCTATAAAGGTACGTTAAGAAATTATTAAGCACATCAAATTGGTCCCAAAACAACTGATGTTTAAACATTAATAATCACTTTAGGGTTTAGTACTGGTCTGCTTATTTATACGAGGAAGACATCTAAGGAGATGGAGATGAAATAACGATGGAATATCTGCCAAAGAGTAATGTGACACAAAAATCCTTGGAACAAGGTATTTTCTAACAGTTTAGGATTTTATGTGCCCCTAACAATAGATAGTGAATCTCAGTTCTGTACAGTTTAGGGTAGTGGTAGGGGTCTATCATTTTGTAATATAAGGTCAGATTCCGATATTTAATCCTAAAAGGACAAGTTGTATTTTTTATTGAAACCATTTTGAGGTCCTTATTGATTATTTTTTATTACATTTAATTTTTATTTGATATTTATGGAATAAATTGGAAAAAAAGAGCAATTTTTTTGCACTGTTCTCATCATGCAGACTTCTTGGAGTTTAATCTTTATTTTTTACTGGGATCATTTTGGAGAATGCAAGAAACGTTTATCACTTTTTATGCCATTTTATATGCCATGCTTCTGTAATATATATAACACGCCCACCAGGGCCGTTGGGGGCACTCGGAACCGAACCACGGTTCTGTCTGGGAGAAGGTCACGGCGGCAGGGCCCGACTACGTGACCCTGGCGGTGTCGTTAATTACAAATGATGAGGGGAGATATTTACAGGGGAAATGAGTCGTGACACCACCTGTGGTATTTGGCCAGGTATGGCCGATACAGCTGTATGGGACCGCTGGGGCAGATGGTGACGAAGCAAGGATGGTACAGCTCCCCACAGGTGGAGCTGGATCCCAGGGCAGAATGTGCAGTCTTTAGCAGATGAGGTGTTTTGAATAGTGCGGTACTGGCGGAGCAGACAATGAATCCAGGACACAGCGGGATGCAGTCATTAGCTCTTTACTAACAGTTGTCAGTTCCAGATTATCACGGGCGGCCGGGCAAATGCTGCTCTTGGAGTGCTGAGTCCTGTGGTGACGGGATCCAGCCAATCCACATGTAATTCAGAGGCATACGACCAGTGTCCCTTTCTGTATCCTTTTCCTGGTCGTTTTCCTGCACTGGCTTCACCCTCCGGCCCTGTGCCTCACACACAGTGCCCTGAGCCGGTGTCCATGGACCTTGCTTGGGAGGCTCTTCTGCCCTATACACTAGCCCTCTGTGGTCACCTTTTCAGCGGATTCACGTGTGGCTTCAGCACATGAAGATACCTCAGCCTCCGGTTTGCTAGCTAAGCCTGGTTGTTCTCCACTAGTCTAGGGGCCGATTCCCATTTGCACCTTAGTCCCTCCACACCAGTGTGTCGGATGTGGATGCGAGCGCACGGTTGTATTTCCCACTGCCTGTAACTCTAAGATACCAACTCTAAGATACCCTCTGCCTTTTTTCCTGATCGTCCCTACTTGTCCTAGGACGAGTTCCTCTGGCTCCAGTCCTCAGGACCTCTTTCCTCCGTGTCATGCTTCGTTCTTCACTCCGTTCTATATAGTGCCACCCATTTACAATCCCCACCTCCAGACTGTCTCCGGGACTGTGCTCTCCCTTAGGAGCAATCTTGCCTTAACCCTGGCCTGAAGTGGTGTGTCTATAGTAGGAGTGTGTGCGTACAATGTCCTGTGCCCTCCTTACCAGGGAATGGGGTCCCACACCTCTGACTGAGGTACATTACCCCTGCGGCGACTGGACCCTCAGGGGCGCCACATATACAGTGTATATATATATATATATATATATATATATATATATATATATATAGTACAGACCAAAAATTTGGACACACCTTCTCATTCAAGGAGTTTTCGTTATTTTCATGACCCTGAAAATTGTAGATTCACATTGAAGGCATCACAACTATGAATTAACACATGTGGTATGAAATACTTAACAAAAAAAGTGTGAAACAACTGATAATACATCTTATATTCTAGGTTCTTCAAAGTAGCCACCTTTTGCTTTGATTACTGCTTTGCACACTTTTGGAATTCTCTTGATGAGCTTCAAGAGGTAGTCACTGGAAATGGTTTTCACTTCACAGGTGTGCCCTGTCAGGTTTAATAAGTGAGATTTCTTGCATTATAAATGGGGTTGGGACCATCAGTTGTGTTGTGCAGAAGTCTGGTGGATGCACAGCTGATAGTCCTACTGATTAGACTGTTAAAATTTGTATTATGGCAAGAAAAAAGCAACTAAGTAAAGAAAAATGAGTGGCCATCATTACTTTAAGAAATGAAGGTCAGTCAGTCTGAAAAATTGGGAAAACTTTGAAAGTGTCCCCAAGTTCAGTGGCAAAAACCATCAAACCCTACAAAGAAACTGGCTCACATGAGGACCGCCCCAGGAAAGGAAGACCAAGAGTCACCTCTGCTGCGGAGGATAAGTTTATCCGCATCACCAGCCTCAGAAATCACAGGTTAACAGCAGCTCAGATTAGAGACCAGATCAATGCCACAGAGAGTTCTAGCAGCAGACACATCTCTAGAACAACTGTTAAGAAGAAACGTTGTGCAGCAGGCCTTCATGGTAAAATAGCTGCTAGGAAACCACTGCTAAGGACAGGCAACAAGCAGAAGATACTCGTTTGGGCTAAAGAACACAAGGAATGGACATTAGACCAGTGGAAATCTGTGCTTTGGTCTGATGAGTCCAAATATGAGATCTTTGGATCCAACCACCGTGTCTTTGTGCAATGCAGAAAAGGTGAACGGATGGACTCTACATGCCTGGTTCCCACTGCGAAGCATAGAGGAGGAGGTGTGATGGTGTGGGGGTGCTTTGCTGCTGACACTGTTGGGAATTTATTCAAAACTGAAGGCATACTGAACCAGCATGGCTACCACATCATCTTGCAGCGGCGTGCTATTCCATCCGGTTTCCGTTTAGTTGGAATATCATTTATTTTTCAACAGGACAATGACCCCAAATACACCTCCAGGCTACGTAAGGGTTATTTGACTAAGAAGGAGAGTAATGAGGTGCTGCGCCAGATGATCTGGCCTCCACAGTCATCAGACCGAAACCCAATCGAGATGGTTTGGGGTGAGCTGGACCGCAGAGTGAAGGCAAAAGGGCCAACAAGTGCTAAGCATCTCTGGGAACTCCTTCAAGACTGTTGGAAAACCATTTCCGGTGACTACCTCTTGAAGCTCATCAAGAGAATGCCAAGAGTGTGCAAAGCAGTAATCAAAGCAAAAGGTGGCTACTTTGAAGAACCTAGAATATAAAACATATTTTCAGTTGTTTCACACTTTTTTTGTTAAGTATTTCATTCCACATGTGTTAATTCATAGTTTTGATGCCTTCAATGTGAATCTAAAATTTTCAGAGTCATGAAAATAAAGAAAACTCTTTGAATGAGAAGGTGTGTCTGTACTGTATATATTATATATATATTATATATATACATATTGATATTGTTGATGTTCTTTCCTTGATGTACTGATGAAGGAGACTGCGATCTCTGAAATGCGTTGACCTGTACAAAAAATAAACGGATGAAATAATCTATGAATATCGATTCCTTTGGTGATAGTACGACATAAACCCAATTCATTTTGTTTGACCTATATCGATTATGGGGCTGCAGCTGTTCGCCTTTCCTACAACGTGATTATAGGAGTTGTGACTGTCACAACGTCACTAGGTGAGTGTGTCCACCCACATTTGCCTGTTACCCTGCCTGGTAAGACCATATTACGCTTTCTTTCACAGCCTATCCTCTATATCATCTCAGATATTGGCCTTTGTAGCTACTGCCAGTAATGCAGGTCCTGTGCTATTGACTGTGTCATGGGGCAGCCCACAGAAGTATATTTGTACCTCTATCTAACTGATTAGATGATATGGTCACTATTAACCGCAGCATCTGAGAAGCAAAATAACCAGAATCAGACTCATCTCAGATCTTGGCCTTTGTATCTGCTGCCAATAGTGCAGGTCCTGTGCTGTTGATTGTGTCATAGGGCAACCAAAAGAAGTATATTTGTCCCTCTAGCTAACAGATTAGATCAGTGTTCCTCAACTCAAGTCCTCAAGGCCCACCAACAGTGTGTGTTCTCAGGATTTTGTTCGTACTGCACAGGTGATCATTTAGTTACCTGCCCTGTGATGATTCCAACACTTGTACAATCAATCCTAGGGAAATTCTGAAAACATGCAGTGTTGGGCTTGAGGGACTGGAGTTGAGGAACATTGGATTAGATGATTTGGTCACTATTAACCGCAGCATCTGAGGGGCAAAATAACAAGGATCAGACTCCTCTTAGATATTGGTCTTTGTAGCTGCGGCCATTAGTGCAGGTCCTGTTCTAACTGGTATCAGCACTGTACATTTATGGCTCATGGTACACAGTGGTTGCTATCAAATCTATACACAGGGGCGTAACTACCGCAATCACAGGGGTCGCCATTGCGACCTGGCCCGGGAGGTTAGGGGCCCTCGGCCACCCGGCAGATCAGCAGCCAGCTTCTTTCAGTGAGAGAGGAGCTGTGCTGATCTGTCAGACTACGTGGCCGCTATATGACCCGGTGCTGCTGCCGATGACACCGGGCCCCCCTGCCTGGTGTCAGCGGCGGCACTGGGGCCCCCTCCCCCATCATCGCGCACAGCAATGATAATGCATAGAGCGGCTGCCGCAGCTCTATTCATCATCATTCTCCCCCTGTGCCTGCGCGGTGACATCACTCCTGTGTGACTGCTGTACTGAGAGCGCAGGGCGGGAGGACGCCGACCTGAGCAGCGGGGAACAAGCACATATATATATATGGACTATGGGGGTGCATTATAAAACATGGAGGACTATGTGGTGCAGTATAATATATGAAGTACTATGGGGTAAATTATAATATATGTAGAACTATGGGTGAATTATAATACATGGAGAACTATGAGAAATTCATTATAATAATTGGAGGGCTATGAGGGCTACTTTATACATGGTTGACTATGGGGGTGCATTATAATATATAGAGGACTATGTAGTGCAGTATAATATATGGAGGACTATGGGGTGCATTATAATACATGGAGAATTATGGGAAATGCATTATAATACATGGATAACTATGGGGGTGCATTCTAATATATGAAGGGTTATGTAGGACCCTTTATACTATATAGAAGGCTTTGTGGGGGCCATTATAGTATTTGGATAACTATAAACGAGGGGGGACAAAGATACAAGCAGGGGATGGGAATGTTTTGTGCTGAGGGAAAAACGCTCTTTCCCTCAGCACCCAGCTTTTCCATGCTCTACTATACATCTTCTCTCAGCACCCAGCTTTCCCATGCTCTGATATGGGAAAGCTGGGTGCTGAGGGAAAGATGTATAGTAGAGCATGGGAAAGCTGGGTGCTGAGGACAAGATGAATATCAGAACATAGGAAAGCTGGTTGCTGATAGAGGGATTTCAGATCATGGGGAAACCTGGGTGCTGAGGGTAAGAGCCAAGTGTAAGTGTCATTCCCCGTAGCCTGAGTGTCAGTGTCATTATCCCATACGCCAAGTGTCGACGTACATGGAGAATGGGGGGCCCTGGTCTGAACTTTGCATCGGTGCCCATCAAACTCTAGTTACGCCACTGTCTATACATACACACACTTATATTTACTACTACAAACCTCCCAGTACTTGCTAAAGGCAGGTTAGATTACTAACTAAACCTTTGTTGAAGCTATGTTATTTCTGTAAACCACCTACTCAAAAATCCTAATGGAAATCAGATGGATATTTTCATAGTTGCGAGTTACACTCTAATATGTAGCACCAGACATGGAAAACAGGGGGCCCAATTTTATGTTGCTAAGTTTTGTCACCTGGCACAGGAGAATCTGGTGTTTGTTTCACCCTCTTCCATGACCCTGGAATTGCTGACTCCGGTCTTCCTCCCGTCTCCTTCCACCATTCCCATTCTTATCTAAAATGACTACGCAGACACCGAATATCTTTGGATAATTCTGGCCATAGCAGCCATTTTATTAACATAAATACATAACCAATAAAATTGCAATATGGTAAGGTCCTTGAAGCTACAACCCTGGTGATCCCCATAAACCGAACCATAAAACCAACTTGCTCCCAGCCGTTACCCACACTGGCTCAGGCGCACCAACTGTAAGGGTTAATCCTTCCTTAACCCCAACACACCCACAGGGGCCCCGACATCCCCGTCGGGATTCCCCTCCAAATCACCAGGTGACCAGCAATTATGCCAATGAGGGGATCCACACCCGTATGGATTCCCCGAACAATTTTAACCAACTTCAAGGACCCACCAATAACACGCCAATCAGCCACTACGACCCGATAAACCCCCCCCCCCGTCTATCATATGATGCACACCCAGACATACCATAAATATCAGGGAGGGCGGGCGGGACTCTTCCTTCAGCCAGGGGAGCGGGAAAGTGCCGCTCCTCCCCTTTGCCCATCCAATCCTTTCAAAACGGGCTCGCACCCCCTCCCCCCACCCATGACACCCTGACCTCCCCACCAATCAGGGGTCATGCAGGCCTCCGCAAATGCCCCGGGGGGGTAGGGGGGGGGCAATGCTCCGTCCTCTCTTGACCCTGGAATTGCTGACTCCGGTCTTCCTCCTGTCTCCTTCCACCATTCCCATTCTTATCTAAAATGACTACGCAGACACCGAATATCTTTGGATAATTCTGGCCATAGCAGCCATTTTATTAACATAAATACATAACCAATAAAATTGCAATATGGTAAGGTCCTTGAAGCTACAACCCTGGTGATCCCCATAAACCGAACCATAAAACCAACTTGCTCCCAGCCGTTACCCACACTGGCTCAGGCGCACCAACTGTAAGGGTTAATCCTTCCTTAACCCCAACACACCCACAGGGGCCCCGACATCCCCGTCGGGATTCCCCTCCAAATCACCAGGTGACCAGCAATTATGCCAATGAGGGGATCCACACCCGTATGGATTCCCCGAACAATTTTAACCAACTTCAAGGACCCACCAATAACACGCCACAACGAAGGCACCTTGATAACCTTCAAGTGCCTGAGACCCCCCTCAACCTCAGAGCCCTTTCAATACCTCCCTGCAAGCCGAGGGTCCACAAATCGATCCCTACCGCATTTAAGTGTACCCCGTCCGCCAACCAAAATTCCTCTTCCGTCCTTTCCAACTCCACATGCCGAATACAAATACCCCCATTCCGACTAACAAACTTTGAAATCGCCCTATTAACCTTCGCCCGCGCCTTGTTCAGCCTCTCAACAGACCGCGCTTTCCGCCAATTCCTTCTCGCCACCATCTCTGACCAAACTACCGTAATCCCTGGAAACGACACCCATAGCCGCAACAAGTCGTGCTTGATGTCTTTTATTAGGATTCTGAAAGGCCTGTCCCCTAGATCGTTCCCCCCAACGTGTAAGACCAACACGTCAGGAGGCCTGTCTAATCGGGCATATTTATTCACCTCTTGTAACACCCTGCTCCACCCTAACCCCCGAACCCCGAGCCACCGTACGAGAGCCACTTCCCTGGCGAAGCCTAACTGTCTCCCGTTCCTTCTCGCATCCGCTCGCCGGGCTCCCCAATACACGTAAGAATGGCCCAAGATCCAGACCAGCGGGGGGGAGGGAAGGGGTGTTTCTGCAATACAAAAGCACAAACAAACAACCATTTAGTGCCTGATACCCTCAAACGAAACAACCACACCCCGGCCGCCCCCCCCCCCATTTCCCGTAAAAGTCCCCCACTCAGTTTCCGACCACCGCCTGGGGGCGGACGTATGACTTAAAACGCCCCGACTTCCACCTACCAATCTGTTTAACCGCATCTGCAGACAAACCGCACATGGAAGCCTCTGTCGCCGCCCCTATCCGAAAAGAATGCGATCCAAAAGACTTAGGATCTAACCCCAACAACTTCAAACACGCCCTGAAAACACTCACAAACTGATATCGTGATAAGAAAGACCCGTCATCATGACATAACAGCGGGCCGTCCACTTGTTTACGAATCTGTTCAAAATTCTTGAAACACCTCAACGGGCACATATCCGATCCCCTAACAGCTCCCAAACACACTCGCTTCCCTGCCCCCCGTTGATCAGTTTTAGATTTACTTATCCACAATTCAATTCCCCTGTCCACCGCCATAACGTCACCACGACTCAAACCCCCAGGGGACAACTTACTGGGAGATACCAATTCCCCCACTCGCAAGGCTCCAAAAAACGCCAATGAAAACGCCAACCTAAACAAATGTTCCTCAAACGGAGATGTACAAACCTCCCCCAACACCCCACCCAGCCGTTCCAATAATCCAAATGACACTGGTCGTCTACCATCTAGTAGCTTTCGTCCTCTGCGAAAACCCTTCAACGCCTGGACAACCAAAAAACACTTAGTTAAATCTCGTAACCCTCGTAACCGGAAACCAAATGCTAACCCCGCCATGAAACGATTTGCCTTCGCAACTGACCACCCTGCTACCGCCGCTTCCCCCAACTTTTCCAACAATATTCCCAACTGATCCTCTTCAGAAAAATCCCCACCCTGCAACCATTGCTCCCAAAGCCCCCATGCTGCCTGATATGCGTTCCACGTGTTACCCGATAAGGACGCCCTAATTAGCGGTCCCGCTGCCCGAAGACCACGTTCCAAAGGTGTGCTGGGCACTCCAACCCGCTGGACTCTGCCTCTGGTGCGCAAACCCGGAACCGATCCCACTGAAAACGAGAGAGGGAATCAGCTATTAGGTTCTGAACACCTGGCACATGAGCCGCCGTAATACATGCATTAATTTGCAGACAAACCAATACCAATTCCCGTAACACCCGAACGACCGGAGGAGAGGACGCCGAAAACTGATTAATCGCCAGCACCACCCCCATGTTGTCACAGTTAAAACGAATCTTCTTGTTTGCCAACTGGCCTCTCCAAAGATGAAGTGCCACCATTATTGGAAAAATTTCCAATAGCGCCACATTCTTTGTCAAGCCTGCAGCCGTCCAGTTGTCCGGCCACCGACCCACACACCACTGACCCTGGAAGAAAGCTCCGAAACCTGAACTGCCCGCCGCATCCGTAAACAACTCCAAGTCAAAATTGTCCACTGCATCCTCCATGATCAGGGAACGACCGTTATAGTGTTCCAAAAACTGTCCCCACACTGCTAAGTCCGCTTTGTGTTCTGCTGATAACCGAACGTAATGGTGCGGAGCAATCACCCCCACCGTTGCCCTGGCAAGTTGTGCGAAAAAATCCGGCCCATTGGCATCACCCGACAAGCAAAGTTAAGCTTTCCCAGAAGGGACTGCACTTCCCTTAATTGCAGTTTCTTCACCCGCCGTGCCCTTGCCACCTCGTCCCTCATGGCCGCAACCTTGTCCTCAGGAAGCCGGACTTCCCAGGCCACGGAATCGATTACAATGCCCAGAAAACTTAAACTAGTAGTCGGTCCCACCGTTTTTTCAGGCGCCAAGGGGACCCCAAATCGGTCCGCAACCCACTCCATAGTTGCCAAGATGCCGGCACACTGCGCCGAATCGGCAGAACCTACACACAAAAAATCATCGAGATAATGTACCAATGCTGACAAGCCTGAAACGTCCCGAACAACCCACTCCAAAAAACAACTAAACGTTTCGAAAAATGCGCATGAGATTGAGCACCCCATGGGCAAACAGCGATCTACAAAATACGCCCCCTCCCAAAAGCAACCCAACAACCGGACACAATCTGCATGCACTGGCAAAAGCCGAAAAGCTGATTCAATATCCGTCTTAGCCATAAGTGCCCCCTTTCCACATTTTTTTACCCATCTTGTGGCCTCATCAAATGACGTATAAACCACCGAACACAGTTCAGCCGGTATCCCGTCATTTACCGACCTACCCCTTGGGTAAGACAGATGGTGAATCAGCCGGAATTTCCCCGGCTCCTTTTTTGGCACCACCCCCAACGGCGAGACCACCAGATCAGGAAAAGGAGGGGCCTGAAACGGCCCCGCCATCCTCCCTAAAGCCACTTCCTTGCCTAATTTTTCGGCCACGACCATCGAATGTTGGTATGCTGACAAAAGGTTCTTCGTCGCCGCCGGCACATTAATATTGGGAGCCGGAATTCTGAAACCCTCCCCAAATCCCAACCGCAAAACTTCAGCTTTCTCCCTATCAGGGTACCTATTTAGGTACGGAAGCATCGCGGCTAAGCTCACCGGCGTCAGACCCTTGGGTATGAGTGGTGCCGGGCTTGGATTTGCCTTTCTTAAAGCACTTTGCCGCTCCATGTGAGGTCCCATTACAATGGGTACAGAGGTGCTTAAAACGGCAGGTGGCCCCGAACTTGCATTGCCCCTCATTGAATTGCCAACACACGCCGGGCTTTTGCGAACCCCCCTGACCTTGCTGACTACCGGCACCCTGCGTTCCGGACTGGCCGGCAGACCCGGCCCCTCCCTGAAAGGGCTGGCCATATCTCGACGGCGCCATAACCCGTAACCACAACCCGATGTCCTTTTGGTCCCATCTAATAGAAGGTCGAACGGCCTTCCGCTGACGAAACTGTTCGTCATACCTAAGCCATGTCTGTCCCCCATATACCCTGTACGCCTCACCAATAGAGTCCATATAGCAAAACAAATGTGAACAGTTCTCCGGCGCCTTCTCGCCTATCACACTCGCCAAAATAGCAAAAGCCTGCAACCAATTAGTGAACGTCTGAGGGATCAAGCGTCATCGCCGCTTCTTCTCCTCCTCTTTCTTGCTCTCATCCTTTTTACCTTTGTCCAAATTAAATTTTGCCAACGGCAGCAGGGAGAAGATCTCTACGTATTCATCCTTCCATATTTTCTCCTTCACCTCTGTCTTAAGATGGGAACCCAAGGGACCCTCAAAACAGACGAAAACCTCACCCCGCGCCTGATCATCCAAATGAAGCCTGTCCTCCTTATTCTTTTCCGTCTGAACCGACACCGACACCGGGGAAGCAATACCCGCCACCGGCGCTTCACTAATGCCCAAGGGAGGCGGATTAATCCAAGCCCCCACTGGCCCTGAGTGTTCCCGTGCCCCCCCAATCCGCTCCAGCAACGTACGCACACAACCTATAAGCTCTACCACCTCCCCCCTTCCTGACACATATCCTCCACCCCCCGTGGGTATCCCCTGATTAAACCCTGGGTGACCTACATCCCCCCTTGCGTTCTGTACCTGACAATACTGGGCAGACAAACAAGACATAGAACCATACTCACCGGGCTGCACGAGGGTAGCGGCCCCGTCAGCCGGACTACCAGACTCCTGACGTCCCTCCGGCTGCTCAGTAGACTCCTGGCTCCGCACCTCCGCTTCGCCGCCGTTGGCCCCTGCTGCTGCAGGGCCGGAAGATCCCTCCAGGAGCTGATCCTGTGGCTGATGTCCGCCCCCCCAGCCGACTGCCACGGGGTGCTGTCTGCGGTCCTCTGGATCCTGCCGACGCAGCTCCCACCTGCCACTCCACGGGGCCCCCCCGGCATTCGGGGCCTCTGCTGATGAGGGCCCTGCACGCCAGGCCCGGTGCACTACAGATTCCAGTCGTCGCGATCCGCCCCCTCCGCTAGGGCCCGCCCCCTCATCCGACCTCCACTGCAGACAGGGCTCAGGGCGCTCGGCCGGCACATCACCAGAGCGCCCCGCCGCAGCTCCGACATCCACCGTTGACACAGTGGGAGCAGGCCCCGCCCCCAACTCCAGGCAAGGCCTGCTCACCACCGCTGGACCCGGCCGCACTCTTGAATTCCTCCCAGACCGGGGCCTGCTGGACTTTTTAGCACATGGCGCCCGGCCTGGAGGGTCCCCGGAGGGGCTTCTAATGCGTCGCTGGGCCCGGGGAGTCACCTCAGGTGATAACCGCTCCGGCGGTCTGGATCTCCGGAGGCGCCGCTCACGTGGGGGGGGAGCCCCCACCGCCTCCCGACTCCCTCCGATGAGTCCCTGCACAGACGCCTGCAGCCAGCCTGGAGGATGGACGCCAGCCGCCGCTCGCAGCCGCTCCAGGATGTTTTCCACGGACTCCATTGCCGCAGGTAAGATGCCTGCGACTCTTCCTTCAGCCAGGGGAGCGGGAAAGTGCCGCTCCTCCCCTTTGCCCATCCAATCCTTTCAAAACGGGCTCGCACCCCCTCCCCCCACCCATGACACCCTGACCTCCCCACCAATCAGGGGTCATGCAGGCCTCCGCAAATGCCCCGGGGGGGGGAGGGGGGGGCAATGCTCCGTCCTCTCTTGACTATTGGGCAAGTTCCGCACCCAGTCATGCCGTCTACTGTTAGCTCCAGGCATATGTCCGTGTTGTCCGTCAGCTCGTTGGCTTCTCAGTCTATGAGAAATCCACGGTTGCAGATTTACCCATCTCCGGCACAAAGAAAAAGGCTGCAGCTGTGAAACCCACAACGTTAGAGAAATAAAAAAAGAAATAAGAATTGGATTTAGCAAGGGGTGGGCCAAGATGTTCGCTATTGACAAGTGTTTGAGGAAGATAATCTTGGTACACAACTACAGTCAATGAGGAGAACGGCAGAGCTCAAGGTCAGGACTCAGAATACAAAGAGTGGGCAGTAATCTCCAGACAACACTTTCCACAGCTTGTTCTGGACATCTGATACCGATTTCATTTCTGAGACGGTCAGCGAAAAATAAAATAATAACACATACAATGTAACCAAGGTAGACCATTGCTGTACTTCTCTGCTAACTGATACCATGCTGCAAAATACGATTCTGAAAATGTATCTTCAATGTTTTATTCAATCCGGCAAGATCCATCACCAGTAATTGTGTTTTACGTTAAGCAAAGTCCTTGCTGCATCTCAATAAGTAGAACAGTAAAGTATACACGTCTTATAAGTCATCAAACTGGACAATATAAAGGTCATAGACGTTTGACGTCATGGTGGATTACTATCTATAGTCCTTTCTGATGAGTTGTCCATTGTTTCTCGTAACATAATATTGTGTAACTGGGTAATTACTGTAATGGATTTTGCATGGTGCTAGAGCAGTCAGCATGGTTAAAATTGGTTCTGCTCATGTCATTGGCTGGCCTACTACTATTTAGACCCTGATGAAGCCTAACAATAGGCGAAACGACTTGTGGGTCCACATTCTTGTACTTCTTAAAAATAATAATCTTGAAGCATAAGGTTCGGCGATTGCAGTAGTTTCTGATTTTCTGGGATGACTTTTGATAGAAGAGAAGCTAGAGGCAAAGGTCCATCCAGTAGATAATTAATTTTAATCAATTTAAAAATGAATGACTATAAAAATAATAGTCTCTGGAAATGCTCTGTCAACATGAAGACATGACATATCAAGCAATGGTAATGTAAAGATGAATTACTAAAAAAAAATCGAACCCGAAAATCGAACCCGAACCCAACTTGTAGAGTTTGGGGTTCGTACTGAACACCTGGTGTCCGGATCTCAGACCCAAACACAGACTTTTACCTCCGGTCCAGTTCCTGTTCGGGTTCGTCAAATTCATTGAAAGGCTACAGAGCAGACAATTTACAAGCTTTATCAGTGTGGGCACTTCCATCCGTATCATAGCCATGTCAAGTATTGACATGGGTGTGATTAGCAGGTGCAGCACTTGGAAAAAAAATAATAAACAAAATGACGTGGTCTACTGCCCTATTTTTCATAACAAGTGTGGGTAAAACATACAACTATGGGCTGTATCCCGCATCGGTCTGCTTTACCTTGGCTGATTATCAAAAATAGAGGAGATCCCATGCTGTTTTTGAAATTATTTAAATAATTAAAAAAAAAAAAATTATGTTCCCCCCCCCGCATTTTTTGATATTTAGCCAAAGTAAAGTTAACAGCTGGGGGCTAGTATTATCAGGCTTGGAAGAGCAATGGTATTGGCCCTTCCCAGCCTAAAAATAGCAGGTTGCAGCTGCACCCAACGTTAGCGCATCCATTAGATGGCCAATTCTGGCACTTTACCAAGCTCATCCCGATTGCCCCGGTGCATAATAATATATAGGGTTGATGATAACTGTGATTTGTCCAAATTCTCAGCTGCCATAAAGCCCTAGTTTAGTAATGGGGAGACATCTATGAGACACCCCAATTATTAATCACCAACCAACCAACGTTATCACCAACATTAGTGTCCGGGGCACAGCAGCAAAGATGGAACCCGGGAACTGAGACAGAGGTCCAACCCATGAGAAGTTCAAGCTGTCTGCCATACGGGCAAGGACAGTGACAACATGAGGAGACCCCAGAACGCTTCAGGCTACGGGAACCCATCAACTGCAGACGGGTGCATTTAAGTAAAGCTCACCAGGTTACCACACCGGCACTGGGATCAAGGGAATACCGGATTACCTGAGGCCCAGACTGGTAGAGACCAGCACCAGCCGGGTTGCAGCTTCACAGAACCAGTGAGTAAAGAACAAGTTAAACAGCAGCCCCTGCGTTGTCTGAATTCTTCCTGCACCTCTGCATCACCAACTTTCACCATACTACAACTACCATCATCATCCTCCCCTGAGGCTTAGTTGCTGTACTTGCGGAGAGCCATAACATCCAAGCTGCTTAATACCACCAGCCCCAGCAGTGAGAGACTTTGCAACGGCGGCTTTCCCCACATAGCCACATACCGCAAGTGGCATCACAAAAAAACATTTTATTTTTACTCTCCTTTATTCCCCTTTTTTTTAAGCGACCCCCAGGGTCACGCAACCAGGCACCGGCCATTCCTGTGACACGTCCCCGTGATTCAAGGCCCGGGACCGAGTATCCCATTAGCCCTGGGTGCGTCACATTCGTGGTCAGATATCGAATGTTTCTGTATTCTTGGAAAACCTTTTAATGATGGCCCATTCAAGTATTGGATCACAAACTGTGGTATTGAGTCTTGACCCCAGCACAATTACTAAAATATGGTATAATTACAAAGCCATATGCTGGTTATTACCATCTGACTCTGTCCACTATAATAACCCATGTGGTTAAATTAAGACCACCGCTTCCAAAACTTGGGGGAGAAGAGCTATTAGAGAAATGTTTATGGAGGACCTTTGTAATGTCAGTCTAAAGAACACCTCATTTACTTTGATGGGAACTGTGTAATGCTTTGTCACCCCCCCACAAATGACAGCTGATGTCACGCTAAGTACAGGGAAGTACCAAACGAGCGGCAAAATGTAATAAGGGAAGGGGACCCCTGAATCTAGGGAAGGGGGAGATGGTGATCCCTGACCAAACCTACTGCTGGTTCCTGGAGTCCCTCACCACCCTAGATAGGTTTCGCACCTATGTGCCAAGCCGGATACCTGATCCTAGGTATCCCTAGTGCTGGGCCCTAAATAGGGAAGGGGTTTTATGATCTATTCTTCAACCCCATTAAACACTAAAGGAAGACACAAGGAGGACACACAGGGGAAATATGCTGGGCCATAAATAGGGAACGGATGTGATGAGCTCCTCGTCAGCCTACTAAACAACTATAAAAGACACAAGTGGGACACACAGGGGGAAAAGCATGAAATACTTATTCACAGACGACTCAGGGAGCAGTTCACCAAAGCTTCAGCAACAATACCAAAGATGAGTACAAGCCACCTGCTTGAAATCAGAGCTTGTATGAACTGAATAATATCACCAGCACAAATCCAAGAAAGATGTGGGTATTTAATCACATGGAGAATACTGATCAGCAACTGGACAGAAGTTTAGGTCCTCTGGGTCCTAAAGAGGAATAGATGAAAATCAAGCAGGAAAGCTACCTATTACAATGAATAATAACAACAGAAACTCAGGGAGCATTTTGCACATCCAAACACTGTGACCTTCTACTGCCAGAAACCACATGACTGTCTGTCACCCATGACACATCCGTGACAGCTGATGGCTGGGGGTCATAGTGCACCCTATGCTTAGCTTATTATCATAGTAACCCTACAAGACAATGTAGTTGTCCAAAATGGACAACCTCTTAGTCTGGTTAAACTTTTTAGTTTCAGCCCTTTGTAAAACCTAGAACTGATGATTAGGGTTGGATCAGCCCTCTTTAGAGTTATAACAGTGGCATAGTATGTCTATATACCAAGTATTGTATCATGGGCAGCATCAAGGCTACAGAAAATCAGCTTGTGCACTGCATGATGGCACTGTTATAGCTTCATCCATTCTGCAGGGTGTTCATGGAAATTGACCGTACTTGACCCATGGATACGAACAAAAGAATAACAGCAGAACCATATAATTCAATGGGAGTCGATGTGATATAATGCTTCTATGAAATGTTAGAAATCTATTCATAAAAAGTATTGTCCATCAATCCTGTAGATAAAACCGAAAATTCTGAGGATTGATATGAACGTTCTATGTGATCCAAGATCAAACATGAAAGCCATCACAAAGCTTTCTCTTGTATTGTTAGCCACAATCAGAATTACTTCTCTTCTGAAAACTTACTTGACTTTTTTCTAAGGCATCTTGTACTTTAAGCCTCCAACATCCCAAGCCAATGTTCAGCAACTTCCCCCCTACTGTCATCATCTGTCCTTCATGAATCCATACATCTGCTTCTTCTTGTCGAACTTCCATTTCGAGGAAATTGATCATATTTTTACAAGTATTGAACTATTTTTTTAACCAAGTTCCCTAATTTGTACAAAATAGCAGAAACCCCCATTAGTGACCCTATTTTAGAAAATAAGACTCCTTAAGGAAATCATCTAGGTTTGTGTTGACCATTCAGGTGCTTCACAGAACTTTTCAACATTTGGACATTAAAATAAAAATTATGTTTTTTTCCAGTGAAATACTGTTTTAGCCCCAATTCTTAATTTTTGCAAGGGGTAACGGGAAAGAAAATGGACCAAAAAATGTATGGAGTCATTTCCCCCAAATGCATTGATACCCCATCTGTGGTCAAAAGCTAATGTTTGGGCTTATGTCAGGGTATGAAGAGGATAGAGAGCTATTTCATTTTTGCGTAGATTTGGCTGGAATAGATTGTGGACATCAGGTGCTTCAGAAAACTTTAGAACATTTAGATGTGAAAAGGATAAAAATATTATTTTCCATTAAAATGTTGGTTTAGCACTAAATTAGTAATTTTCACAAAGGTGTAATAGAAGAAAATGGACCCCATAATTTGAGATGCAATTTATCTAGAATGTGGTTAAAAACTAATGTTTGTGGAAATGGCAAGGCTCGAAAAACAAAAAGCTGTACTGGACACCTTGTTGCGTTTATCACCCCATTTGTGAAACTAAACTCGCACAAGAAATTCATCTAGGGGTGTCGTAAAAATTTTTAACTCACAAACTACAATCTCTCGCCTGCTCTTATCGTTTGCACCAGAAGAACATCTCTAAAATCTGCCCCTTTCTTACCATGGAAACAACAGAAACCCTCACTGTGGTCCTGATCCATTCCCGCCTTGATTACTGTAATTATTAGTTGGGCTATCCCTCACTGGACTTTCCCATCTCCAGTCCATCCTTAATGCAGCAGCCAGGGACACCTACCAGGCTATTGTTAGTCAAATGCTTCCACTCTGTGCCAGTCATTGCACTGGCCGCCCATACATTATAGCATCCAATTTAAATTGCTTGTTCTCACCCACAAAGCTCTTCACAACATCTCCATCCTCATCTCTGTTTATCAGCCTACTCGTTCTCTATGCTCTGCAAACAACTTTCAACTAACATCCACACTAATCTGAACTTCCCACTCATGGCTCCAAGACTTCTCCTGAGCTGCATCTGACAGGCCTACGAGGGCCGTGGGACACTCGGAACCGGGTGGTTCTGTTGGGAAGTCGCGGCGGCAGGGCCCGACTCTGTGACCCTGGCGGTGTCGTTAAATATAACAACTTGGGGGTTGATGAATCGTGATGCCACCTGTGGCCTTCGGCCAGGTATGGCCAACGCTGCTTTAGATGGGACCGCTGGGGCAGATGGTGACGCAGCTTAGATAGTACAGCTCCCCACAGGTGGAGCTGGGATCCCAGGGCAACTGTAGGCAGTTGTTAGTCGATAAAGTTTTTGGACAGCGCGGGGCTGGCGGCGCAACCAATGATTCCAGGACAGAAGGTTGCTGTCATTAGTTCTTTTACTCACAGTTGTCAGTTCCAGCTTATCTCATCCTGATAAATGTTGCCTTTGGAGTGCTGAGTCCTGCGGTGACGGGATCCAGCCGATCCCCAGGTAATTCGGAGACACAAGACTGGTGTCCCTTTCTGTATCCCTTTCCTGGTCGTCTTCCTGTGCTAGTGAGACGCCCTGGACTAGCCAGGTAGTCACATACATACCAACATACACACCCCCCACCCTAGACAGTTACAACAGTCACACAGAAACCCTTGTTGCCTCCCTCCAGGGTCTGCTGTCCACACCAGGTGGGGCGGAGCCAGGCGGTTGGCCCCACCCACCAAGGAGTTCACAGGCCTGGAGGTGGGAAAAGAGTTTAGTTTAGTTCGGGAGGTGAAAGTGAGAGGACACGAAACTGCAAGTGTCTGGGTCGGAGCCCAGGCACTGACAGCAAGGTTGGCAGACGGTGGTGGCCGTCTGCAGGAGTTAGTGGAACTCTGCAGAGTTGTAGGACCGGGGTCGGGCGTTGGCCCGCCGGTACCGAACCGGGGAGCGGAGTGAAGCTAAGCACACAGGCAGGGCCATCGGACCCCGACCAGGCTTGGAGCCGCCGATAATAGCCAAATCCGAGTGTGACAGGAACCCCAGGGGTTTCCCAACAACCAAGTCCCGACAGAAGGCAACAGTCCACACCGAGAGGATATACAGCCACCGCCACAGGCTAGAGATCCAAGGGCCAGCGCCTGCAGGCAAAAGGGGCTCCTACGGCACCTATACGCCGGGGAGCGGACTACCGGTGGGCAACAACAGGAGTGAGAACATTCTAACAGGTACAGGGAAAGACAGCCACCATCAGCCGTCCGGGGAGAGCACAACAACACTGCAGCCGGCTGCGGGACCCGTCCATCCGGCCGTTTTGGTTTACCAGAGACTCTGTCATTGATTGTCTGAGTGAGTACACCAGTGCCGTCCAGCATCGTGCCGTGCTGTCCCTGCAACCCTGCACCCCAGCCATCCAGCCTCCCCGTTACACCACCGGGCCCCGGGATCACCAACCCCCTACCCACGGAGGGGACAACATCCTAGCTGCTCCCTACCATATCTCCCGGGATCCCCGTTACCAGCAGCGGTGGTGCCATCATCAACAATCTCCCTAAACAAACCATCCCTTTTTACTCACGGGTGAGGAGCGCTGCTTGAGTCCCCGGGTCCGGCTCACTGCTCGAGCCACCGAGCAGCAGCAGCAGAAGCCCTGGACCCGAGCGTGGCGAGCACGTCCCCTCCGCCCGCGACACTGGCTTTTCCCTCCTGCTCTGCACCCTCCCACACAGCGCCCTGAGCCGCTGTCCGTGGACCCTGTTTTGGGGGGCTCTTCTACCTGATTCCCCTGGCTGTCTATGGTCACCTTTTCAGCGGATTTGCGTCTGGTGGTGGCTTTGGCACATGAAGTTACCTCAACCTCCGGTTTTGTTAGCTGAGCCTGATCATTCTCCACTAGTCTAAAGGCCGGTCCCCTTTGCAGCCTAGTCCCTCCACACTGGTGTGTCAGATGTTGATGGAAGCCCACGGGTTGATCTCTCACTTCCCGTGGCTCTAGGATTCCCTCTTTCTTCTCTTTCCTCCTCCTGGTCCTAGGACAAGCTCCTTCAGCTCCACTCCCAGGACCTCTCTCCTCTGTGTCCTCTTCCTTCTCCACTCCGTTCTATCTGAGTGTATGTTCCACCCACCAACTAACTACACCTCCAGACTGGCTCCGGGACTGTACTCTCCCTAAGGAGCAATCTCGCCATAACCATGGCCTGAAGTGGTGTAGGTATACTAAAAGTGTATGTGTACTATGGTGTGTGTGCTCCTCCTTACCAGGAATGGGGTTCTACACCTCTGGCTAAAGTGCAGTACCTCTGTGGTGACTGGACCCTCAGGAGCACCACACACTTATCCTCTGGAATGCTCTACCCCAAGAAACTGGGAGGATCCACAACTTAGCTTCAGACTCTCTCAAAAACAGATCTTTTTAGGGTGGCCTATCACACTCCCTAATCTCAGAACATTAATTCTCCCTCAAACTCCACTGTTCCCAAAGCATTACAAAGATTGGCTGATGGCTGGTTCATGCAGCCTTTTATCTATCCCCCAATTTTCTGGAGATTGCTGGACAATGGTTGTAAATAAGCAGCTGAACCTTGTGTAACCCCCACTTCACCCCATTGTAGATTGTACTCTCTTAAGCTGGTGTCACACTAAGCGACAGCGACAACGACGTCGCTGTTACGTCACCATTTTCTGTGACGTAACAGCGACCTTGTAAGTCGCTGTTATGATCGCTGCTTAGCTGTCAAACACAGCAGAAGCAGCGATCATAACGTCGCTGTGCTACATGTGCAGAGAGCAGGGAGCCGCGCTTAGCGCTGGCTCCTTGCTCTCCTACAGTACACATCGGGTTAATTAACCCGATGTGTGCTGCAGCTACATGTCACAGTTCAGAGAGCAGGGAGCCGCGCACACTGCTTAGCGCTGGCTCCTTGCTCTCCTTGCTACAGTATACATCGGGTTAATTACCCGATGCATACTGCAGCCACATGTCACAGTGCAGGAGCCGGCACTGGCAGCAAGAGCGGAGGCTGGTAACCAGCGTAAACATCGGGTAACCAGGGAAAGGTCTTCCCTTGGTTACCCGATGTTTACGCTGGTTACAGCTTACCGCAGCTGCCAGTGCCGGCTCCTGATCGCTTCATTTCGTCGCTCTCTCGCTGTCACACACAGCGATGTGTGTGTCACAGCGGGAGAGTGACGACCAAAAAATGAAGCTGGACATTCAGCAACGACCGGCGACCTCACAGCAGGGGCCAGGTTGTTGCTGGATGTCACACACAGCGACAGCGACGGGACGTCGCTGCAACGTCACAGAAAATGGTGACGTAGCAGCGACGTCGTTGTCGTCGTCGTTATGTGTGACACCAGCTTTACCAGCAGGGTTGTCTTTATTTTTGCTTTAATTATTGTATCTTCTATAACTGTTACTTATGTTTCTATATGAATCTCTGAATTCTGAAGCGCTGTGGAATATGTTGGCGCTATAGAAATAAAGATTATAATAATTATTATATCACAGAATTTTAAAAGATTGGATCATGAAAATGAAAAAGGTAAGGGTTTTCTGCAAATTTTTTAGCCTCAAAGATTTTTTTCCACAAAAGAGGCAGTATGAGAAAATGGACACCACAATTTGTTAGGCAACCTTTACCTGATTGTGTACACTACTGTTTGAACACACGGCAGGGCTTAGAAGGAATGAAGCATTATTTGCCTTTCAAATGAAAATTTAGTTTTAATAGACTGTGGGTGTGGCGCCCCTGAGTGTCAGGTGCCACAGGGTACTACATTTAACCCTGGATTCCTGGACGACCAGTGCTGGTAAACACTGTGCTGTGTAAACAGTGCTGGTAAACACACAATCCACGCCCTTTTCCCCAGACTGGGTAACAGGCTAGAGATGGAACTAAGGGATGGCCATTTATTGGTCGGACGCATCTGACTCGCCCACCCCAGGGCTATGGGACACCCGGTGCCGGGCCGGACTAGTCCGGTGGTAGTCAGTGGTGGCTGGGCCCGGCTCCGTGGCCCTGGTGGGTGTCAGTAAAATATGTGGCTAGATGAATAGAGTTTGTGTTCGTGACGCCACCTGTGGTATGCGGCTAATAAGCCGCCGCTGCTGTATGAGGCCTCCGGGGGATGATATGGCAGCAATGGTAGTACTACTCCCCACAGGTGGAGCAATGCCCCGGGGCACAGTTGGTGCTTGTGAATGTCTATGCAGCTGAAATAACAGAGACCACTTCAAGGGTGCAGTTCAAGTTCTTTACTCACACTTCTTGTCACAGCTGTAGGGACCCTTGGACTGCTGGGACCACTGTCAGGGACCTCCGCCGTTTCTGGGTGATTCTGAGAGTGAAAGCCGGTACCCTTCTCTTAGTGTCTCTTTCTTCTGCTGTCTTCCTTAGCCTTGCCTTTGTTAGGATGGACCTGGCTTGGCCTCCACTACAGCCTCCAGGCTGGGGGGGTCACCTGTCGGCTGATTACCCCTTTTCTGGAAGTCTGCTATGGGTTCTGGCCCTGGGAGTCTACAACGTTCCCTGGGCCTCGGTTTTTACTGTTTGGAGATTGTCTTTGCACTCCTCCAGTCTCTAGGGACCGTCCCCTGTCGCAGCTTGATCACTCCACCGATGTTATTGTGGAACAGGCCACCGCAGCCTACAACTACCCGTGGCGCCTCTAGGACCTCTCCGTGGTACCTCTAGGACTGCTCGTGGTACCTCCAGGACTACCCGTGGCCCTGCGACTCCTTCTGTCTCCTACGTGGTGTCATCTGGACCTCTGGGTCCCAGGATCTTCACCAGGAAGCGTCTCCTTCTGTTTCTCTGCTCCTGCCTGACTTGGAGCTTTCTTTCCTTCTTTCTTTCTTGCTTTCTTTCTTTCCTCCTCCTTGCCTGCCTCCAGCAGGCCTCCTCCTCCCTCCTTTCTCTCGTTCTTCTTCTCCAACTACATGCTCACTCTCTCACTCCCTGAGGTAGACTGACTAAACTTGACCTTCCTCTCTGTGTCTGCTCTCATGTGGCTCCTCCCACCTCCCCAGTTGCCCTGTTCTACCCTATAGGAGCAGGGATGGGTCTTACGACCCCTCCCAGCATGCAGCATGGGAGGGCTGTCTGCCACTTTCCCTGGTCCCAGTGTGTTCCTAGCAATGGGTGTAGTGTGGATTTACCAGGGGACCGGAGTTCACTCTCTTCCTCTCTCAGAATGGGGCATCACACCACTGGATGGGGTGCAATGACCTGTGGCGACGGAAGCCTCAGGGGCGCCACACTCCCCCACAGCAAATCCCAGCACGTCCTTGGGCTGAAAAACAACAAAAACATGTGGGAGAAACTGCAGAAACATTTTTGTTATGCATAACATAAAACAATAAAACATTTCTTCCCTTTATGGGAGGCATAGGTACTTTAACGTTGCAAAACTTCTTATAAAGAAACTATGTGTGCACTTCCAGTTCATTGCACGGTTTGGGCACATCCCCCTTAATTCTGGTAGGGGGCACAACGGGTGCAACTATATACATTTCTTGGCTACAACAAGTCCAGTAGCCTGGCAGTTCGTTTCTTTTCAAACAACAACAATGGGGCAAGTACTCAACCAGCCACAAAGTCCAGTGGCCTGGTTACACAGAACACATAAGACATCACATTCACCGGGGCCCACATTCCAGTTCAGTGGCCCGGTACACATAAACATGGGGGTGACATCTTCGAAAAGCATGAGGGGCAGTATAGCAGGAAAGGGTGTCATCTTCGAAAAGAACATTGGGGCAGAACACAAGGGACATCTTCAAAAAGAATGAGGGGCAGACAGGGGCTATATACAGTTCAGCATCTCTTCTCCTTTACTCACGAGGGTAGATGCGGGGGTCCCACTCCGGCATTGCTCCTGGCAGCAGGTATGCCGACGAGATCATCGTCTGGGTCCCCTGGGCACTGGTCCCTGACCTTCTGCGCTGTTCTGCAGCCTGGATTGGAGTGGGACTGCTTGCCGGCACAATACGGCGTTGCTGCAGAGGGCTGCTCGCCTGCAGGGGGCTGTTGCTGTGGTCCTTTGGGTCTTGTTTTGGCCGTGCTCCCGGCATCACACAAGCCATAGAGATCCGCGTCTGCGTCTCTTGCGTAGCTGTCGCAGGACCTCTTCTCAGTTCTGTGGCCTGGGTCTGCCTTGAGGTAGTGCTGCTGCTAGGGGAGAGGCTGCGCGCTTGCATTGTACGGCGCCACTCTGGTCCCTCTGGGGCCGCTTCTTCCTTTAGGATATGCACATGCAGCGCATACCACCCACGGTCCCCCATCAGCCGTGTGTACTCTACCACATCTCCCAGCTTCACATCTCTCCCTGGGTGGCCTCTGGGCAGGTGCTCCTCGATGTCTCTTCGAGCCACAAACACGTCCTTGCCCAGGCCGGGCTCCCTGATGAAGCCCCAGCCACCAGCTTGTCGGAAGTCCACTACTAGGCCCCGTCGCACTGGACCCTCTGATCCCTTCAGGGCCTTCCTGACCTCTTCTTTGGAGGCCAGATTAGCGACTTCTCTGGCCCTCCGTTTCTCCTCCCGGAGTTCCCGCTCCCTTTGGTACTCGATCACCAGCCTCCGGCACGTTAGCTCGTTGGCCAGGGGGGTCTCCTTAGGGCGCAGTGGCCGCTGCTGTCCCCTGCTTTCAATGGGCGCTGCGTCCCAATTCACTCCCGGGGATGCCATTCCCAGGAGGCTCACAGGGGGACTCGGCAGGGGGCCCGCTAGCTGTTCGGGGTCCACCCCTCCCCAGGCTCCGTCTGTGGGGGTCTCGGGCAGGCCTCCGGTGCCCCACCGGGCGTCCGCAGGGTAGGCTGGGAAGGCCAGGGGGTCAGTGAAGGGGCTAAGCGGGGGCACGTGGCGGGGCCCTGGGTCCGGACTGGACGGGGTTTCTGGTTGCTCACCCTGCTTCCGCTCCGCGGCATCCATCCACCGCTCCAGATCCTCCGGCACCTTCGGCGTTTCTTTCTGCCGCTCCGCTCCCACTTCCACGCTGCTCAGCCTCTGGGCCAGGACTCGCATCTCCTCCCGGAGCAGGTCCAGCTCAGAATCCATTTCTCCGGTCCCTGGTGCACCTTGCTGCAGCTCCTCCGCCATGCTACCGGCCTGGTCAATGCCGACTGGAACACTGCTCGGGTGCTCGACCACGCCACTCGGCTGCACCCTTTCCCTTCTTGGAGGCGGGGCCGGGGGCTGCACTAGTATCTGGCGCCAGACTGGCGCCCAGCCCATCACGACCGGCATCACTCCGCTTGCGATAAGGTACATTTTCTTTATCTGCTGGTCTGGCATTTAGACTCTCTCTGCCAGCCGGCCAGCTTATCTGGTCGCCATTTCTTCCTCCACCTTCTATGGCGGGCACTGCTTCGCGCTCTTTTCTTGGACAAGGGGGCGGGGCTTCTCTTCGCGCCCTTTCTTCTTTCACGCCCCCCTTCTTCCCGCGCTCAGTGGCTTCAATGGCGGCAGTTTTTCACAGTTTAACACAGGCTTCTTCACGAATCTTCAGGCGCACAGTACCCGGTGAAACCGGGCACGAAATCCTGTTCGTGACGCCAAAGTTGACTCGCCCACCCCAGGGCTATGGGACACCCGGTGCCGGGCCGGACTAGTCCGGTGGTAGTCAGTGGTGGCTGGGCCCGGCTCCGTGGCCCTGGTGGGTGTCAGTAAAATATGTGGCTAGATGAATAGAGTTTGTGTTCGTGACGCCACCTGTGGTATGCGGCTAATAAGCCGCCGCTGCTGTATGAGGCCTCCGGGGGATGATATGGCAGCAATGGTAGTACTACTCCCCACAGGTGGAGCAATGCCCCGGGGCACAGTTGGTGCTTGTGAATGTCTATGCAGCTGAAATAACAGAGACCACTTCAAGGGTGCAGTTCAAGTTCTTTACTCACACTTCTTGTCACAGCTGTAGGGACCCTTGGACTGCTGGGACCACTGTCAGGGACCTCCGCCGTTTCTGGGTGATTCTGAGAGTGAAAGCCGGTACCCTTCTCTTAGTGTCTCTTTCTTCTGCTGTCTTCCTTAGCCTTGCCTTTGTTAGGATGGACCTGGCTTGGCCTCCACTACAGCCTCCAGGCTGGGGGGTCACCTGTCGGCTGATTACCCCTTTTCTGGAAGTCTGCTATGGGTTCTGGCCCTGGGAGTCTACAACGTTCCCTGGGCCTCGGTTTTTACTGTTTGGAGATTGTCTTTGCACTCCTCCAGTCTCTAGGGACCGTCCCCTGTCGCAGCTTGATCACTCCACCGATGTTATTGTGGAACAGGCCACCGCAGCCTACAACTACCCGTGGCGCCTCTAGGACCTCTCCGTGGTACCTCTAGGACTGCTCGAGGTACCTCCAGGACTACCCGTGGCCCTGCAACTCTTTCTGTCTCCTACGTGGTGTCACCTGGACCTCTGGGTCCCAGGATCTTCACCAGGAAGCGTCTCCTTCTGTTTCTCTGCTCCTGCCTGACTTGGAGCTTTCTTTCCTTCTTTCTTTCCTTTCCTCCTCCTTGCCTGCCTCCAGCAGGCCTCCTCCTCCCTCCTTTCTCTCGTTCTTCTTCTCCAACTACATGCTCACTCTCTCACTCCCTGAGGTAGACTGACTAAACTTGACCTTCCTCTCTGTGTCTGCTCTCATGTGGCTCCTCCCACCTCCCCAGTTGCCCTGTTCTACCCTATAGGAGCAGGGATGGGTCTTACGACCCCTCCCAGCATGCAGCATGGGAGGGCTGTCTGCCACTTTCCCTGGTCCCAGTGTGTTCCTAGCAATGGGTGTAGTGTGGATTTACCAGGGGACCGGAGTTCACTCTCTTCCTCTCTCAGAATGGGGCATCACACCACTGGATGGGGTGCAATGACCTGTGGCGACGGAAGCCTCAGGGGCGCCACACATCCAATCCACTAGTCAGAAATCTGGGAGGAGGAGGGGCTAGTCAGTGAAGGGGATGGACGACTGACATCATGTCAGATAGAAGATACTGAACAGACAGTCAGAAGTGAACGTGCTAACAGAAAGTGTGAAGTGACTACTGAGTAAAAACGAGTATGGTTGCCAGGGAGAGTACGGTCAAGTACTCACTGGACCGAGCACCGACGGGGTACAGAGTCCTAGTTCAGGAAGATATTTCAAGCTCACCTGATAACAATCTGCCCAGTGAGGGGGACCATCAAGGACCTCACCGACTCTTCCAATTCCCCTGTATATAATATCCCTTTTAAAAAGCGTCCCCAGGGTCACGGAACCGGGCATCAGCCATTATACAACCGTGACACAGCATTCCCATACATATACGGCCCGGGACCGAGTACCCCATAGCCCTGGGCGACACAATTACACCACGCGAAGAATTCAGTTATGGCTACAGTGTTTACTATGACCCCATATATGTTTTCACTCTGTAATATCCACTCCATGCTTTTCTCTGGAAGATTGCAAATCTGCCAGTTTAGTGTCCTATACATTGTGCTCAGCTTGTCAATCTGGAGGCATGTGTAAAAGGATGTCTAGTGCCCTGCTGCCCTGAAGATATTATGGTCTAAATGCAGATGTTTTAGAGCAGGGGTCTCAAACTCGGCTGGGTGTATGGGCCGCACACAGGAAAAAAATAATTTGAGGGGCCGCATTCCTTTCAGGACAAAGTGACATTGGTAGTGGTACCATTTTTTCTTTCTATACACCCTTGAATCACTGTTTTTGAACATTTTTCATTTGTCCATTATAACAAATGTGTAGTGTGTGTATATGTATGTATATATATACAAAAATACATACACTTTTTTTTACATTTTTTTCCCCTTTTTGTAAGTAATACAGTTTTACAATAACCACCGCATAGTAATTTTGGCCAACATCTTGTAGTAATGTGCCCCATCTTGTTTCCCATTCTGTAAAAATGTGTGCATCCTTGTCCCCTTGTAGCAATGTGCCCCAGCCTCAGCTAACACACACACACACACACACACACACCCTGTGCAGCCTCAGCTCACACGCACACATCCCCCCCACCCTGTGCAGCCTCAGCTCACACGCACATCCCCCCCACCCTGTGCAGCCTCAGCTAACACACACATCCCCCCCACCCTGTGCAGCCTCAGCTAACACACACATCCCCCCCACCCTGTGCAGCCTCAGCTAACACACACATCCCCCCCACCCTGTGCAGCCTCAGCTAACACACACATCCCCCCCACCCTGTGCAGCCTCAGCTAACACACACATCCCCCCCACCCTGTGCAGCCTCAGCTAACACACACATCCCCCCCACCCTGTGCAGCCTCAGCTAACACACACATCCCCCCCACCCTGTGCAGCCTCAGCTAACACACACATCCCCCCCACCCTGTGCAGCCTCAGCTAACACACACATCCCCCCCACTCTGTGCAGCCTCAGCTAACACACACATCCCCCCACCCTGTGCAGCCTCAGCTAACACACACATCCCCCCCACCCTGTGCAGCCTCAGCTAATACACACATCCCCCCCACCCTGTGCAGCCTCAGCTAATACACACATCCCCCCCACCCTGTGCAGCCTCAGCTAATACACACATCCCCCCCACCCTGTGCAGCCTCAGCTAATACACACATCCCCCCCACCCTGTGCAGCCTCAGCTAACACACACATCCCCCCCACCCTGTGCAGCCTCAGCTAATACACACATCCCCCCCACCCTGTGCAGCCTCAGCTAATACACACATCCCCCCCACCCTGTGCAGCCTCAGCTAATACACACATCCCCCCCACCCTGTGCAGCCTCAGCTAATACACACATCCCCCCCACCCTGTGCAGCCTCAGCTAATACACACATCCCCCCACCCTGTGCAGCCTCAGCTAATACACACATCCCCCCCACCCTGTGCAGCCTCAGCTAATACACACATCCCCCCCACCCTGTGCAGCCTCAGCTAATACACACATCCCCCCCACCCTGTGCAGCCTCAGCTAATACACACATCCCCCCCACCCTGTGCAGCCTCAGCTAATACACACATCCCCCCCACCCTGTGCAGCCTCAGCTAATACACACATCCCCCCCACCCTGTGCAGCCTCAGCTAATACACACATCCCCCCCACCCTGTGCAGCCTCAGCTAATACACACATCCCCCCCACCCTGTGCAGCCTCAGCTAATACACATCCCCCCACCCTGTGCAGCCTCAGCTAATACACATCCCCCCACCCTGTGCAGCCTTAGCTAATACACATCCCCCCACCCTGTGCAGCCTTAGCTAATACACATCCACCCCACCCTGTGCAGCCTCAGCTAATACACATCCCCCCCACCCTGTGCAGCCTCAGCTAATACACATCCCCCCCACCCTGTGCAGCCTCAGCTAATACACATCCCCCCACCCTGTGCAGCCTTAGCTAATACACATCCCCCCCACCCTGTGCAGCCTCAGCTAATACACATCCCCCCCACCCTGTGCAGCCTCAGCTAATACACATCCCCCCCACCCTGTGCAGCCTCAGCTAATACACATCCCCCCCACCCTGTGCAGCCTTAGCTAATACACATCCCCCCCACCCTGTGCAGCCTCAGCTAATACACATCCCCCCCACCCTGTGCAGCCTCAGCTAATACACATCCCCCCCACCCTGTGCAGCCTCAGCTAATACACATCCCCCCCACCCTGTGCAGCCTTAGCTAATACACATCCCCCCCACCCTGTGCAGCCTCAGCTAATACACATCCCCCCACCCTGTGCAGCCTTAGCTAATACACATCCACCCCACCCTGTGCAGCCTCAGCTAATACACATCCACCCCACCCTGTGCAGCCTCAGCTAACACACACGAAAACATTCTTCTCACCTGCTGTCAGCGGCATGCAGGCACGTGGACTCGGTGAAGCCTCAGCTACCACACACACAGTGCAGCCTCAGCCAGCAACAGACACAGACACAGACACAGACACAGACACAGACACAGACAGACACAGACACACACACACACACACACACACACACACACACACACCGCAGCCTCAGCCAGCAACACGAAAACATTCTTCTCACCTGCTGTCAGCGGCACGCAGGCACGTGGACCCGGCAATGATCACAGCTGCTGTCATCGCTGAACGTTCGGCCGGCGCGTGCAGAGCAGTTCTCACTGCACAACAGCCACTGGCCAATCACAGGCAAGCATCTGAGGTCATATGCAGCAGGTGCTTGCCTCTGATTGGCAGGCGGCTGTTATTGCGTTCTGCAGCGAGAACTTCACTGTGCGCGGCAAACACAAAACTGTAGGCTGAAATAAATAACTGACAGCTGCGGCCCCTGCACCGGTCGCCATCTTTACCAGGTCCACGGGCCTGCGGGCCGCAAGAAGCCACCTGAAGGGCCGCATGCGGCCCGCGGGCCGCGTGTTTGAGACCCCTGTTTTAGAGTAATGTATTTATGTGCATTTTTCCTGTGTAATTTGACCGTCCGCCACTAGGTGTCACTGGGTCCCTGGTCCTTCAGTGTAAGGGAATGTAGATGGAGTGATAGGACGGTGTGGGTTAATAGAGAGAGAACAGTTCCCGATACAGGAGGAGATAGGGAAGAGTGCTTCCTGGTTAAGGCAGATAGGGAAGGAGTGATAAGAGTAAGAGGACCAACAGAGTCACATGTAGCGGAGTGGGGTATTGCGGTGTGGAGGGTACAGGCAGACAAAGGAGACAATAGAGAGTCAAGTAGACTGAAGGAAGGTGACAACCCCTTAGTTACGGAAGATAATGCCAGAGGGAAAAGAGGAGTGCACCCCCTTCCTAGGCCAGCAGCCGTTAGTAGTGTGGCAAAAGATGGGGCAAGTGTTGACTGGTGGGGTTACTGGCACAGCAGAAGCAAGGATTCTAGGAGTCCTCTCACTTGTACAGAGCCGAGTCGTAATGTTAGTAAAGAGGAAGATACAGTGCTCATCCCTCCCCTCCTTGGTGGCTGTAATGAAAGAGCTGGGTTCCGTGAAGAGAGCAATGCCTGTAAAAATCTTGGAATAAAAACTTCCTTTATGAACTGGAAGCTGTATTTTAAGCAAATTTACAGTAAACCAGTGGTGGACTCGTTACTGATAGTGCGGTGTTTGATACTGGTCAGAGTAAACGGGATCCAGAGGAACTGGATGAAACCCCAGATGAGCAGCTTCAAGCATGAACCACCTCCACACACCACTCTGCCCCCAGTGTCTGTAACGTTCCGGGGTGGGATGAGGAATAAAACCCTCACCCACAACTGCCCGTCTGGTACGTTACACATGCACCCTGTAAAATTTTAAGTGGACCCTTCCCACTCAGCAGTGTCAAACATCGCTAACTGCAGTTCAGGCACAGGGGGCTCAGAAGGCAGGGGGACATTTGGATTTGGGAGCGCAGATTTCACTGGATTTTATTTTGGGGAAGAACCTTGTCACTTTTTCAGAGCCCTTGTCCCACCAATAACATAGCTTTCCATTAATAGATGACGGATCTGGGTGGGGGATTTTTTTTGTGTGTGACAATTTAATGCTTTTATTGACAACATTTTGAGCTACATAACTGTTTTTGTTACTTTCATTTTAATGCTAGGATCATATTTATCCTGTTCTCTACGCTGAGTAGTTCCTTTTGGGTTTCTGCCTAAACTTTTAAAAATGTGATTTAGACAAAACCCCCAAATAAAACCACTCACTATAATGAGACAGACAGACACACTGTGGACTCCTCTTGGCCTCTATTCTGGCAGTTTAGGAGTGCACACAACTGTGGTCAACCACACTTTTATGCACTAAAATACTCCTAAAATGACAGGACTCCTCCAGATCAGAGACCAGCTTGATTCCAAAGTGAATTCACCTGCCTCATTATAGTGAGTACTTCTGTCAGGGGTAGTGATAAGTGTACCCGTAGATATTTGGGTTCGCCGAACTAGCACGGGAGAAAAATAAAATGGGATCGGCTAGCGAATGTGAAACTGAACAATGAACCCCATACAAGTCAATGGGGAAGAGACTTTGGGGGCTTTTAAATGGCTGTAAAATGGCCATAGTAAGCGCTAGGGGATTGTGGTGGAAATTAAATGGTAGTAAGAGCAGGATAGTTATGCATATGTTTCCCGGAGGATCATGCTGCAGTTAGACTCTCTTACGGGTCTGCTAATTAAGATTCATGACTATTCACTACTTCCCCCGCCTACTCTCTTTGCCAGTGTCTCTGATTGGTTGCAGACTGCTATACACATTCCCCACCCTGTGTCCCCGTCTGTGATTGGTTGCAGTCAGTTTGCTGTATAGTAGTATAAAAAGAAATATTTTAAAATTAAATGACGTAGGCTTCCGCCATATTTTGATAGCCAGTGCTATAACAACAGCTGCAGGCCGCAGCCCCCGCCTGTGAGCTTTACCGTGGCTGAATATCAAAATAGAGGGGAACAAATAATGTAGGGTTCCCCCCATTTATGATATAAAGCCATGGTACAGCAGACAAGTGTGGGCTGGTATTATCAGGGTGAGAGGCACCATGGATATTGGACCCCCCAGCCTAAAGATAGCAGCAGGTAACTGCTCAGAGTTGTCACATCCATACTGTCGGACTGCGAGAAACGGCTTTGATCCACAATCCGGCAGTACAACAGTAGCTTCAAAGTGAAAGTGAAAGTGCTCCTGGTCCGACAATTCGGCAGCACTTTTTCTTTCAAGCTGCTGCTAGACTGTCAGATTGCGAGTCATTTCCTGGCAGAAAACTGCGGGGGATATTCAGATTTGGTGATGAAATTTATACACCAAATTCCTGCACGAAATCTGCATCTCCTGGCAAACAAAAAACACATCAAAATCGCATTGTGTTTAGAAGCGTTTTTTTGCCAAGAGATGTAGATTTGGTGCTAGAATTTATTTATACACCAAATTCCTGCACCAAATCTGTATCTCTTGGCAAAAAAATCGCATCAATACGCTTTCTGCTTTGATGCATTTTTTTTGCCAGAAGATGCAGCGTTGGTGCAGAAATTTTATGTATAAATTTCAGCACCAAATCTACACCTCTTGGCCAAAAAAATGCGGCTTTCTGCCAACACAGTTCACCTTAAGTGAGGTCACTGAGTTCAATCAGTTCACCTGAGGTGAGTTTACCTGTGGCCACAGGTGCGGCACCATTGGAACCTCCAGCTCTGACCACAAATAAACTCAGTGACATCACAGCTCACAGCTGCGGCTCAGTAAGTCTCTGCCTGCAGCGGCAGCAGGTGTTCATGTTCTGTGCCCACATTCTTTAACTTCAGGATGTAACAGAGCTGTGTTTGTCGTGGGACCTCGTGTGCATTACGTCGGACTTGAGTGTTTGGTGGGTTAATAAACTGGAGAAAGAGGGTGGGGTTTTTTGGATTTTATTTCAAGTAAAGAATTTTTTCAGAGTTTGGGTATATTTCTTTTCACTTACAGTATTAGTAATGGGGAAGTCTCATAGACTCATACCCATTAGTATTCTAAGGCTGGGGAGGCCTATGGTTATTGGGGGTCCCCCAAGCCTAAAAATAGCAGACTACAGATGCCTTGGAACTATTTCATCCATTAGATGCGACATTTTCGGTGCTTTATCCAGCTCATCCTGATTGCCCTGGTGTGGTGGCAATTGGGGTAATATAAGGGGTTAATGACAGCTGTCATTTGTAAAAAAAAAATCACAGCTGTCATCAAGGCTAAGGTTAGTACTGGGGAGGGGTCTATGAGATACCCCCAATACTAACCTTGTAAATCAAAAGGAAAACACAAAACACAAAACAAAAAAAAGAAATAAACACACCCACTTTCTCCAATTAAGTTACACCAAAAACACCCCTGCAGATCCGACATAATCCACAGACATGATGATCCATGACGATCCTGGCTCTGCTACATCTAAGGCCCCCTTCACACGTCAGTGATTCTGGTACGTATGTGCTTTTTTTTTATACGTACCAGAATCACTGACATACGCAGACACATTATAATCAATGGGTCTGCTCACACATCAGTGATTATTCACTGAACGTGTCTCCATGCAGCGTACACCCGTGGCCGTGATTCTGCACGGAGACAAGTCCGTTTTTTTCTGGCATCACTGATGAACCACGGACCACACTATGATGTGATCCGTGTGTGATCCGTGAAACACGTACCAAGGGCCATAAAAAGAATTTATTGGTACAAAAAAAGTGTGCAAAAAAGAGGTAGTGGCAGAGCTGAGTGTGAGATCCCCCAGGACTACAGATGTTTTGCGCTAACAATGCACTTCTACAGGTCTATGAAAATTTTCTTTTGTGGATTACTTTCTGAATATCTGCCTCTTTTGAAGTGTGCTCCTCTGAGTATGCTTGATTTTCGGATCTGGAGCAACTTTCCTCTGGCCACTCAACCATGGAAGGTAAACCCTGGTTGGGCAAGATCAATTGTTTGTTTCACTGAACTTCCCATGCAGCTTTGGTGCGTATTTTTGCCAGGAGATGCAGATTTGGTGCAGTAATGTCTCCAACCAAATACTCAATGTGCTCACATTGCCTAATCCGGTAATCCAGGATTGGGTTCAATGACTTAACCTGAGGTGAGGTTACTGAGTTCAATGAGTTCACTGGAGGTCAGTTCACCTGAGGTCACACCTGGGGTACTGTGGTTATCTCCAGCGGTGACCTCAGGTGAACTCAATGACATTATCGCTCACAGCTGCGGCTCCATCAGTGTGTCTCTGAATCCACAGTGAGCAACCACGTTTTCTAATATGACCATACACTGCAACCTCAGAGCTAGGATCATCGTGGGACCTCATGTGGATTACATTGAACCTGAAGGGGTGTTTTGGGGTTAATAAATTGGTGACAGCTGTGCTTTTTTGACAAATATATATTACCCCAATTGCCACTGCACCAGGCCAATTGGGAATAACAAGGTAAAGTGCCGGAATTGTCACAACTAATGGATACAACATTTCCAGGGCAGATGCTATTTTTAGACTGGTGGGGCAATAACCATAGGCCTCCCCAGCTTGAGATTACCAGACCCCAGCTGTGGTCTCATCTTGGCTGGGTATCAAAATCGAGGGAGACCACATACTGTTTTTTAAATTTATTTATTTAAATTTTTAAAAAGCCACATGGGGTCACTTTTATATACAGCCAAGATAATAAAGCCTGCAGCAGTCTGTTTTATCTATGCTGGGTATCAAAATACGGGGGACCCTACGTCCTTTTTTTCCAAATATTTATTTATTTTTACACTCTATAACCAACAGCCTGTCTGACTGCAATCAATCACAGATGCTGTCACAAATGGTGGGCGGGGAAGCAGTGTATATGTATGAGGGTTAATGAGCGAACCCGGAAGCAGAGTGACAGCTGTGCGGGAGACTTGATAAGTATAACTGTCTTGTTCTAATCCTTCTAGTCCTTACTAATACCATTTTACAGCACAGTGTTCAAGTCCCCATAGACTTATATGGGGTTTGCCGTCCGAGCTTACAGTATGTATGGATTCAAGTCTGGTCCTGAACTTTTTTTTTTTTTTTAAGTCCGACTGAACTCGCCGAACATCTGAGGGTCCGCACATCTTTAATTAGGACCAATTCCGCAAGGTGTCATCTTCATATATAGCTGCCTAAAGTGTTTTTGCCCAACAAGGGGCTCTATTCACTTACAGCCATGAGAAATAAGGCTCCCTAAAGAGCACCATTAAAAGGTGTATCGATAGTTGTTAAGGAGTTAAAGATGATGAGTCCCAATGCAGAATACAACAGGATCTCTAAACTACCACGAGCTTGACATGTCCACGTTTGTAGCTTGTTTAGTGTTGGTCAGTTTCAGCCTCCCTTACCTCGCTGTGTCTCTGAGCACCTTGTACTTCTGTGCCTTGCTCACTGGTGGTTGGTTTCAGCCTCCCTTACCTTGGCCATGTCTGAGCACTTGTGATACTGAGAGGTTACTTTCAGGATACAGCGGGTCACGAAACAAGACCAGACTAAGTTTAACTGCAAACTCTTTATACCCCGTTAAGGGAAACAGGAGGTGAACCTCAATATGCAACGTGAATATAGACACCAACAAATGTACAAACACTCTGTTACCAAACCAGGATCAGCGTGCTGGGCCAGAGACCGATTCCAGTGGGACAGGAATTAGAAGTAACAATTTACCTAACCAGGAACTTCCGGAAGCACTAGAAGGTATACATCAGTGGGTGTATTAAAGAGCTGTCCCTGGACCAACACACCAATTAACAATCTTAACCGAAACTCTAATTCCCCGCCCTTCCCCCACACATATAAGCAACACAGTAAAGTACTCCGGAGCTAGACACGTGCTGGCAGAGATACAAAAACAGTAAAATGTGGAGCATTCCAGTATTTGACTGGGGCCCCCTGACTGCTGTGCCCCGTAATAAGGGGTTAATCTGGTCGTCCCATGTAATTTTCTGCCTCCTCCCAGTTTGTTGCAGCCAATGATTCTTCTCTCCTCCTCCTCCTGCTTCCCCCTTTATAATCTCAATCCCTTCTTTTTCCGGTCTCTCCCCACTCTGTGGGACCCGGAGGCAGCTGTCCCCGCTGTGCACCTGGAGAGAGTGAGTAGGCAGTCGATCTAACCGCTGCCATCCCAGACTATCAGGAGGGATGGGGATGCATGGCTGTCATCCCAGATCTCTGGCCGGTGTCCCGTCCCTCCTGATGGTTCACCTCCTGTCCCTGCTCACAGCCATGCCAGCAGGAGGTCAGCGTGCCTGCCTGCATCTAAGGCCCAGTGGAGGCAGCGTGCACCTCCTCACTCCCCTCCCCCTCCTCCCTCCCAGCCTTGATGGTCTGTCCCTGGCTGCTCCTGTCAGTAACAGAGAGCAGTAGCATCGCCCCCACCCTTTGTGCTATGCCCTAGTAACTGCACTGAACCCGTGGTTGCACTGTGTGGACGCTCCATTCTGGCCCCGCCCACCATCACTGAGCGATTGCCACGCCCCCTCTATACAGGGAGTGCATCGCTACTATTTTTAAGTACCTGCACCCACCTTGTATGAGCTTCTTCCCTGTGGATGAGCCTGGAGTGTATGGGCTCTTCCCAGGTGGTTAGTCCTAGAGTGTATGAGCTCCTTCCGGGTGGATAAGCCTGGAATGTATGGGCTCTTCCAAGGTGGTTAGTCCTGGAGTGTATGGGCTCCTTTCAGGTGGTGGATGTGGCTGGTTTGGTTGATGGACATGGGATATTTCCTCGTGTCCACTATAATAATTCCCACCCTCCTACCCCCATTATAGTGTATATGTAACAAATAAATAGAACATTTACAAAACAAAAAAAAAAGTTTATTCCCTCTGGAAATGTTGGGTGCCATGGAGCCCACACATTGTAGAATCTATCCCACCTATATCCCGCCCCACTATCAAACCCACCCTGCAGCGTTAGTTGCCTCTATAATGGGCGAGCGCAGCGCCTCATTCAGTGGGATCCAAGCTCTGCATAATAGTAAACACACGTGATGTGCATGTTCCCCTCCCTGCAGCTATAAAACCACTGCATTTCTGCTTCTGCCCCCCACCCCATTATTAACCATTAACCCCTAAACTGCATGTGCTGCCTCCTGCTGGCATGGCTCTTTCTTTAACCCCCCCCCCCCCCGCCCCCTCCTTGGTCCTTGAGCATGAGGGTGCTGGATCCCCGACATGGCGGTGCTGCCATTACAGCTGTGGTACCCGCTCCGCACGGTGACGCTCCTCGGTATCAGTCACTGCTGGCCGGCCTGTAATAGCCGGAGCAGTTGTTTGCATTACCACAGGCCTTCAGGAAGGAGTCATCGCTCAAGACGTTTGCCACGGCGTTCACCTTCATTGTCTGAAGAATCCCTAATCATTGGCAAGGCCCCACAGAAGGGCATGTTACAGGTCCTCCCGCCGACCCTCCAGCATCTGCCTGGGCCAGCCGGACTCTCCTGGTTCCTCCTGACAGCGGTGAGTACCCTTGGATTGATTAGTCTTCCATGATCCCAGTTTATAATAATAGTAATAATAACAACTATAATGATGTCAGTAAAAAAAAAAAAAAAAAAAAAAAAAAAAGCTTTAGTTAACTAGATCCCCAGGAATTAAGTGTACACTAACCCCTGCTAGTAACTGCAGTATCCTAAAAGAACCCGCAGATGAAGGAAGGAAGGAAAAAAAAAAAAAAGCATTTCCAGTTCAGGGTTGCGCTATGACTAGTTATATAGCCTGTCGTACAGCGGTTTGGTGTGAGGGTTATAGCAGGTAGCCATCCACCAATTAAAGTGCAATGGATGAGAACATGGCGTCAAGTATTTGATCCCTGCGCGTTTCTCAGAGAGACGCTAAGTTACCGGGTTGCCATTTTTCTTTTGGGGGTTTGCCCATGATGCTTTACTTGTTCTCCCATACTGGGGTCTCTGGATCCATCCCCGCTCAGGGTCAGTTTGTGTTAGGACACCCCTCTGCTGCCCCCTATCGCCAGGTCACCTACCTAATTATTATTAGATGATGTCGCGGCTATCTGCATCCATGTGTTCAGCCTTAACCATGGTGTTTCTAATAATGTCTTACAAGGGTTCATTGTTAACCCCGATATATCCGATAATGACATTTACACAAGTGTGTTTTTGTATGTGTATATATAGAAATATAGATTATACTGTAGCTATCAGATTCCATCTCCTCTCTCAGGTTTACATCAGTAACATGCATCATCACACATCGGGTCCCACACTGTCACCGTTTTTTCTGCATTTTTGGTTGCTTTGCAGACTTTAATTTATGACACGTTCCTTCTTTGGGTTGTTTTATTCATGTTATTACATTCAGTCATTTTACTTCTTTTCTTTATGGTCATTAATTACGTGACGGGGTCTTTTCATCATACGCCACCGTGATGATTTAATGCTTCTCAACTTTATTAACCACGTTTTGTTCCTTTTTGTTTGGTCCAGTGTTCCTTATTTGGAGCCGCACCCTTTGTGATGGGTATTTGTTCATTTCGGGTAGTGATTCCCTCAGCGGGTGGCATTTTCCCTCCTCTGTTTTTTTCTTTTTTCTTTTTAGACTTGGCCTTTTGCCGTGATTACGACATAGCTCAATGGTAGTGTGCAGGTTACAGATAGAGCTCTGTGTTCAGTCCCATTCGTGGACATTTTTACATTTCACCATCGTGGTATCCTATAAAAATATTGTATAATGCTACATCCTTTTATCCTATAATTGCCTTACTGCAGTCCCTGGGTTGGGATTTTATCTTTTCAATGTTGTCGGTTCTGTGCGTTGTGGGGTCTCGGGGTCTAGGGTTTGGATACTTCACCTAGAATTTCTGTGTTGTTCCCCATTGATACTACACTTGATACCACACCCGGACTTGTTTTTCGCTTTTGGTTGATAAACATGAGCGTTCCTATTCTTAAACCCCTTACCCTCCCCCGGTACATCGCCCGTTAGGTTATTGTTCTTTAGTGTTTGGTTTCCCCATACCCGTGAAGTATCGTTGCTTAAGCCCCTCCTTGCTTTCATTATACTCTGAAAGTTTTGCCCTAATGCCCAAGTGGAGGGGATCCATTTCCATCAGGATGCGCTCGATTTATTGATGCTGGTGAAGTCCTTGGTGGCTCGACAACATGGTGAGCTTACGGTAAAACATGATGTGAGTGATATTCGTTTTCGATCACCGTTTCTTCATATGTTTACTATTAAGTGTTTTTCTTTTTTCACACCATCGAGCCTTTAGGTATTGGTTCTTGCGTTCCTTGTTTTCTATCCTTGGACCAATTTTCCCCTGTCCCTAGTTTCTACTGACCTTTCTTTTGCAATCAATGTTTCTCCATACATTCACTGTTACGTGATTGCTTCCAAAAGTAGTAAGAACTAATAAAAAAAGTCCAAATGAGCGTAATCTAGGTTTCCAATAGTTTTATTTATTTTCGCCAGTCCATGTAATGGTTGGCAGCTGGTCTTTTACGCATATATACATATATAGTGTTTTTCAGTATTTCCTTATTGTATAGGTGATGGAATTATTAAGATGAAATCAGACATTGCCAAAGGTTCTCTCTACCGGATATCCTCAATCATGTACAGGTGCCTTGAAATGACTTCTAGACTGATCTTACTGTATTGTCTATTTCAGTTATACAATTTCATTTATGTCAAAAAAAAAAAAAAAGTACTTTCTTGCATTACTAAAGGCTGTGATTTAATTGCGAAGGATATACTGTATTGGGTAGTCCTGCACATTTGCACACCAGATATGACGCAGGGTGCTGACTATACATCAATTTCAACAAAAATTAGGAAATAAGGCCATCATGAGAAAAAGAAATAAAAATGATTGGACTGGTCAAACTAAAAAAAAAAAAAAATAATAATTAGCTCTTAAAAATAGGTAGGTGCTACTTCTGGTAGGTGTGGTTAAGCGCCTTTACGCTGCTTTTGCATACTGGGAGATTTGCAGTGTCCCGATCATGGGAGGAGAAGTGAAATAATAAAATTTTGTTCCCCAGAACAAGTCCTGGTGATCTTTGTTATGATACTGTAGGTTTGGCAGTTGGTCTTTTCAATTCAGATTCCAAGGTCAAATCACAGAGCCTTTATGTACTGATTGTTTCCTCAGGTATATTAGACCAGTTTATTGCTTTGGTAACAATTTTCTCTTTTTCAGATGGTGTCAGATCCGTGCTATGGATTTTTTGGCTGCTCACCATGAGCAGCCCGGAGAATGGAGAGCTATGCAGGTGGAAGTGGACGTTCATTGGAGAGGCATCAGAGACCGGTTTTGGCAGTAGCGATCTGCCAAAAGAGTTATGATCTTACTGGACGCATTTTTACATGTTACTTTTTGGGATGACCTCTGCCTCTTCCTCATAGATTCTCACTATGATGAGTTCCAGGTTGATTTAGGAGCTAATACTGGTTTAATCAGGTCATTCCTTGTGATCTTGTATTGATTTAGTCAAAGGTCATTCATCGCGTGGTATGACAGGGCGGCTATTGATGGATTGTTGGGTACACTTCATGCTGGAGTGCCACGTTTTATTTGAGGCGTACGATTCAGAGCTTCTGTTTCTCACTGGTATACGTTTAACATGACTTAGGGTTGATATTTCTTTGGTTTGCAGGTTGGTATTTAGCATGCCTTAGTTTCTGGGTGGGGGTCGGAGCACAGTTTGCCACTTTGCTCCTCCTTGGCGGTCAATTCAACAACGTTGGTGGTTTTTTGGTACAAAAGTTACCCCCGCCGGGAGTCCGGCTGCGTCACAACGCTTTGTACTGGTTTACTGTGATTTATTTCAATGGTTTTAGTTGATATTTTGGGCTGTGACCGACCACCATCCACTAAAAGATGAGATTTGATTATTAAATCTCCATAATAAAGAGTTCTGATTTTATATACCTGAGTCTGATTCTTCATTACATGGGACGATTGGTTGTGGGTTTGTTGGGGTCTCAGCAGTCTGTGGAGCATTCCAGTATTTGACTGGGGCCCCCTGACTGCTGTGCCCCGTAATAAGGGGTTAATCTGGTCGTCCCATGTAATTTTCTGCCTCCTCCCAGTTTGTGGCAGCCAATAATTCTTCTCTCCTCCTCCTCCTCCTGCTTCCCCCTTTATAATCTCAATCCCTTCTTTTTCCGGTCTCTCCCCACTCTGTGGGACCCGGAGGCAGCTGTCCCACCCTCCCTCCCTTTGTCAACGTTGATGGTTTCAGTGTGGACGCTTACCTGCGCCGGAAGTCCGGCTGTGAGACAATGAGTGGTACTGTAAAAGCTACCTGTGCCGGGAGTCCGGCTTCAACAGAATTATTTTGACTGGTTTGGCTTACTTGTGCCGGTAGTCCGGCTGTGTCACAATGAGTTGTACTATTTTTGTTTTTCATAATATTTGATTAAGTCACAGCAGCGGTCAATTCAACAACGTTGGTGGTTTTTTGGTACAAAAGTTACCCCCGCCGGGAGTCCGGCTGCGGCACAACGCTTTGTACTGGTTTACTGTGATTTATTTCAATGGTTTTAGTTTGATATTTTGGGCTGTGACCGACCACCATCCACTAAAAGATGAGATTTGATTATAAAATCTCCATAATAAAGAGTTCTGATTTTATATACCTGAGTCTGATTCTTCATTACATGGGACGATTGGTTGTGGGTTTGTTGGGGTCTCAGCAGTCTTCAGTACTGCAGCAGTATATAATAGACCTGGTTTGGCGTCAAACCACTACTGAGTCAGTATGCACACTTGTCCGCAAAAACAAAAAGATATAGGCCAGGCCTGAGCTCAGGACTCACTGTTACACCGTATTTATCCAGGAAGGTCTCCAAGCAAAGGGGTATCTGCAACAGTTTTCTATGGCACGGCAGTCACTGGGACAGATCACTTTAGGACTTTGCTCCTTAGCTGTTCTCTCTGGCACCGACAGTTCTCCTAGAAAGGCCTCAGATGCAGATAAGCTCCAATCACAGTTTTCTCTCTATCTGACTGTAGCGCCCCAGAAGCCATCAGGGAGCTAAAAGGTACTGCATCCCCACCAGGATACAGGGCCTACCCCCTAGGCACCCAGAAGACCAGTGTCGGTAACAACCAAACACTCCAGATAATCCCTGTTTTCCCCCCAAATCCCCCATAGAACGGTACCAGGCTAGGGTCGGACCAATGGATGGCCGCCTAGAGGTGGAGCCAATCCAGTCCACTAGACGAGCAGGTGGGAGGGGCAGAAAGTGGACAGTGAGAGAGTAGGTCGGTGACAGTGAAGGAGAGCAGACGCACTGCCAAGAGTGAACGGTGACCTGAGGGCCCAGGCGGTTAGTTGCCAGTGGAGTACGGTTGCGTGCTCCCGGAACTATGCACCAACTGGCTACAGAATCCTAGTTTCAGGCAAACACTCCAGGCAGACCTGATAAAATCTACACAGTGAGGGGACCATCAAGGACCTCACTGACCTTGAAGTTCTGGACTCAGTAGCAACGGGAGAACCGGGGATAGGACTAGAGACTCCAACCCCACAGGGTTCACGCTACTGTCTTACGGACTGCTGTAAGAGATAACCTGGAGGGACCCCCAGCCACTCCAAGCCACGGGGACCCACCAACCAAAGACAGGTGCTGGGGAAAGAAGCCACCAGGTCACTAAACTAGCACTCTGGCACTGGGACAAAGGGGACCTGCAATTAAGACCAGCCGGCCTTGGGTGACCAGTACCAGCTTGCAATGAGTAAAAGAACCAGTTACACAAACTCCCATTGTGGCCTACCTTCTTTCAACGCCGATCTATCTCACCCATCCTCTGGGGCCTGGCCCTGCTTGCGGTTGGCCTAACATCCAGGCTGCCACTAACACCAGCCCCAGTAGTGAAAACTGTGCAGCGGCTTCATCCCCATAGCCGCAAAACCGCAAGTGGCGTCACGTGTGAACATTATTCAAATCCCCTGTTAATATTCCCCCCTATTAAAAAGAACACCCAGGGCATGGAACCAGGCAACGGCCACCAAAGTGACATTCCCCAGTTATACACCGCCCGGGACCGAGTACCCCATAACCCTGAGCGTCCCATAGCAATGTGACACCCTGGCGCCGCCAGGTGGTC